>NC_091745.1:32303365-32643723 GCF_043380555.1 Nothobranchius furzeri
TTTGTGGGCTTATAACTTGGCTTCTGAATGTCCTAGAGAGGTCAGGTTTGTTTTAGTGTACTCCAATCAACAGCCCCTACAACCACAAAAAGGAATGGAGTCATTAGCACTTATGGTTTGGAAATGGCACCCAGAATTATGTTGCACGAAGCACAATTTCACATCATTCTGGGTCCATTTGTGTGAAAACAAGGTCCAATCAGGCTGAAACGTTACAAGAAGGTAGAATCAGTTGAGTTGTAAGTGATCTGAACGTTTCATGATGATCGCACATTCCTATAGGGGGTCACACCATGTCCCAAAGGTCACCGGGCCTGGTGTCACTTTAAAGAAGTAGTCCAGTTACACATTTGTGGGCTTATAACTTGGCTTCTGAATGTCCTAGAGAGATCAGGTTTGTTTTAGTGTACTCCAATCGACAGCCCCTATAACCACAAAAAGAAATGGAGTCTTTAGCACTTATGGTTTGGAAATGGCACCCAGAATTATGTTGCACGAAGCACAATTTCACATCATTCTGTGTCCATTTGTGTGAAAACAAGGTCCAATCAGGCTGAAACGTTACAAGAAGGTAGAATCAGTTGAGTTGTAAGTGATCTGAACGTTTCATGATGATCGCACATTCCTATAGGGGGTCACACCATGTCCCAAAGGTCACCGGGCCTGGTGTCACTTTAAAGAAGTGGTCCAGTTACACCTTTGTGGGCTTATAACTTGGCTTCTGAATATCCTAGAGAGGTCAGGTTTGTTTTAGAGTACTCCAATTAAGAGCCCCCATTACCCCAAAAAGGAATGGAGTCATTAGCACTTATGGTTTTTAAATGGCACCCAGAAATATGTTGCACGAAGCACAATTTCACATCATTCTGGGTTCATTTGTGTGAAAACAAGGTACAATCAGGCTGAAACGTTACAGGAAGGTAGAAACTATTGAGTTGTAAGTGATCTGAACGTTTCATGATGATAGCACTTTCCTAAGGGGGTCAAACCATGTCCCAAAGGTCACCGGATCTGGTGTCAATTTAAAGAAGTAGTCCAGTGACACCTTTGTGGGCTTATAACTTGGCTTCTGAATGTCCTAGAGAGGTCAGGTTTGTTTTAGTGTACTCCAATCAACAGCCCCTACAACCACAAAAAGGAATGGAGTCATTAGCCCCTTTGGTATGGAAATGGCACCCAGAATTATGTTGCACGAAGCACAATTTCACATCATTCTGCGTCAATTTGTGTGAAAACAAGGTCCAATCAGGCTGAAACGTTACAAGAAGGTAGAATCAATTGAGTTGTAAGTGATCTGAATGTTTCATGATGATCGCACATTCCTATAGGGGGTCAAACCATGTCCCAAAGGTCACCGGGCCTGGTGTCACTTTAAAGAAGTAGTCCAGTTACACCTTTGTGGGCTTATAATTTGGCTTCTGAATGTCCTAGAGAGGTCAGGTTTGTTTTAGTGTACTCCAATCAACAGCCCCTACAACCACAAAAAGGAATGGAGTCATTAGCACTTATGGTTTGTAAATGGCACCCAGAATTATGTTGCACAAAGCACAATTTCACATCATTCTGGGTCCATTTGTGTGAAAACAAGGTCCAATCAGGCTGAAATGTTACAAGAAGGTAGAATCTATTGAGTTGTAAGTGATCTGAACGTTTCATGATGATCCCATATTCCTATAGGGGGTCAAACCATGTCCCAAAGGTCACCGGGCCTGGTGTCACTTTAAAGAAGTAGTCCAGTTACACCTTTGTGGGCTTATAACTTGGCTTCTGAATGACCTAGAGAGGTCAGGTTTGTTTTAGTGTACTCCAATCAACAGCCCCTACAACCACAAAAAGGAAAGGAGTCATTAGCACTTATGGTTTGTAAATGGCACCCAGAATTATGTTGCACAAAGCACAATTTCACCTCATTCTGGGTCCATTTGTGTGAAAACAAGGTCCAATCAGGCTGAAACGTTACAAGAAAGTAGAATATATTGAGTTGTAAGTGATCTGAATGTTTCATGATGATAGCACATTCCTATATGGGGTAAAACCATGTCCCAAAGGTCACCGGGCCTGGTGTCACTTTAAAGAAGTAGTCCAGTTACACCTTTGTGGGCTTATAACTTGGCTTATGAATGTCCTAGAGAGGTCAGGTTTGTTTTAGTGTACTCCAATCAACAGCCCCTACAACCACAAAAAGGAATGGAGTCATTAGCACTTATGGTTTGTAAATGGCACCCAGAATTATGTTCCACGAAGCACAATTTCACATCATTCTGGGTCCATTTGTGTGAAAACAAGGTCCAATCAGGCTGAAACGTTACAAGAAGGTAGAATCTGTTGAGTTGTAAGTGATCTGAACGTTTCATGATGATCGCACATTCCTATAGGTGGACAAACCATGTCCCAAAGGTCACCGGGCCTGGTGTCACTTTAAAGAAGTAGTCCATTTACAAATTTGTGGGCTTATAACTTGGCTTCTGAATGTCCTAGAGAGGTCAGGTTTGTTTTAGAGTACACCAATTAACAGCCCCTATTACCTCAAAAAGGAATGGAGTCATTAGCACTTATGGTTTTTAAATGGCACCCAGAATTATGTTGCACGAAGCACAATTTCACATCATTCTGGGTTCATTTGTGTGAAAACAAGGTCCAATCAGGCTGAAACGTTACAGGAAGGTAGAATCTATTGAGTTGTAAGTGATCTGAACGTTTCATGATGATAGCACTTTCCTAAGGGGGTCAAACCATGTCCCAAAGGTCACCGGATCTGGTGTCAATTTAAAGTAGTCCAGTTACACATTTGTGGGCTTATAACTTGGCTTCTGAATGTCCTAGAGAGGTCAGGTTTGTTTTAGTGTACTCCAATCAACAGCCCCTACAACCACAAAAAGGAATGGAGTCATTAGCACTTACGGTTTGGAAATGGCACCCAGAATTATGTTGCACGAAGCACAATTTCACATCATTCTGGGTCCATTTGTGTGAAAACAAGGTCCAATCAGGCTGAAACGTTACAAGAAGGTAGAATCAGTTGAGTTGTAAGTGATCTGAACGTTTCATGATGATCGCACATTCCTATAGGGGGTCACACCATGTCCCATAGGTCACCGGGCCTGGTGTCACTTTAAAGAAGTAGTCCAGTTACACATTTGTGGGCTTATAACTTGGCTTCTGAATGTCCTAGAGAGATCAGGTTTGTTTTAGTGTACTCCAATCGACAGCCCCTACAACCACAAAAAGGAATGGAGTCATTATCACTTATGGTTTGTAAATGGCACCCAGAATTATGTTGCACGTCGCACAATTTCACATCATTCTGGGTCCATTTGTGTGAAAACAAGGTCCAATCAGGCTGAAACGTTACAGGGAGGTAGAATCTATTGAGTTGTAAGTGATCTGAACGTTTCATGATGATAGCACTTTCCTAAGGGGGTCAAACCATGTCCCAAAGGTCACCGGATCTGGTGTCAATTTAAAGAAGTAGTCCAGTTACACCTTTGTGGGCTTATAACTTGGCTTCTGAATGTCCTAGAGAGGTCAGGTTTGTTTTAGTGTACTCCAATCAACAGCCCCTACAACCACAAAAAGGAATGGAGTCATTAGCACTTATGGTTTTTAAATGGCACCCAGAATTATGTTGCACGAAGCACAATTTCACATCATTCTGGGTTCATTTGTGTGAAAACAAGGTCCAATGAATGAATGAATGAATGAATGATCAATTTATTCAGTCAGTTATCTTAAGATAATGTACATTAACATGTCATACAATTAGATACAAATACCATTTCTCACTAACATATGCCTTGTTTTTTATATGGTGTCTATTTGGTATATCATGACTGAATAGGTTTAGGCAGAAGCAATAGCTTATATAATTGCCTAACCTACTTACAAAACATTTTTTTAATTTCCCGCAATGAACCAACAACCCAAATAAAAGTAAAACACAAATCCATCCATCAACATCAAATTAATACTCTTGAAAAATGTTTTTACTGATAAGTTTTTTAAGAACTGAAAGAGAAGTTGCTAATTTTAATTCTATTTTAGCCTCATTCCAAAATTTTACTCCCATTACAGAGATACATCTCCTTTTCATGCCCTTTTTGGCTTTTTGTAGAACAAACATACATACACCTCTTAAATCATATTTACTTTCCCTCTTTACAAAGAACATTAGTATATTTTTTGGCAGAGCTGTTAATTTTACTCTAAACATAAATTGCATTATTTTATAATAATATAGATCTTCTAATTTCATAATCTGTGATTTTAAAAACAACGGGTCAGTATGAGCATAATAATTGCTCTTGTTCATAACTCGAATAGATTTCTTTTGTATAGTTTTTATTTCATGTATATAAGTTTTAAAAGTTGAACCCCATATTTCTATACAATATGCCATGTATGGTTGTATTAGTGAACAGTATATTAGACGTAAGGCCTTATGGTTTAGTATGTCCTTCAGCTTATATAATAGACCCAAAGATTTGGCAATTTTTCCTTTATGTAATTTAAATGATGCTTCCAGGATAAGTTAGAGTCAATCACAACACCAAGAAATTTTATTTCAGACACTCTTTCAATTTCAGTATCTGAAATTGTTAATTTAAAGTCCCCATTTTTTACCTTCTTATTTCCAAAAATCATAAATTTAGTCTTTTTTATATTCAGTGATATTTTATTTACATCAAACCAAGATTTGAGGATATTTAACTCTTTTTCGGCCTTCTTTAAAAGTTCTTTTATATCTTTACCTGAACAAACTAAAGTTGTATCATCTGCAAACATTATAAATTTGAAAAAATCTGCCACGTTACATATGTCATTTATATATAAAGTAAATAATATAGGACCTATTACTGAACCTTGTGGAACTCCACAACTTATTTCTCTAAATCCAGATTTTATATCTTTAATTTGTACATACTGTTGTCTGTCTTGTAAATAACTCTCTATCCAGGACTTCGCTATTCCTCGTAGGCCATAATTTTCCATCTTTTTCAATAATCTCCTGTGGTCAATGGTGTCAAAAGCCTTCTTTAAATCAACAAATATGCTAATAGAGAGTTCTTCGCTTTCACTTGCTTGGGCTATTTCTTCTACCATCTGCATTATCGCATAGGTAGTGGTTCTGTTTTTTCTAAATCCATATTGACTGTCACTTAATAATTTATTTTTAGTAATATATACGTCTAGCTGGTTCACAAATAATTTCTCGAGTATTTTTGAAAATTGTGGAATAATTGCTATTGGCCTATAGTTTTCCATAGAATGCTTATTTCCAGTTTTAAATGTTGGGATCACTTTTGTTATCTTCATAGTTTTAGGAAAATGACCTTTTTGTAGTGATAGGTTATATATATATGTCAATGGTCTCACAATAGAGAATATAACTTCTTTTATAATTCCCATATCAATTTCATTTATATCTGTGGATTTTTTGTTTTTAAATTTTCTTACTGTATTCACAACGTCAGTCTCACTTATCTCATGTAGAAACATTGAGTTGATATTACTATTTATCAGATTATTAAATGTATCTGCATCAGGTGGGACTGCTATCTCATTTGCTAATGAGGGCCCGACGCTTACAAAAAATTTGTTAAATTCTTCCAATATATTTATTAGATCATTTACTTTATGATTTGAACTATTTAGAAAGTAGTTTGGCCATTCCAAAGTTGTCATCCTTTTTTGAATTATATTATTTAATATTTTCCACGTCCTACGAGTATCGTTTCTGTTTTTATCTAAAATTTCATCATAATATTGCTTCTTTCTGATCCTAATAGCTGTAGTTAATTTATTCTTATATTTTTTGTAATTGTCTTCATTTTCACTTGTCCTATGTTTGATGAATTTTTCATATAATACCATTTTCTTTTTACATGCCTTTAACAGACCTTCTGTCATCCACAGCTTTCTTTTATAATTTTTCTTTGTCTTATATTGTATAATAGGGCAATTTTTATTATATACCTCTAAGAATATTGACAGAAATGTATCATATGCTTGGTTTGTATCGTCTACATACACCTGATCCCAATTGTAATTCAAGAGTTCTGCTTTGAATGCCTCAATTCTTTCAGCTGTCTTCCATCTCACCAATATAGTGGAATCATCATCCTCCTTATGTAGGGGTCTAAAAATGTCCATATTTGAAATTGTAAAAACAGGAAGGTGGTCGCTAATATCATTTATTAGCAAACCACTTGTTGATTGACCATAAACATTTGTAAATATATTATCAATTAATGTGGCACTATCTTTAGTTATCCTACTTGGCCTATCAATCATAGGCCAGAGACCAAAATTAAACATCATATTCAAAAAATCTAAGGTTAACTTATGTTCCTCCCATTTGATCAAGTCAATATTAAAATCACCACAAACAAATACATGTTTCTTAGCACAAATCCTTTGCAATATATCAGCAGTATTTTGTATAAATGTTTCAACACAAGAACCTGGTGTTCTGTACATGCAACTCAAAATAATTCTTTTCCTTTTGGTGAAACTGATTTCTATTATTATACTCTCCATAATGTCATCAATAACTGTACTATCAATTACTTTACAGTCAATATGCTTCTGTACATAGAAGGCAACACCCCCACCTTTCTTATTATTCCTATTTACGTTAAACATATTATAACCCTCCAATTCAAGGCATGAATCTGTTTCATTTGTTAACCAAGTCTCACTAATTGCAATAATTTGAAACTTATATTTGAGTGACCTTAACAAATCTTTAATTTGAGTAAAATGTGTATGGAGACTTCTGCTGTTAAAATGTATGATAGAGAGTCCTTCTATTTTAAGTTTGCTTAACTCTTCTTCATAATAATATTCAGATTTCGAGTTGTTTAGATTGTAAAAATTTACCTCTGGATCAATATTATTTTCAAAACCAAATAATTTCTGGTCAGATATATTTGACCCTTTTAGGCTGAAACATTACAGGGAGGTAGAATCTATTGAGTTGTAAGTGATCTGAACGTTTCATGATGATAGCACTTTCCTAAGGGGGTCAAACCATGTCCCAAAGGTCACCAAATCTGGTGTCAATTTAAAGAAGTAGTCCAGTTACACATATGTGGGCTTATAACTTGGCTTCTGAATGTCCTAGAGAGATCAGGTTTGTTTTAGAGTACTCCAATCAACAGCCCCTACAACCACAAAAAGGAATGGAGTCATTAGCACTTATGGTTTGTAAATGGCACCCAGAATTATGTTGCACGAAGCACAATTTCACATCATTCTGGGTCCATTTGTGTGAAAACAAGGTCCAATCAGGCTGAAACGTTACAAGAAGGTAGAATCTATTGAGTTGTAAGTGATCTGAACGTTTCATGATGATAGCACTTTCCTATAGGGGGTCAAACCATGTCCCAAAGGTCACCGGATCTGGTGTCAATTTAAAGAAGTAGTCCAGTTACACATTTGTGGGCTTATAACTTGGCTTCTGAATGTCCTAGAGAGATCAGGTTTGTTTTAGTGTACTCCAATCAACAGCCCCTACAACCACAAAAAGGAATGGAGTCATTAGCACTTATGGTTTGTAAATGGCACCCAGAATTATGTTGCACAAAGCACAATTTCACATCATTCTGGGTCCATTTGTGTGAAAACAAGGTCCAGTCAGGCTGAAACGTTACAAGAAGGTAGAATCTATTGAGTTGTAAGTGATCTGAACGTTTCATGATGATCACACATTCCTATAGGTGGTCAAACCATGTCCCAAAGGTCACCGGGCCTGGTGTCACTTTAAAGAAGTAGTCCAGTTACACATTTGTGGGCTTATAACTTGGCTTCTGAATGTCCTAGACAGATCAGGTTTGTTTTAGAGTACTCCAATTAACAGCCCCTATTACCTCAAAAAGGAATGGAGTCATTAGCACTTATGGTTTTTAAATGGCACCCAGAATTATGTTGCACGAAGCACAATTTCACATCATTCTGGTTTCATTTGTGTGAAAACAAGGTCCAATCAGGCTGAAACGTTACAGGAAGGTAGAATCTATTGAGTTGTAAGTGATCTGAACATTTCATGATGATAGCACTTTCCTAAGGGGGTCAAACCATGTCCCAAAGGTCACCGGATCTGGTGTCAATTTAAAGAAGTAGTCCAGTTACACATTTGTGGGCTTATAACTTGGCTTCTGAATATCCTAGAGAGGTCAGGTTTGTTTTAGAGTACTCCAATTAACAGCCCCCATTACCCCAAAAAGGAATGGAGTCATTAGCTCTTATGGTTTTTAAATGGCACCCAGAATTATGTTGCACGAAGCACAATTTCACATCATTCTGGGTTCATTTGTGTGAAAACAAGGTCCAATCAGGCTGAAACGTTACAGGAAGGTAGAATCTATTGAGTTGTAAGTGATCTGAACGTTTCATGATGATAGCACTTTCCTAAGGGGGTCAAACCATGTCCCAAAGGTCACCGGATCTGGTGTCAATTTAAAGAAGTAGTCCAGTTACACCTTTGTGGGCTTATAACTTGGCTTCTGAATGTCCTAGACAGATCAGGTTTGTTTTAGTGTACTCCAATCAACAGCCCCTACAACCACAAAAAGGAATGGAGTCATTAGCGCTTATGGTTTTTAAATGGCACCCAGAATTATGTTGCACGAAGCACAATTTCACATCATTCTGGGTTCATTTGTGTGAAAACAAGGTCCAATCAGGCTGAAACATTACAGGAAGTTAGAATCTTTTGAGTTGTAAGTGATCTGAACGTTTCATGATGATAGCACTTTCCTAAGGGGGTCAAACCATGTCCCAAAGGTCGCCGGATCTGGTGTCAATTTAAAGTAGTAG
Source organism: Nothobranchius furzeri (assembly GCF_043380555.1). NCBI lineage: Eukaryota > Metazoa > Chordata > Actinopteri > Cyprinodontiformes > Nothobranchiidae > Nothobranchius > Nothobranchius furzeri. The sequence continues at coordinate 32,312,183 of NC_091745.1, forward strand.
TCCAGTTACACATTTGTGGGCTTATAACTTGGCTTCTGAATGTCCTAGAGAGATCAGGTTTGTTTTAGTGTACTCCAATCAACAGCCCCTACAACCACAAAAAGAAATGGAGTCATTAGCACTTATGGTTTTTAAATGGCACCCAGAATTATGTTGCACGAAGCACAATTTCACATCATTCTGGGTCCATTTGTGTGAAAACAAGGTCCAATCAGGCTGAAACGTTACAAGAAGGTAGAATCAATTGAGTTGTAAGTGATCTGAACGTTTCATGATGATCGCACATTCCTATAGGGGGTCAAACCATGTCCCAAAGGTCACCGGGCCCGGTGTCACTTTAAAGAAGTAGTCCAGTTACACCTTTGTGGGCTTATAACTTGGCTTCTGAATGTCCTAGAGAGGTCAGGTTTCTTTTAGAGTACTCCAATTAACAGCCCCCATTACCCCAAAAAGGAATGGAGTCATTAGCACTTATGGTTTTTAAATGGCACCCAGAATTATGTTGCACGAAGCACAATTTCACATCATTCTGGGTTCATTTGTGTGAAAACAAGGTCCAATCAGGCTGAAACATTACAGGGAGGTAGAATCTATTGAGTTGTAAGTGATCTGAACGTTTCATGATGATAGCACTTTCCTAAGGGGGTCAAACCATGTCCCAAAGGTCACCCGATCTGGTGTCAATTTAAAGAAGTAGTCCAGTTACACATATGTGGGCTTATAACTTGGCTTCTGAATGTCCTAGAGAGATCAGGTTTGTTTTAGAGTACTCCAATCAACAGCCCCTACAACCACAAAAAGGAATGGAGTCATTAGCACTTATGGTTTGTAAATGGCACCCAGAATTATGTTGCACGAAGCACAATTTCACATCATTCTGGGTCCATTTGTGTGAAAACAAGGTCCAATCAGGCTGAAACGTTACAAGAAGGTAGAATCTATTGAGTTGTAAGTGATCTGAACGTTTCATGATGATAGCACTTTCCTAAGGGGGTCAAACCATGTCCCAAAGGTCACCGGATCTGGTGTCAATTTAAAGAAGTAGTCCAGTTACACATTTGTGGGCTTATAACTTGGCTTCTGAATGTCCTAGAGAGATCAGGTTTGTTTTAGTGTACTCCAATCAACAGCCCCTACAACCACAAAAAGGAATGGAGTCATTAGCACTTATGGTTTGGAAATGGCACCCAGAATTATGTTGCACAAAGCACAATTTCACATCATTCTGGGTCCATTTGTGTGAAAACAAGGTCCAGTCAGGCTGAAACGTTACAAGAAGGTAGAATCTATTGAGTTGTAAGTGATCTGAACGTTTCATGATGATCGCACATTCCTATAGGTGGTCAAACCATGTCCCAAAGGTCACCGGGCCTGGTGTCACTTTAAAGAAGTAGTCCATTTACACATTTGTGGGCTTATAACTTGGCTTCTGAATGTCCTAGAGAGGTCAGGTTTGTTTTAGAGTACTCCAATTAAACGCCCCTATTACCTCAAAAAGGAATGGAGTCATTAGCACTTATGGTTTTTAAATGGCACCCAGAATTATGTTGCACGAAGCACAATTTCACATCATTCTGGTTTCATTTGTGTGAAAACAAGGTCCAATCAGGCTGAAACGTTACAGGAAGGTAGAATCTATTGAGTTGTAAGTGATCTGAACATTTCATGATGATAGCACTTTCCTAAGGGGGTCAAACCATGTCCCAAAGGTCACCGGATCTGGTGTCAATTTAAAGAAGTAGTCCAGTTACACATTTGTGGGCTTATAACTTGGCTTCTGAATATCCTAGAGAGGTCAGGTTTGTTTTAGAGTACTCCAATTAACAGCCCCCATTACCCCAAAAAGGAATGGAGTTATTAGCACTTATGGTTTTTAAATGGCACCCAGAATTATGTTGCACGAAGCACAATTTCACATCATTCTGGGTTCATTTGTGTGAAAACAAGGTCCAATCAGGCTGAAACGTTACAGGAAGGTAGAATCTATTGAGTTGTAAGTGATCTGAACGTTTCATGATGATAGCACTTTCCTAAGGGGGTCAAACCATGTCCCAAAGGTCACCGGATCTGGTGTCAATTTAAAGAAGTAGTCCAGTTACACCTTTGTGGGCTTTTAACTTGGCTTCTGAATGTCCTAGACAGATCAGGTTTGTTTTAGTGTACTCCAATCAACAGCCCCTACAACCACAAAAAGGAATGGAGTCATTAGCACTTATGGTTTTTAAATGGCACCCAGAATTATGTTGCACGAAGCACAATTTCACATCATTCTGGGTTCATTTGTGTGAAAACAAGGTCCAATCAGGCTGAAACATTACAGAAAGTTAGAATCTTTTGAGTTGTAAGTGATCTGAACGTTTCATGATGATAGCACTTTCCTAAGGGGGTCAAACCATGTCCCAAAGGTCGCCGGATCTGGTGTCAATTTAAAGAAGTAGTCCAGTTACACATTTGTGGGCTTATAACTTGGCTTCTGAATGTCCTAGAGAGATCAGGTTTGTTTTAGTGTACTCCAATCAACAGCCCCTACAACCACAAAAAGAAATGGAGTCATTAGCACTTATGTTTTGTAAATGGCACCCAGAATTATGTTGCACGAAGCACAATTTCACATCATTCTGGGTCCATTTGTGTGAAAACAAGGTCCAATCAGGCTGAAACGTTACAAGAAGGTAGAATCAATTGAGTTGTAAGTGATCTGAACGTTTCATGATGATCGCACATTCCTATAAGGGGTCAAACCATGTCCCAAAGGTCACCGGGCCCGGTGTCACTTTAAAGAAGTAGTCCAGTTACACCTTTGTGGGCTTATAACTTGGCTTCTGAATGTCCTAGAGAGGTCAGGTTTGTTTTAGTGTACTCCAATCAACAGCCCCTACAACCACAAAAAGGAATGGAGTAATTAGCACTTATGGTTTTTAAATGGCACCCAGAATTATGTTGCACGAAGCACAATTTCACATCATTCTGGGTCCATTTGTGTGAAAACAAGGTCCAATCAGGCTGAAACGTTACAAGAAGGTAGAATCTATTGAGTTGTAAGTGATCTGAACGTTTCATGATGATCGCACATTCCTATAGGGGGTCAAACCATGTCCCAAAGGTCACCGGGCCTGGTGTCACTTTAAAGAAGTAGTCCAGTTACACCTTTGTGGGCTTATAACTTGGCTTCTGAATGTCCTAGAGAGGTCAGGTTTGTTTTAGTGTACTCCAATCAACAGCCCCTACAACCACAAAAAGGAATGGAGTCATTAGCACTTATGGTTTGTAAATGGCACCCAGAATTATGTTGCACGACGCACAATTTCACATCATTCTGGGTCCATTTGTGTGAAAACAAGGTCCAATCAGGTTGAAACGTTACAGGGAGGTAGAATCTATTGAGTTGTAAGTGATCTGAACGTTTCATGATGATAGCACTTTCCTAAGGGGGTCAAACCATGTCCCAAAGGTCACCGGATCTGGTGTCAATTTAAAGAAGTAGTCCAGTTACACCTTTGTGGGCTTATAACTTGGCTTCTGAATGTCCTAGAGAGGTCAGGTTTGTTTTAGTGTACTCCAATCAACAGCCCCTACAACCACAAAAAGAAATGGAGTCATTAGCACTTATGTTTTGTAAATGGCACCCAGAATTATGTTGCACGAAGCACAATTTCACATCATTCTGGGTCCATTTGTGTGAAAACAAGGTCCAATCAGGCTGAAACGTTACAAGAAGGTAGAATCGATTGAGTTGTAAGTGATCTGAACGTTTCATGATGATCGCACATTCCTATAAGGGGTCAAACCATGTCCCAAAGGTCACCGGGCCTGGTGTCACTTTAAAGAAGTAGTCCATTTACACCTTTGTGGGCTTATAACTTGGCTTCTGAATATCCTAGAGAGGTCAGGTTTCTTTTAGAGTACTCCAATTAACAGCCCCCATTATCCCAAAAAGGAATGGAGTCATTAGCACTTATGGTTTTTAAATGGCACCCAGAATTATGTTGCACGAAGCACAATTTCACATCATTCTGGGTTCATTTGTGTGAAAACAAGGTCCAATCAGGCTGAAACATTACAGGAAGTTAGAATCTTTTGAGTTGTAAGTGATCTGAACGTTTCATGATGATAGCACTTTCCTAAGGGGGTCAAACCATGTCCCAAAGGTCGCCGGATCTGGTGTCAATTTAAAGAAGTAGTCCAGTTACACATTTGTGGGCTTATAACTTGGCTTCTGAATGTCCTAGAGAGATCAGGTTTGTTTTAGTGTACTCCAATCAACAGCCCCTACAACCACAAAAAGAAATGGAGTCATTAGCACTTATGGTTTTTAAATGGCACCCAGAATTATGTTGCACGAAGCACAATTTCACATCATTCTGGGTCCATTTGTGTGAAAACAAGGTCCAATCAGGCTGAAACGTTACAAGAAGGTAGAATCTATTGAGTTGTAAGAGATCTGAACGTTTCATGATGATCGCACATTCCTATAGGGGGTCAAACCATGTCCCAAAGGTCACCGGGCCTGGTGTCACTTTAAAGAAGTAGTCCAGTTACACCTTTGTGGGCTTATAACTTGGCTTCTGAATGTCCTAGAGAGGTCAGGTTTGTTTTAGTGTACTCCAATCAACAGCCCCTACAACCACAAAAAGAAATGGAGTCATTAGCACTTATGTTTTGTAAATGGCACCCAGAATTATGTTGCACGAAGCACAATTTCACATCATTCTGGGTCCATTTGTGTGAAAACAAGGTCCAATCAGGCTGAAACGTTACAAGAAGGTAGAATCTATTGAGTTGTAAGTGATCTGAACGTTTCATGATGATCGCACATTCCTATAAGGGGTCAAACCATGTCCCAAAGGTCACCGGGCCCGGTGTCACTTTAAAGAAGTAGTCCAGTTACACCTTTGTGGGCTTATAACTTGGCTTCTGAATGTCCTAGAGAGGTCAGGTTTGTTTTAGTGTACTCCAATCAACAGCCCCTACAACCACAAAAAGGAATGGAGTCATTAGCACTTATGGTTTTTAAATGTCACCCAGAATTATGTTGCACGAAGCACAATTTCACATCATTCTGGGTCCATTTGTGTGAAAACAAGGTCCAATCAGGCTGAAACGTTACAAGAAGGTAGAATCTATTGAGTTGTAAGTGATCTGAATGTTTCATGATGATCGCACATTCCTATAGGGGGTCAAACCATGTCCCAAAGGTCACCGGGCCTGGTGTCACTTTAAAGAAGTAGTCCAGTTACACCTTTGTGGGCTTATAACTTGGCTTCTGAATGTCCTAGAGAGGTCAGGTTTGTTTTAGTGTACTCCAATCAACAGCCCCTACAACCACAAAAAGGAATGGAGTCATTAGCACTTATGGTTTGTAAATGGCACCCAGAATTATGTTGCACGACGCACAATTTCACATCATTCTGGGTCCATTTGTGTGAAAACAAGGTCCAATCAGGCTGAAACGTTACAGGGAGGTAGAATCTATTGAGTTGTAAGTGATCTGAACGTTTCATGATGATAGCACTTTCCTAAGGGGGTCAAACCATGTCCCAAAGGTCACCGGATCTGGTGTCAATTTAAAGAAGTAGTCCAGTTACACCTTTGTGGGCTTATAACTTGGCTTCTGAATGTCCTAGAGAGGTCAGGTTTGTTTTAGTGTACTCCAATCAACAGCCCCTACAACCACAAAAAGAAATGGAGTCATTAGCACTTATGTTTTGTAAATGGCACCCAGAATTATGTTGCACGAAGCACAATTTCACATCATTCTGGGTCCATTTGTGTGAAAACAAGGTCCAATCAGGCTGAAACGTTACAAGAAGGTAGAATCGATTGAGTTGTAAGTGATCTGAACGTTTCATGATGATCGCACATTCCTATAAGGGGTCAAACCATGTCCCAAAGGTCACCGGGCCCGGTGTCACTTTAAAGAAGTAGTCCAGTTACACCTTTGTGGGCTTATAACTTGGCTTCTGAATGTCCTAGAGAGGTCAGGTTTGTTTTAGTGTACTCCAATCAACAGCCCCTACAACCACAAAAAGGAATGGAGTCATTAGCACTTATGGTTTTTAAATGTCACCCAGAATTATGTTGCACGAAGCACAATTTCACATCATTCTGGGTCCATTTGTGTGAAAACAAGGTCCAATCAGGCTGAAACGTTACAAGAAGGTAGAATCTATTGAGTTGTAAGTGATCTGAATGTTTCATGATGATCGCACATTCCTATAGGGGGTCAAACCATGTCCCAAAGGTCACCGGGCCTGGTGTCACTTTAAAGAAGTAGTCCAGTTACACCTTTGTGGGCTTATAACTTGGCTTCTGAATGTCCTAGAGATGTCAGGTTTGTTTTAGTGTACTCCAATCAACAGCCCCTACAACCACAAAAAGGAATGGAGTCATTAGCACTTATGGTTTGTAAATGGCACCCAGAATTATGTTGCACGACGCACAATTTCACATCATTCTGGGTCCATTTGTGTGAAAACAAGGTCCAATCAGGCTGAAACGTTACAGGGAGGTAGAATCTATTGAGTTGTAAGTGATCTGAACGTTTCATGATGATAGCACTTTCCTAACGGGGTCAAACCATGTCCCAAAGGTCACCGGATCTGGTGTCAATTTAAAGAAGTAGTCCAGTTACACCTTTGTGGGCTTATAACTTGGCTTCTGAATGTCCTAGAGAGATCAGGTTTGTTTTAGTGTACTCCAATCAACAGCCCCTACAACCACAAAAAGGAATGGAGTCATTAGCACTTATGGTTTGTAAATGGCACCCAGAATTATGTTGCACGAAGCACAATTTCACATCATTCTGGGTCCATTTGTGTGAAAGCAAGGTCCAATCAGGCTGAAACGTTACAAGAAGGTAGAATCTATTGAGTTGTAAGTGATCTGAATGTTTCATGATGATCGCATATTCCTATAGGGGGTCAAACCATGTCCCAAAGGTCACCGGGCCTGGTGTCACTTTAAAGAAGTAGTCCATTTACACCTTTGTGGGCTTATAACTTGGCTTCTGAATATCCTAGAGAGGTCAGGTTTCTTTTAGAGTACTCCAATTAACAGCCCCCATTACCCCAAAAAGGAATGGAGTCATTAGCACTTATGGTTTTTAATTGGCACCCAGAATTATGTTGCACGAAGCACAATTTCACATCATTCTGGGTCCATTTGTGTGAAAACAAGGTCCAATCAGGCTGAAACGTTACAGGAAGGTAGAATCTATTGAGTTGTAAGTGATCTGAACGTTTCATGATGATATCACTTTCCTAAGGGGGTCAAACCATGTCCCAAAGGTCACCGGGCCTTGTGTCACTTTAAAGAAGTAGTCCAGTTACACCTTTGTGGGCTTATAACTTGGCTTCTGAATGTCCTAGAGAGGTCAGGTTTGTTTTAGTGTACTCCAATCAACAGCCCCTACAACCACAAAAAGGAATGGAGTCATTAGCACTTATGGTTTGTAAATGGCACCCAGAATTATGTTGCACGAAGCACAATTTCACATCATTCTGGGTCCATTTGTGTGAAAACAAGGTCCAATCAGGCTGAAACGTTACAAGAAGGTAGAATCAATTGAGTTGTAAGTGATCTGAACGTTTCATGATGATCGTACATTCCTATAGGGGGTCAAACCATGTCCCAAAGGTCACCGGGCCTTTTGTCACTTTAAAGAAGTAGTCCAGTTACACCTTTGTGGGCTTTAACTTGGCTTCTGAATATCCTAGAGAGGTCAGGTTTGTTTTAGAGGACTCCAATTAACAGCCCCCATTACCCCAAAAAGGAATGGAGTCATTAGCACTTATGGTTTTTAAATGGCACCCAGAATTATGTTGCACGAAGCACAATTTCACATCATTCTGGGTCCATTTGTGTGAAAACAAGGTCCAATCAGGCTGAAACGTTACAAGAAGGTAGAATCTATTGAGTTGTAAGTTATCTGAACGTTTCATGATGATCGCATATTCCTATAGGGGGTCAAACCATGTCCCAAAGGTCACCGGGCCTGGTGTCACTTTGAAGAAGTAGTCCAGTTACACATATGTGGACTTATAACTTGGCTTCTGAATGTCCTAGAGAGGTCAGGTTTGTTTTAGTGTACTCCAATCAACAGCCCCTACAACCACAAAAAGGAATGGAGTCATTAGCACTTATGGTTTGGAAATGGCACCCAGAATTATGTTGCACGAAGCACAATTTCACATCATTCTGGGTCCATTTGTGTGAAAACAAGGTCCAATCAGGCTGAAACGTTACAAGAAGGTAGAATCAGTTGAGTTGTAAGTGATCTGAACGTTTCATGATGATCGCACATTCCTATAGGGGGTCACACCATGTCCCAAAGGTCACCGGGCCTGGTGTCACTTTAAAGAAGTAGTCCAGTTACACCTTTGTGGGCTTATAACTTGGCTTCTGAATATCCTAGAGAGGTCAGGTTTGTTTTAGAGTACTCCAATTAAGAGCCCCCATTACCCCAAAAAGGAATGGAGTCATTAGCACTTATGGTTTTTAAATGGCACCCAGAATTATGTTGCACGAAGCACAATTTCACATCATTCCGGGTTCATTTGTGTGAAAACAAGGTACAATCAGGCTGAAACGTTACAGGAAGGTAGAATCTATTGAGTTGTAAGTGATCTGAACGTTTCATGATGATAGCACTTTCCTAAGGGGGTCAAACCATGTCCCAAAGGTCACCGGATCTGGTGTCAATTTAAAGAAGTAGTCCAGTGACACCTTTGTGGGCTTATAACTTGGCTTCTGAATGTCCTAGAGAGGTCAGGTTTGTTTTAGTGTACTCCAATCAACAGCCCCTACAACCACAAAAAGGAATGGAGTCATTAGCCCCTTTGGTATGGAAATGGCACCCAGAATTATGTTGCACGAAGCACAATTTCACATCATTCTGCGTCAATTTGTGTGAAAACAAGGTCCAATCAGGCTGAAACGTTACAAGAAGGTAGAATCAATTGAGCTGTAAGTGATCTGAATGTTTCATGATGATCGCACATTCCTATAGGGGGTCAAACCATGTCCCAAAGGTCACCGGGCCTGGTGTCACTTTAAAGAAGTAGTCCAGTTACACCTTTGTGGGCTTATAATTTGGCTTCTGAATGTCCTAGAGAGGTCAGGTTTGTTTTAGTGTACTCCAATCAACAGCCCCTACAACCACAAAAAGGAATGGAGTCATTAGCACTTATGGTTTGTAAATGGCACCCAGAATTATGTTGCACAAAGCACAATTTCACATCATTCTGGGTCCATTTGTGTGAAAACAAGGTCCAATCAGGCTGAAACGTTACAAGAAGTTAGAATCTATTGAGTTGTAAGTGATCTGAACGTTTCATGATGATCCCATATTCCTATAGGGGGTCAAACCATGTCCCAAAGGTCACCGGGCCTGGTGTCACTTTAAAGAAGTAGTCCAGTTACACCTTTGTGGGCTCATAACTTGGCTTCTGAATGACCTAGAGAGGTCAGGGTTGTTTTAGTGTACTCCAATCAACAGCCCCTACAACCACAAAAAGGAAAGGAGTCATTAGCACTTATGGTTTGTAAATGGCACCCAGAATTATGTTGCACAAAGCACAATTTCACATCATTCTGGGTCCATTTGTGTGAAAACAAGGTCCAATCAGGCTGAAACGTTACAAGAAGGTAGAATATATTGAGTTGTAAGTGATCTGAATGTTTCATGATGATCGCACATTCCTATATGGGGTAAAACCATGTCCCAAAGGTCACCGGGCCTGGTGTCACTTTAAAGAAGTAGTCCAGTTACACCTTTGTGGGCTTATAACTTGGCTTATGAATGTCCTAGAGAGGTCAGGTTTGTTTTAGTGTACTCCAATCAACAGCCCCTACAACCACAAAAAGGAATGGAGTCATTAGCACTTATGGTTTGTAAATGGCACCCAGAATTATGTTGCACGAAGCACAATTTCACATCATTCTGGGTCCATTTGTGTGAAAACAAGGTCCAATCAGGCTGAAACGTTACAAGAAGGTAGAATATATTGAGTTGTAAGTGATCTGAACGTTTCATGATGATCGCACATTCCTATAGGGGGTCAAACCATGTCCCAAAGGTCACCGGGCCTGGTGTCACTTTAAAGAAGTAGTCCATTTACAAATTTGTGGGCTTATAACTTGGCTTCTGAATGTCCTAGAGAGGTCAGGTTTGTTTTAGAGTACTCCAATTAACAGCCCCTATTACCTCAAAAAGGAATGGAGTCATTAGCACTTATGGTTTGTAAATGGCACCCAGAATTATGTTGCACGACGCACAATTTCACATCATTCTGGGTCCATTTGTGTGAAAACAAGGTCCAATCAGGCTGAAACGTTACAGGGAGGTAGAATCTATTGAGTTGTAAGTGATCTGAACGTTTCATGATGATAGCACTTTCCTAAGGGGGTCAAACCATGTCCCAAAGGTCACCGGATCTGGTGTCAATTTAAAGAAGTAGTCCAGTTACACCTTTGTGGGCTTATAACTTGGCTTCTGAATGTCCTAGAGAGATCAGGTTTGTTTTAGTGTACTCCAATCAACAGCCCCTACAACCACAAAAAGGAATGGAGTCATTAGCACTTATGGTTTGTACATGGCACCCAGAATTATGTTGCACGAAGCACAATTTCACATCATTCTGGGTCCATTTGTGTGAAAGCAAGGTCCAATCAGGCTGAAACGTTACAAGAAGGTAGAATCTATTGAGTTGTAAGTGATCTGAACGTTTCATGATGATCGCACATTCCTATAGGGGGTCAAACCATGTCCCAAAGGTCACCGGGCCTGGTGTCACTTTAAAGAAGTAGTCCATTTACACCTTTGTGGGCTTATAACTTGGCTTCTGAATATCCTAGAGAGGTCAGGTTTCTTTTAGAGTACTCCAATTAACAGCCCCCATTACCCCAAAAAGGAATGGAGTCATTAGCACTTATGGTTTTTAATTGGCACCCAGAATTATGTTGCACGAAGCACAATTTCACATCATTCTGGGTCCATTTGTGTGAAAACAAGGTCCAATCAGGCTGAAACGTTACAGGAAGGTAGAATCTATTGAGTTGTAAGTGATCTGAACGTTTCATGATGATATCACTTTCCTAAGGGGGTCAAACCATGTCCCAAAGGTCACCGGGCCTTGTGTCACTTTAAAGAAGTAGTCCAGTTACACCTTTGTGGGCTTATAACTTGGCTTCTGAATGTCCTAGAGAGGTCAGGTTTGGTTTAGTGTACTCCAATCAACAGCCCCTACAACCACAAAAAGGAATGGAGTCATTAGCACTTATGGTTTGTAAATGGCACCCAGAATTATGTTGCACGAAGCACAATTTCACATCATTCTGGGTCCATTTGTGTGAAAACAAGGTCCAATCAGGCTGAAACGTTACAAGAAGGTAGAATCAATTGAGTTGTAAGTGATCTGAACGTTTCATGATGATCGTACATTCCTATAGGGGGTCAAACCATGTCCCAAAGGTCACCGGGCCTTTTGTCACTTTAAAGAAGTAGTCCAGTTACACCTTTGTGGGCTTTAACTTGGCTTCTGAATATCCTAGAGAGGTCAGGTTTGTTTTAGAGGACTCCAATTAACAGCCCCCATTACCCCAAAAAGGAATGGAGTCATTAGCACTTATGGTTTTTAAATGGCACCCAGAATTATGTTGCACGAAGCACAATTTCACATCATTCTGGGTCCATTTGTGTGAAAACAAGGTCCAATCAGGCTGAAACGTTACAAGAAGGTAGAATCTATTGAGTTGTAAGTTATCTGAACGTTTCATGATGATCGCATATTCCTATAGGGGGTCAAACCATGTCCCAAAGGTCACCGGGCCTGGTGTCACTTTAAAGAAGTAGTCCATTTACACATTTGTGGGCTTATAACTTGGCTTCTGAATGTCCTAGAGAGGTCAGGTTTGTTTTAGAGTACTCCAATTAACAGCCCCTATTACCTCAAAAAGGAATGGAGTCATTAGCACTTATGGTTTTTAAATGGCACCCAGAAATATGTTGCACGAAGCACAATTTCACATCATTCTGGGTTCATTTGTGTGAAAACAAGGTCCAATCAGGCTGAAACGTTACAAGAAGGTAGAATCAATTGAGTTGTAAGTGATCTGAACGTTTCATGATGATCGCACATTCCTATAGGGGGTCAAACCATGTCCCAAAGGTCACCGGGCCTGGTGTCCATTTAAAGAAGTTGTCCAGTTACACATTTGTGGGCTTATAACTTGGCTTCTGAATATCCTAGAGAGATCAGGTTTGTTTTAGTGTACTCCAATCAACAGCCCCTACAAGCACAAAAAGGAATGGAGTCATTAGCACTTATAGTTTTTAAATGGCACCCAGAATTATGTCGCACAAAGCACAATTTCACACCTTTCCGGGTCCATTTCTCAGAAAAAAGCTTCAATCAGGCTGAAACATCACAGAAAAGTAGAATCTATTGAGTTGTAAATGATTACTGTGTTTCATGATGATAGCACATTCCTAAGAGGGTCAAGTTAGGTCATAAAGGTCACCAGATCACTTGTTCCTTAAAGACGGGGTTCCAAATACACATTTGGGGGCTTATAACTTAGCTTCTGAATGTCCTAGAGAGGTCAGGTTTGTTTTATGGTACTCCAATAAACAGCCCCTATAACACTAAAAAGGAATGGAGTCATTAGCACTTATTGTTTTTAAATGGCACCCAGAATTATGTCGCACAAAGCACAATTTCACATCATTCCAGGTCCATTTCTCAGAAAAAAGCTTCAATCAGGCTGAAACGTCTCAGAAAAGTAGAATCTATTGAGTTGTAAATGATTCCTGGTTTTCATGATGATAGCACATTCCTAAGGGGGTCAAATCAGGTCATAAAGGTCACCGGGTCACTTGTTCCTTAAAGTTGGGGTTCCAAACACACCTTTGGGGGCTTATAACTTGGCTTCTGAATGTCTCAGAGAGGTCAGATGTGTGTTTAAAATACTCCAATTAACAGCCCCTACCACCACGAAAAGGAATGGAGTCATTAGCACTTATGGTTTTTAAATGGCACCCAGAATTATGTCGCACAAAGCACAATTTCACATCATTCCGGGTCCATTTCTCAGAAAAAAAGCTTCAATCAGGCTCAAATGTCACAGAAAAGTAGAATCTATTGAGTTGTAAATGATTCCCGTGTTTCATGATGATCGCACATTCCTAAGGGGGTCAAATCAGGTCATAAAGGTCACCGGATCACTTGTTCCTTAAAGGCGGGGTTCCAAACACACCTTTGGGGACCTTTAACTTGGCTTCTGAATGTCCTAGAGAGGTCAGGTTTGTTTTAGGGTACTCCAATCAACAGCCCCTATTACACCAAAAAGGAATGGAGTCATTAGCACTTATGGTTTTCAAATGGCACCCAGAATTATGTTGCACGAAGCACAATTTCACATCATTCTGGGTCCATTTCTCAGAGAAAAGGTTCAATCAGGCTGAAACGTCACAGAAAAGTAGAATCGATTGAGTTGTAAATGATTCCTGTGTTTCATGATGATAGCACATTCCTAACGGGGTCAAATCAAGTCATAATCGTCACCAGATCACTTGTTCCTTAAAGGCACAGTCTGCAACATTTAAATATAGAATAACTTTAAAAATGTTTGATTTTGACCATCTGACCCAATTTTATTAAAAAAAGTAAATAATCTTTAATATTTCAATTTTCTCCTAAGTCCCTCCCCTGCCCTGTAGAGCTCAGCCAATATTTCTGCAAGCCTAACGCGTTGACCAATAGCGCTGCGCTTCCACCAGGGGGCAGCATTCAATCATCGAGCACGAGCAGGTCTCAGCGTGCACAACAGTGTCACGCGCCTCACTCGGCTTACTGCAGAAACATGGAGCAACAAAACCCCAAATTACCGATTCCTCGACTGCTTTCCACATCTCAAAAAACATTTAAAAAGTTTAAAAGCCCTTCTTCAAAAGTGGCTGTAAGATGTTTAAGACAGTCGAGTAGAATTTACATTGGAGATTGTTTTACACACGATGGAGAGATTTTCGTGATCTACACGGCCTGAAAACGGATGAAGAGTTGGCAAAGTATCTTTTAGACAGGTAAGTTATTTATTGTTTTTTGGATAAATTTACTTATAATCTTTCTTTCACTGAAAGAAGTAATAGAGCAAACAAACTTTGTATGCTTGGTGTCCTATTGGCTAATGTAGCATTAGCTTGAATGCTAAGTCGACATGAATCGATGCTAGTCGAACTATTTATGCTATATTTGGAAGAAGTTTGAGTAACGAAAGGGGATTTTAGGTTTTTTTTTATATGTGAGCTAATGCTTAGTGTGGCGTTTAACTATAGGCCACATCAGTATATTGTTTTAAGCTCTTGTTTATAACTTCCCCGTTAGCGGGGTTCAGTTAGCATCTTGAAAGCTTAATTAGGTGTTTACACTTTCCTGAGCTGCGTGTTTGATTTAAATGAGTAATCAGCAGCTCATGTAGCACTTGTAGAAGTCTGAGGAGATGATTCAGCAGTTAGAATTAGGTGTGATTGATCAGGAACGTATCCAAAACCTTACGTTTCCATTAGCACTGAAAGACTTATTGTGCTAACCTGGGTGGGCCACGTGTACAGATTACCGTCTGAGTTTGTGGTCTTACCTACGTGAAAACTCCATATTAAAATAAAAGTAATGATAATCAGCTTGTGCAAAAATCTGTGAAGGCTGGGGAGACTTGTTTAGCTTGTGATCACTAATTTTTGGGCTTTTGTTTTTAACAGTCATCAGTCCAAATATGAAGCATCAACATCTACACCATTGAAGCGCCAACTGTGTATTTCTCCAACACCAGTGCCAGCTCTGTCTAGCATTCATGGAGAGTCATCTGAAAGGTAAATAGCTGCGTAAAAACCTACCAGGAATATTATAATTTTGCCTCTGTTTTAAGTTAGTGGTGGATTATTTTGGAAAAATTCTAGAAATGGGATAATGAATGACTATAAAAAACGTATAGAAATAAATAGTAAAACTACATTTTATATAGCGCCTCTCAAGATAAAACTCTTGAGGCACTTCACAACAACAAAATTAAACATATTTTAAAAAATTATCTTTTTATTTCAAAGTTTATGAGAAAAAAATAACACAATTGTGTTTTTAAAATGTAAAGAGAGAGACAGGAAATTATTTGTAAAGAAGGAATTCAGTGGATACAGAGAAATGCGTAATAAGTAGAGTGAGAAAAATAAGGAGAGGGTGATGATGACGGCCAATAGACGAGGTCTATTACCTTCAAAATGACAAAATATGTATTGATTCTAATCATTTTCTTGTGCTTGTATTTTATTTTCATAGGGATGATAATTTGGAGGAGGTGATGGAACAAGGTGAAACTAAAAAAGAAGGATCTTCACAAATGTAAGTACGAGGTTGTATCTGTATTTGGCTGTCACGTTTGTCAGGAAAAGAAAACAATAATTACTTTTTTAGGTTATCTTGTGTGGGAATTGAAGCAAACATTGACGAGGAAGAGTTCAACAATATTCAAAACTCTGTGTAAGTATTCAGATGTTAATAAAATGTGTCTAATTTTCCATACTAAAAACTTTATATTGTGTATATTCAGGATAGAGTCATCAGATGACACATGGTCACCAAACAGAGAACCAGAAGTTGATTCGTCTTCAGAGGAGGATGAAACCATCGAGATGGACAGCGGTACTGATGACAGCGGTGATGAGGACTACACACCTTATATACACATAAGGTAATTCCTTTTGTTTAACATTCTATAAAACTGCAATAGCGCATAGTTAATAAAAAGCTTTTGTTCACAGGACTGGAGCAGCATTACAAAAAACATTACAACTTGAGACTCTGCAAGAAATTAACATAGAGGATACAGTTCATGACTGTAATATCCTAGAAGCAACTGACAAGCAACGTTTGACAAGCAAGAAAGGTCTTCCTCGACGCTACAAGCTAATGCCTGAGGATCCAAGGCGTTATGGTTTGCTGTCCGGAGTTCCTGCACCATCAACAGAGGAACTTCTACAACACCTACGGACTTGCGGTGATGGTAAAATAAAACATTATCTGCCTTACATCTTCCACACAATAGTCCATTGCTAATTGAGTTTATTTTTTATTTACAGGTAAAACTTTGCCACAGACATAGGTGTTGGGGGAGGCAAGAGAAAACCCAAAAACTTCTTTATTTTTGTTTCCTGTTTTTTTTTTTTTTGAAAATAAAGATATATTTTGGGGAAATAAGGACTAATAATTTTAAAATTTATGTAAAATGTTGGAGGTAGACATAATTTTTTGTTGTTGTGCAGGAGTTTTAAAATGTATGGTATTTTTACAAATGCAACACAGAGTTGTGCTTTAGAACACTTTATTAGAGCATCAAACAAAAATATATAAAAAACAAACTTATGTAAAATATCAAATATACACATTTATTTACAATTGTCTTGGAATAAAACCAGTGTAGTTACCATTGGGGTCAGGGAATTTTGCAGAATAAACTCCTCCATGTGTGGTACAGTTGAAATACATGTCTGGGGAGGCTGTTGGCAGCATTTCTTTTCCAAATCAGTTGGCATATCTCTGCAGTGGGAGCATACACACCATGAAGGTTGATTGGGTGTTGGAGGTGTTGTGGCAGGTGGACCAGAGAGGGCAAGTACATCAAAGAGAACACCAGGGTCTCTGTCCAGCACCATGGTAAGGACGTCAATAGCCTGCTGAGGGTTCAGGTTCTGTATGTGTTGCTACAAAAGTGGAAAGAGATGCTACAGCAACAGTTATGCTTACACGTTCAAAGTCTATTTGCTCGGAACAAAGATTCCGAACTCGAGAGAGATCTTCATCTCCAAGGTCCACAGCTGAGTGTCTCACACTTCTTCGGCCTCTGGATGCACCGCGGCTTTGAGACGATGGTGGGCATCTCCTTTTTGCACCACATCTTGAGGATGCAATAGGAGGTTCAAACTCTTCCTCAGAGGATTCCTCAATCACTGAACTCTAAATTGTATTAGAATAAAAAAAATTATACTAATATAAAAAGTACTCTTGCATATTAATCAATTTTGACACAGATCAGGTTTACATCTAGTCAAAATTTGGGCTAAACCAACAATAAACAGAAACCCTATGAAAACAACCATGATTATAGGAGGACTACACAGAATGCAGTGTTTATTCATGATTTCCACATAAATTATTTATATGCTTTGATATATTCATCCCATCTTGAATGGCAAAGCAATTAAAAATGAGCTAGTTACTTGTAATAAAATGCTAACAATTTGATAGGATTCATTTTATTTACACTATAGATTGCCAACTGTTACTGGTATTTTAAAATATAAATATATTTATAGATATTCTTTATAAAATGCCTTTTGTAAACAGTAAGTGTTTAATGTGCTGGTTAAATACAACTTTCTTACTTCAGATAACTCCATTGCTAACACTAGCTCAGCTCTATTACAAGAAGCAATGCTCTGGTGTTGCTTTTCCTGCGCGTGCACATTGGGAGGTGTGGCTTTCGGCTCTTTCAGGAAGGGCGGGGGAGTGAGCAACAGCCGTTTGAATTTAAAAATCTCCTCACCCTGACGGCGTCATCCTGCGAACTGTGCCTTTAAATATAATTTTTACTAGTAACAACTAGCTTTTGATATCTTTATTTGCCATTTTCACTAATAAGAATTCAATTAGTACATAGTAGTGCATACATTATGTTAATACAAATCAGGAGTTGATGAGATGTGCGATTATTAATTATATGTTAAAACGACTTACCATAAAAAGAGGTGGCCTTTAGCCGTCCATCTTTTTCGCGTCACACTGGCAGTTAGCGAGAGCAGCAGTACGAACAAGAAGACGCATCTTCACGCTTCCAGACTGCCGTTTGGATACATTTTGTCCTACATCTATTGGCAAGACTCGGCTTTACTCTACAATTTGTTCGAGATTTTATATTTGTTACTAGTGTAAGTTTAATCGTAGTTTAAGTGGCCTGTTGTTGATCGATACCTGTACATCCTGTCATTTAATGAGCTAAAGCAACTAGGCCTGTTTACACACGAAGCTAACGTCTTCTTGGTTTAAGATTACTGAGTCGGAAAGTCGAGACTCGGCAAATTAGCCACTGGCAAAGCAAAAATTGTTACGATAATTTTGTTACTGTGAACACAACCTGACGGTTAAACTATTCTAGTTGTTTGTGTTGTTTAGCCAGAGCTAGCCTTTTTCTGATGAGTTAGCTTTGTGTGCAGCTAGGCAACATAGAAACCAGTGTGTGCAGGTGGCGTTGTGGGGTGGCCCGTGAGCTACTTTTACACCATGAAAGTACAGAAGAGCTACTGCCACACAATTTATTAACCTCGATACTTTCCATGTGTAAATATACATTCTAATATTAAAATGCTACACGTACTATATCACCATTCATTTAAATGCACCAAAATAAAATTAAAAATTGTACAAGGAAAATAGTGACTTTCTGAAAGTCAAACTACACGACATATTTTGTCATATAAATAACCAGACACTTTCAGATAATGAATTATTTGACTTTAAATTTTTTTTAGAATGGCTCAGTAACAAACTCACTTCAGTAAAGTTAGCAAGATATTCACAGATTCGACTTTTGCGGCTCAATACCTCCTGAACACAGGGGTATTTAGAAACATAGCATACCTCCTTGATATCGTGGCAAGGTAGAGAACAAGCTACAACTTAAAAAAAATCCGTTCTCAGTCGTGCTCTGCTCCCGACGCGTTACATTGGTCTGTGATTCTGTGTGGGCCGACGGAGCAAAACGATCGCTCAGGGACCGTCAGCAAATAATCACACCAGAAACGTTTGATGATAAACTATGTGAAAAAGTCCACTATTACACACTGCAGTGTGACAATTCACAAAATACAACACTGCACACACGCTGATCACACTACACTATTTAGTTTAATCCAGGTATACAGTTTAGATTTAGTGTGAAACTTTTAATAACATAAATTGGAAAAGCTCCTCCATTTGAAACTATAGTGACACCAAATAAACACAGAAAATCACAAATTTGATGCTGATCATATTACACATTTTATATTTTAGAGAAAATACCACACTTTACTCTGTTGACACAAAATCATGCTCTACATACTACAAACTTTACTTTGAGTAAAAAGTGCTTCTCTGATGTTTTGTGAATTTTTTAAGTTTTCTAATTTCAATAGCTCCTACACTGTATACGCTGTTGACACAAAATCATGCATGCTGGTAAATACTTGGCTGCTTTACATACTACAAACTTTACCTTTGGCAAAAAATACTTCTCTGATTTGTTGTGAATTTTTTAAAATGTTTTAATTTGAATAGCTCCTACACTGTAAATTCTGTTGACACAAAATCATGTGTGCTGGTCAATACTAAGCTGCTCTACATAGTCTAACCCTAACCAGCACACATGATTTTGTGTCAACAGAATTTACAGTGTAGGAGCTATTCAAATTAAAACATTTTAAAAAATTCACAACAAATCAGAGAAGTATTTTTTCCTAAAAGTATAGTTTGTAGTATGTAGACCAGGTAAGTATTTACAAGCACACATTATTTTGTGTCAATAGAGTTTACAGTGTAGGAGCTATTGAAGTCTGTTAGTTGGAAAGAAATCACCAAAATCAGAGAAGTTCAAATAAATAAATAAATAAAAGGTGCAGACTGTAGATAATGTAAGTGCTAATTATTCGGCGTTACTTTGGTGTCACTAACATTTTCAATGTGGAAAATATAGATAATTATAAGGTATAAAAAATAACTGTATCCAATAATAATGTGCTGTGTGATTTTGGTATCAACACATTTTAAAATTGAGCAGATATCAAAATTAACAACTTTTAAAAATTAAAATGCAAAAAAAACATGTTACTGGATTACCATAACCGCTGTAGGATGAACAACATGTGTGTAGTGTTATATTTTAAGAATTTCGTGACACTGCAGTTCTTTAATATTTTGTCGAGAGATGTTTCTGGTTAGTCTATTTTCAGACGGTCCCTGAGCGCTCGGCAGGTTCGTGGTCTCAAAGAGCACAATTTAGCTCATCGGGAGCTGAGGACGGTGTTTTTTGAAAGAAACGAGGTTGTAGCTTGTTCACTACCTTGCCACGATACCAAAGAGGTATGTTATGTTTCTAAATACCCCTGTGTTCAGGAGGTATTAAGCCGCAAAAGTCGAATCTGTGAATATCTTGCTAACTTTACTGAAGTCATAAACTTTTGAGCACACAGGAACATGTTAGATGTTCCCTGTCGCTCACCCTGTGCACTCATAGGGGTGTGTCCGAATCCAGGGGCAGGATGCTTGTGAGGACGGGGCGTTACCGGTCCAGCTAGGTCGGGTCCATGCTCGACCGCTAAAACCGGAAGCCAGCGGCTCTGAATTTGGACAGTCTAGCCTTCACCTCCACGATGGCCTGTATGTAGATCTTGTCACAACCGTGGCGGCAGCTAACACGCAAAGGAAAAATGCAAAAGCTAGCAAAAATCGAGCAGGAATATTTTAGGAGCTACAGCAGCTTCACATCCATCACCAGCGTTTGTTCACAACCATTTTCAGGTAATTTTGTTTATTCTGTGCAGTAGGACAGTTTCCAATGTTAATTGGACTTTAGCACTTATTTAGCATCAAGTGGGTGTAAACATTTTAAAAACAGGCGTTTTGTAAATAAAGTAACATAAAAGTGTTTTCAATGTGCATTTGTTGATTCAACATAAGCCTAATAACACTTAGATCTGTCTTAAAAATGTAAATTCTCTGTAGTTTTTATTTAACTATTCCCTGCTGCTTTTCTTTAAACAGAACAGAACCAGTGTACTGCAGGTTATGTTTGTTTTACATTTTTCATTTAAAAAATATTAAATCTATTACAGGTCAGCATGCACTATTGTGCTGTGCACATCTGCCTCTGTGCTGGTGAAGTTGTGGCCCTGGAGAATGAGACTGAGGAAGATGTTACAGACGATCAGAGGCTGGTATGGAGGTCAGTGGTGCTCTGTCCTGGAGGAGGTACCACAGGGTATCCGCGGGTCCTTAAAAAGCCTTAAAAAGTCTTAAATTAGCTTTTCCAAATTTAAGGCCTTAAAAATCCTTAAAATTGACAAATAATCCTTAAATACAGTTTCCAGAGGTCTTAAATTACCAAAGACCCAATAAACAAGATTCTTTTATTTCTATAAAATTTTCGTGAATTTCTAGTTAGTGTTCAGCATTTTTTGTTTATGATATTGGCATGAGCAGAACCGTACACATTCAGTTGGTTGTGTAAGGGGGCTATTTTTAGATTAGCACGTTAGCTGGTTAAGCTAGTGGGAGTTTGCGCCATGGGAAAGTGCAAGTTTAATGGTAACTGGATGTCTAATCCCACGATCGCTGCGTGGTTAGCACCGGTTCCAGGCAATAGCTGGAAATTATACCTTAAATTTAATTTTTCAAAATGATAAATGACCCGTACTTGTATAGTGCCTCTCAGAGTAAGGACCCCAAAGTGCTTTACACTACAGTGTATCATTGATACATTCGCACACACATTCAGACACTGATGGTGATGAGCTACGATGTAGCCACAGCTGCCCTGGGGCGCACTGACAGAGTCGAGGCTTCCGAGCACTGGCGCCACCGGTCCCTCCGACCACCACCAGCAGGCAAGGTGGGTTAAGTGTCTTGCCAAAGGACACAACAGCAGAATTATCTGTCCGGAGCTGGGATCGAACCTGCAACCTTGCGATTACTGGACAACCCGCTCAACCTGTTGAGCTACTGCTGCCCTACTTAAATAGCTTAAATTTGGTCAAAGTGGCCTTAAAAAAGGTCTTAAAAAGTCTTAAATTAGGTTCCCCTAAACCTGCAGATACCCTGTACCAGCAGACCACCACTGCTGTTAACTGGCAAGTCATTTATGTACGAACCTCTATTAACTCATTCACTGCCTCCGTTTCCTGATCACTAACGGCCTTCGCTGCCAGCGTTTCTCACCGTTTTTACTGTTTTTTTAAGAGTCACAGAACGTTGCGCGCTAGCATGATGTCGATGCCAAAACAACCTAAACAAAGAGGAGACTCACCTCTTACATCAGGAAGAAGCCGTGTGTTTCGAGCGTTATCCGTTCTTTCATAATCTGTTGTCGAATTGTGATCGGCAGACGCTTTTCCGGTTCGCGCCTCACTTTTTTTACAGGAACGGCCCAAAACGATCTCCTAACACATGGATGTGTTGCTTCCTGATCATGTGATCTGTGACGTATGCGGATGAAGATCGGCTTCAGGGCTGAGATGTTTGTTCTCTCAGCGCGGGGGCTCGTTCTGATGCTCAAACAGTAAAAAAAATGCAAATGACAACTAGTCGTCATTGGCAGTGAACGGTTGGATCTAAAATGACGACTTTAGTCGTCATTGGCAGTGAATGAGTTAAAAACAACACTGTGGTTTTATTTGCTGAAGAATCACAATTGTTATACTAGTGGATCCATAAACCATCTCCTCATTTCATATTTCCGAATACGTCTTAGAGATGTAACAGCCGTCATCTGAGCCAGCCCAGCAGTCCCTGTAGATGGACGATGGAGTGGACAGTGAGAGGAAGCATCCCAAAGCTCTCTGCAGACCGTCCTGTATGATGTTCCTCTGACCAGAAACATTCAGCCACTGCTGTTCCAGCCCTCCTTCCACGTCTGGGATCCTCCTGCAGCAGATCCAGCTACATTGCCAAACTTCCTGCTTACTCAGTGTAAATAAATAATCCAGGAAAAGAATCACTCAGATTAATCCTGCATCACCTGTACATAACTGGTCCATATTTGTTTTGATCTGTAAATAACTCATGTATTATAAATCTTGTATATTTTCATTTTCTGTTCTAAATAATAAAACTGGTGATAAAATGGCTTATCAAATGAGTTATCAGTTAGTAATTGTTTTAATGAATGTGTTCAAATACCAAACAACTAAATAACATTAACATAACAGTAGAATGCTTCTCACAGGATGACCACCAGGATAAAACAGCAGCAGTGAGCCTCTCCTGACCCTGAACACATGCAGTCAAAACAGAAAATCAGAGATCACAGGTGACAAAGGCAATAACACTTTTTTTTTTACATTTATCCACATGAGAAGATACAAATGATATTAACACAAACTGATCAGTAAAGCCCTTCTCTGCCAGCGTTTTTTTGTGTTTTCACAGTTTTTTTAAGAGTGACAGAACATTGCGCTCTATAATGATGTCAATGCTAAAACTAACAAAACAGTAGACTCACCTCTTACATCAGGAAGAGTGCGCGTTTCAAGCGTAATCCGTTTCATAATCCGTTGTCGAATTGTGATTCCTCACTTTATTTACAGCAGCGGCCCAAAACGATCTTGCAACATGGATTTTCTGCTTCCTGGTCATGTGACGTGTGACGTACACTCGAAGATCAGCTTTAGAGCTGGGGGTGTTTGTTCTCACGGTGCGGGGGCTCGTTCCAACACCCACACAGTAAAAAGAAAAATGCAAATGACTGCCTTAGTCATCAATGGCAGTTTGTGAGTTCAAATCATCGACATTTAAATATTGGACAATGGGTTTCCATTAGGGTTGTCACGGTAACCGGTGTAGCGGTAAACCCCGGTAAAAAAAAGTTGACAATAATAATAACCGTCTTGTTTTAAAAAAATATATTATCTCGGTGGGTTTACCGTGGCTGCGGTGTAGGCGCGGTGACCCTTACCAGCCATCGTATCATCTGCTAAAGTTGCCAGCAGCACATGCGCACTTTGTTGTTTACAACCAAAACTTTCTTGAAGCTAAAGCTGAAATAATGGCCAAAGGAGGAGACGGCAGCGCTCAGGAGGACATTTTTTATCCCTCAAAGACGACACAGTCGGAAGTACGGACATCTTTTGGATATTTGAAGAATGCCGAGGGACGGTTATATGCTACCTGCATATAAACCGTGTCGCGGACACCCCCATATTGAAATGACGCTATGCATTACGGGGCTCCCAGGGGCAGATAAGAGTTGGTCTCTCTCCGAGAATAATTATGAATTTAACAATGATTACTGCCTGATGACATTTTCCCAAATCTGCAAAGCTCGCTGGAAGGACACAAACCGAGGACAATATTTTCCTGATATAGGGTTTATTACTCAAGTAAGGGTAAAAAAGTATCTGATTAGAAGGCTACTTGAGTACTGAGTATCATCTGATCTAATATTGTTAAAATGGTGACATCAAACTTCTTATTTGCCCATAAGAAGTTATGGACAAATATTGGTATTTTAAAGACTAAAGTGGAAAAATGTAAACAAATAAACAACACAATTACAAAATAACACATTTTAGGCAAAATTTAGACACAAACTGAGGACAATATTTCCTGACATACAGGGTTTATTTAATTGTGTGAAAATGTAGCACGTTTAAAAAAACACCGCGATAATACCGAAAACTGTGGTAATTTTGGTCACAATAATCGTGAGGTTAAATTTTCACACCGTGACAACCCTAGTTTCCATAGGCTCTAATAACACGTTTTTGAAGATAAATGGGAGGTGGCCACCACTGCCATTTTGACCGTGTCACAGGTTCCGTCAACCCCAGACAATTCCACAAAAGGGAAGAGAGGTGGAGTTGAGGGTGGGGCTGTAAGGCTGGGATCAACTGACGACACCCGGTCGAACTAGCTACAAGCTAACCTGAAGCTAACCCAAAGCTAACGCGGAGGTGGGAGCTAAGCTAACTGAGGTAGCAACCTAGCTACAACCGGAGTTAAGTGTGCACAACACCAGAGCTTCTGAGTCAGAGACACGCCGGGCTGACCGCTGGGTAAAACCGGGTGGAACACAGAGGTCTCCCGAAAGCTGCTCAAACAGACAGCAGACGCACAGCAGACAGGAGCCGCGATCACACAGATGCGCTGAGCTGCAGGGAGGGGAGAACCACAAGCCAGCCGTCAGCCCGCGCAGAAGACAGAGATGCGCCGAGCTGCAGGGAGGGGAGAAACGGGTGGAAAACAGAGGTCTCCCGAGAACTCCAGAAGCCGATAGTCGGAACCCAGCTCCACCAACATGTTAT
Source organism: Nothobranchius furzeri (assembly GCF_043380555.1). Classification (NCBI taxonomy): domain Eukaryota; kingdom Metazoa; phylum Chordata; class Actinopteri; order Cyprinodontiformes; family Nothobranchiidae; genus Nothobranchius; species Nothobranchius furzeri. Next base: position 32,337,282 of record NC_091745.1, read on the forward strand.
ATTTCAACCCATTTTCTAAAGTGCAGCATTATGTTAAATGCACTGGGTTTTACCCTATTCCATTTAAATTTCATGGTTAAACAGTACATGTTAAAATCTAAGCTCAGCTCGGCAGTGACCTAAAATACATAAATATAATTTTACTTACCAAAGAAAATGAAGTGGAGACTCCTTGGACGCTCTATTAGTGCAATTAATGCCATAGCAAGTCATTTTGTCCAACAATTGCACAAATAATATCCAAACAAGAATACACAAACACAGAGACTCATAATCCCGGAACAGTTTCCAAGCCAGACCGAGTCTCTACTGAGGCCTTTCCACTAGGGCTGCAACTAACGATTATTTTCATAATCGATTAATCTGTCGATTATTTTTTCGATTAATCGATTAATCGGTTTATTGTTTAGCTATTTAACCTATACAAGTGATGGATGCATTTCAGTTAAGAAAAAAAACATAAGAGAATTGTGCAGTTGACTGCAATCTATTTTATTGCACATGAACACAGTCAGCAGTATAAAATGAGCTAAACAGTGCAAAATATCAGTCCAGAATAATTTTTTAGCATTAGCTGGAAGCCTGCTCCTTCCACCATGGATAGTGGCCTCATGTCTTTTACCAGCATGTTTAGAATAGAGTTTGTAAGTGGTATGAATTGCTGGGGGGTGAGTGTCTCTTTCCCCATGTAGTTGTCCATCGTTGCTTGTTTTTTTTCTGCATAAGAAACACAAATAGACTGAAATAAGTACACATATAAAATAAAGCAGCACACACAGTACAACACTAAATCAATATTATATTATTTGAATTAATTAACAATATACAGTGATCATTTATTTTGAGGGTTACGTTCTACAAAATAGCCCGCAACAGGAGATATTCAGAAAAAAAGTCTAATTTTTTTACTATTAAAAAGCTCTAAGTAAGAAGCTCATGAGGTTTTTACTTTGAGTCGGGAGTGTTTAAATTAGCTAGAAAAATGTGAAAAATGATTATTTTGTGTAATACTGTTTAAGAAACATGATAAAAATGTGTTGTGAGGCGTTTTACAGCGTTAGATAGTAAAACAGCCTTTTAACCCTTTGATGCATGAATTATGAAATCTTCAACCATGATTTTTTTAACAATTTTTTTCATTCGTCTTTAGGTGTGAATGAAACAAATTTCAACAAACATATTTTTGTAAAATTTTATAATTTACAAATTATTTATTACATGTCCACCTCAGTGTACAGCGTGCATTCTGAGCATGAAATATGCTGGCTTGGCTTACTGAAGTCCAAATGGAGGGGCTCAAATGCAATAAAGTCTTCAACAGCTGAGCTTAATAGCAAAAACAAATAAATAAGAATTTTGAGTACCTGTCCACTGTAGTGACCATTATGCATCAAAGGGTTAATAGTAAAAAAATGACTTTTTCTGAATTTCTCCTGTATTTAAAAATTGAAAGCGTACAACTATGCCGCGTTATATTCACCTGGACACAGCTCGTCTGTATATTTTTCACCGCGGAGTTGTCCTTTTTTGAATGAGAAACATAGTTATGGGTTTGTGCCGTTTTTCTCTTAACTAGAACATTCTTATAAACAGACGTGCTAAATTTGGCAAGCGCATGATTCACAACACAGAGGAGATTCACGATTGCATCTAGTCAATCAGAAGTAGAACACCGTAGACTGACGCGGCAAAAAAACATGTTTAACATCCACTATAACGAACTCAGCTAAAACACTAAGTCCAGCTTGTTTATTTTCTGTTACTTACCGGGCTGGCTCTTCCAAATGACGGCTCACTTGACCGCGGTGCTCTTCCTCAGCCCCCACGTTTTCATCTCAAATGTTCACTTAGGGACGTCGTGCTTCCGTGCCATGCTAGATGGTTTTTGCATATTTTGCCTTTTCAATGCATCTAGTGAAGTGCTCCCATACTCGTGAGGTTTTTGTCCGGGGTTTCTCTAAAATTTTGTCGCTTCTATTTTTCTTCCGTATTTCCTCTTGTTCCGCCATCTCTCACAGCAAGATGAGCGTCAGTAACGTGATACGTCATGAAAACCGAGGGCACTCATTGGCTCATTTCTTCTTCTACGGCTCCACTGGTAGATCAGTGGCTCATTACTGCCACACACTGGCGGCAAATTTAACAGCTTGTAACCGATGTCAGATTGTGGTAAAAATAGACTTAATGCGGTAAAATATGATTATTAAACAACTAATCGATGACTAAAAAAGTTGTTAACTATTTTAATAATCGATTATAATCGATTAAATCGATTAGTTGTTTCAGCTCTACGGAGGTAGCTCTGTGGTCACGTGGGTCTGAGGCGGCGGTCACGTGGGTCTGATGCTCATTAATTATACAGAATTTTAGGCTTTTAATACACTTAAACAGAAGAGTGAGAAAAAATTTGCCCCCCTCAGAGTTGTCATGAGTGTAAACTAGATCATTTAAACCAAAAACATGTTTTGGTACCAGGCTGTAAACATGTTTATTTCTGCTGTGAAATTGGTATTTTTAACATGGGAGTCAATGAGGATTTGCTTGCTTCTGACACCAGCCCCTAGTGGATGAGGGTGGAGCTGCAATTTATGCTACTTCCGGGTTGGCCTCAATTTTTGAGCCGCATTGTGGGGGCTTGGTTGGTTAGCTTTGAACCCGTTAACTGCTTGCTGTTCTAGTTTTCTTTGTGATCTCCTGAGACAACTCTTTCCTTCACTTCCTCTGGTTCATGTTGAGTGTGGTACACACCATGTCACAAAACAGTGACTACCTGGAGCCCTATACATAGGCATGCTGACTGACTACAAAATCGTACACACCTGTGATGCCAGTTAGTTGACACATCTTGAATTACCATGTTTCTTTGGCCACATTATTTTTTTTACTATTTTCTAGGGGTACCATAATTTTTGTCCAGACCCATTCCATGAGTTTATTTTAGGAAAGTTCCGATCACGCATTATTATTTTTTTTTTTAGATTTAAAAATCTGCCAATACTAAGACCCGTTCCGAAACTGTAGAAATGCATTAAGAACAAAAGGAAAACACATCAGTTCCAGTTGTCCTTTATTTTTTTGAAATAATTTCTTTCATTCGCTCGCTCGCCATAAAACTAGCCTGGCAAACCATACTAAATAACGCTCCATTGACTTCTTTTTGCCATGGGGTGGGTTCTACCATTGTCTTTGAAATGATCTCCGCATGCTACTGGACAACGTGACATGGCATACTCACCACAACGGATGTCAGTAAACGAGGCAGTCCGCTGTTGAAGAAGGCAAAAATGCATCCGTTTTCTAAATAAAGGTCTTGAATACATCTCTGCGCCTGATTCTAATGAAGCACAAGTCCAAATAATCCAAACTTGATGTAAAAGCCATTCCAAACAAGCTGTTTTTATCTTGTTCCACTCCATCGCTTCATCTCGCCCACCAGATGAATTGGCTTTGACTTGCCCATGTGGGCAGAGCAAAAGATGCACTGAGAAATCCCTGCTGTCCTTTAGTTGGTAAACACAAGCAGGCATGAGCAGTGTTGATTTTGGAGACTTCTAATATGAAGGACGCTGCTTCTTACCCTCTCTGTCAGTGAAACTCTCATAATAGCCAACTATAAATGTTGTTCCATTCCATATGACTAGTGATGAATTATAGCAGCAAAGACTGATGGCCAGTCAGCCACAGCCCTGTAACACCGCTATGGAAGGGGAAGAAAGAATGGCAAAGTAAACCAATGTGCAGCTCTGTCAGCTGAAAAACTGGCCTCTACTTCCATAACAAATTTAGCAAAGGACTTGTAAAAACAAAATATTTCTTTTGGGACAATTTTCTCTGCCACTTTTTGCTGCACTGTCTTGTTTAAGTCACGTGCTGTCTGTTTAGGTTTGAGAGGGGAGGGCTTGGTGACTGAATTTGGCCAAAGCCAAACTGCCAAAGCCTTTGAAGACGGCTTATGGTAAAGAAATTAGCATTCATTTCACGGGCAACATTCCTGCAGTCAGCATACCAATTTCACGCTCCAAAGTTTGCGACATGCACATGTCAGGGTGGCTTTTTATTGTGGGCTGTCTAACCCCCAAATTCCACTACATCCGCTCCGATCCGCCCCCGCCTTCCGCAGCTGCTCGCTTCCGAACTCAATTTTTACTGGTACCCGCTCTACAACGGCTCCGCTCCGGTTCGGAGACCTGAAGTGGGCAAACAAGCATGCGTGGGATTTTCGAGATCTTGCGATACAGTCCGAGCAATAAACGCGGAAGTTAGATCCAAACACCCGTTGTGTGGGAGAAGCATCGAAATGAACTGTTTAATCCGCTGGGTAAAACCGGGTGGAACACAGAGGTCTCCCGAAAGCTGCTCAAACAGACAGCAGACGCACAGCAGACAGGAGCCGCGATCACACAGATGCGCTGAGCTGCAGGGAGGGGAGAACCACAAGCCGGCCGTCAGCCCGCGCAGAAGACAGAAGCTGCGATCAGACAGAGATGCGCCGAGCTGCAGGGAGGGGAGAACCGGGTGGAAAACATCGGTCTCCCGAGAGCTCCACAAGCCGATAGTGGGAACCCAGCTCCACCAACATGTTATATTTCAACCCATTTTCTAAAGTGCAGCATTATGTTAAATGCACTGGGTTTTACCCTATTACATTTAAATTTCATGGTTAAACAGTACATGTTAAAATCTAAGCTCAGCTCGGCAGTGACCTAAAATACATAAATATAATTTTACTTACCGAAAAAAATGAAGTGGAGACTCCTTGGACGCTCTATTAGTGCAATTAATGCCACAGCAAGTCATTTTGTCCAACAATTGCACAAATAATATCCAAAAAAGAATACACAAACACAGAGACTCAAAATCCCGGAACAGTTTCCAAGCCAGACCGAGGCTCTACTGAGACCTTTCCCCGGAGCTAGCTCTGTGGTCACGTGAGTCTGAGGCGGCGGTCACGTATGTCGGATGCTCATTAATTATACAGAATTTTAGGCTTTTAATACACTTAAACAGAAGAGTGAGAAAAACATTCACCCCCCTCAGAGTTGTCATGAGTGTAAACTAGATCATTTAAACCAAAAACATGTTTTGGTACCAGGCTGTAAACATGTTTATTTCTGCTGTGAAATTGCTATTTTTAACATGGGAGTCAATAAGGATTTGCTCGCTTCTGACACCAGCCCCTAGTGGATGAGGGTGGAGCTGCAATTTATGCTACTTCCGGGTTGGCCTCAATTTTTGAGCCGCATTGTGGGGGCTTGACCGGAGAAACCACTTAAATTTGGATACCGGCCCTTGAGGCCCAGATTTGAATAGCTCTGGTGTAATTTATATACATAAAGTGTTGATGTAATTCAACGAGAGTGTGACAGAGAACAACTAGAACAAAGTCTGGATGACGAGCACAACAAACCTTCCATCTAGGCGTCGACATTTAGCATTTCTTTCATCGGCATTGGCTGATAAGCCTGTTTAGTACAGCCAATTTAAAGTCGGGCACCTCAGCAGGCAGCCCGCTGCTGCTGGAAGCCAGTGAAGGACCCCAATTGAAAACACTGGAAGTATTCACCTCTGAGTACAAGGTGAATACTATAAAAATGACAAAAGAGTTGTTTTCCTTATTAATTGATGTTTTAATTATTTTGTCACTCTGTTTGGAATCAACATAATATAGAATAACATGCTTTAGGTAGATCTAAATCATTTAGAATTTTGGCCGGTAAAAAATATGCTTGGCCGGTAGATTTTCATCATCTACCGGCCAACTTGGCCGGTGAGTAAAAAATTCAATTTCGGACCCTGCACATATGTATTTATCTTGAAACCACTTCAACCATACACATTTTCTATATAAAATAAAATTACAGATTTACCTCCAGTAATGCTGCCTCAGCAATCACTTTGCAATATGTCTGCTCTCTATCCTCCCCAGAAAGGAAAGGTAAGGCCTTGAAATAGGGGCCAAGAGCAGAAGCTGTATACAGACGGCTTTTTTCCACCTCACTGGTGTATCTACTGCTGAGGTCGTCGTGGATGGTCTTTTTAAAATCCTGGACCTGTGGTGAATCTTCTGTGTTGAGTATTTGAGAAATAAGTGGTGTCTGAGGTCTTTGATAACTGCCCTCTTTAACTCATTCTCTGCCAGCCGTTTCCTGATCGGTAAAGCCCTTTGCTGCCAGCGTTTCTCACAGTTTTTACTGTTTTTTTTAAGACTCACAGAACGGTGAGCGCTAGGATGATGTCAACGCCAAAACAAGGCGGAGACTAACCTCTTACATCATGAAGAATCTGCGCGTGTCGAGCTTTATCCGTTCTTTCAAAATCCGTTGTCGAATTGTGATCGGCAGAAGCTTTTCCGGTTCATGCCTCACTTTTTTTTACAGCAACAGCCCAAAACTATCTCCTACCACATGGATATTCTGCTTCCTGATCACGTGACGTGTGACATATGCAGATGAAGATCGGCTTTAGAGCTGAGTAGGGTTGTTACGGTGTGAAAATTTAACCTCACGGTTATTGTGACCAAAATTACCACGGTTTTCGGTATTATCACGGTATTTTTTTAAACGTGCTACATTTTCACACAATTAAATAAACACTGTATATCAGGAAATATTGTCCTCAGTTTGTGTCTAAATTTTGCCTAAAATGTGTTATTTTGTAATTATTTTGTTTGTTTACATTTTTTCCCTTTAGTCTTTAAAATACCAATATTTGCCCATAACTTCTTATTTTATGTCTGATGTCATCATTTAAAAATATTAGACCAGATGATACTCAGTACTCAAGTAGCCTTCTAATCAGATACTTTTTTTTACCCTTACTTGAGTAATAACCCCTATATCAGGAAAATATTGTCCTCTGTTTGTGTCCTTCCAGTGAGCTTTGCAGATGTGGGAAAATGTCATCAGGCAGTAATCATTGTTAAATTCATAATTATTCTCGGAGAGAGACCAACTCGTATCTGCCCCTGGGAGCCCCGTAATGCATAGCGTCATTTCAATATGGGGGTGTCCGCGACACGGTTTGTATGCAGGTAGCGGCGCTGCGGCTGCTTTATATAGCGACTCGTTGCATTCTCCCTCAACCCAAATCCTCAGATCACGCATTTTAGCTGAAACGCTAACGTTAGCGTGCCTTGCGTTGACTGTAGAGTTGTGGGTGATGGTCACACATGAGATTTGAAGCGTTGCTGCCCTTCACAGACACTTTTCCTGCACGTGATGCAATCAGGATAGCCATCTTCTGTAAACTGTCCCTCGGCATTCTTCAAATATCCAAAAGATGCCCGTACTTCCGACTTTGTCTTCTTTGAGGGATAAAAAATGTCCTCCTGAGCACTGCCGTCTCCTCCTTTGGCCATTATTTCAGCTTTAGCTTCAAGAAAGTTTTGGTTGTAAACAACAAAGCGCGCATGTGCTGCCGACAGAACACCTGCAACTTCAGCAGATGATACGGTGACTGGTAAGGGTCACCGCGCCTACACTGCAGCCACGGTAAACCCACCGAGATAATATAGTTTTTTTTAAAAACAAGACGGTTATTATTATAGGCAACTTTTTTACTGGGGTTTACCGCTACACCGGTTACCTTGACAACCCTAGAGCTGAGATGTTTGTTCTCATGGTACGGGGGCTTGTTCCGATGCCCACACAATTAAAACATGCAAATGACGACCTTAATCGTCATTGGCAGTGAACGGTTGGATTTAAAATGATGACTTTAGTTGTCAATGGCAGTGAATGAGTTAAACTTGTTAAGCTCTTATTTGTCCAAATTGATAAACAGTTTTGTCACGTCTTCCTCCGCTTATGCGGGTCCGGGTCGTGGGGGCAGCATCCCAACTAGGGAGCTCCAGACCATCCTCTCCCCAGCCTTCTCCACCAGCTCCTCCGGCAGGACCCCAAGGCGTTCCCGGGCCAGATTGGAGATGTAACCTCTCCAACGTGTCCTGGGTCGACCCGGGGGCCTCCTGCCGGCAGGACATGCCCGAAACACCTCCCTGGGGTTAGTTTATAAAACAATTCATTTTCTGGATTCTTTGACTTCTGCCATCTGCTCGGCCCGGCCAAGCCGAGTAAGTAAGAGTTGAACCATCCTTCAAGGTCAAATCTTCTTTGCAAAGCTGCATTAGATGCAGAACTTCATTGGACCACCAGCATTCACCCCGGTGGTTTCCCAGACTAGCGGTGCTGTATTCGAGGTGGAACTACGAGCTTTGAATACCACAGAAGTCAATTCCATTGGCAGCCTGTCCGTACCGACTTCTCCGGCCCTTGGATTGCCTTCAACAAAAGGGATTCTGCACAACTGGCGTAGATAGTTTTATTAATTGATAGATAGTTAAACCAGTCAGACTTATTTTACAACCCAGACATCACAATTTTCTAAGACACTTAATTAGATTTTGCTACATAACATCAAAGCTTATATTCCATCATTTTATTCATTGTCTCAGTTATCTTGTTTCAACCATCATTTTTCGTAATTTCTTGTGTGTAATTAATAGTAGTAGAAATATAGTATTTAATTGATTTTTATAAACTATGTTTGCCTCTGTCTCTAATTATTGTGAAGTTTTATGAATCCCTGGTCTTACCCGAATTACCTAGTTTCATTATCAATCAAATATTTAAAGATCAATAATATTGATAATTCATATTTATATGAAATATCACTATTTTATTTTGTCAGTCATTAAAAGTAACCTCTTCCATCACGTTAGACGTAATACATGTGACAGCCCCATTTACTGGACAACTTTTGTTTCTGCGCATACCTGTAGTTATCGTCCATTTATTGTTATCGAGGTGAAATCCTCAATATATCTGTCTTGTCTGTCTGTCTTAAAAACGGCGACTACGCCATGGCGCAACAGAGGGAGGTGTCATTATTACATGCAGAGTTACTGCTGAGCTCCAGTCGGCAACTATATTGAAAATGAAAGTAAACACGGGCATTAAGTTTCACTTTTGTAAACTGAATCTGCTAAGATGATAATTTGGAGCAATGCAGCGCTCATGGAGCTTTTCTTCGTTAAATCTAGAGGTCAGATCACTGGAGACTGAACTGGGACTGTGTGAGAGGGACAGCTTTAGGAGCAGCTTTGATTGCAATAAGAAGCAAGTTATGTCCAAGATGAATAGAAGTCTGCAGCAGTGCAGACTGCTGCCATGCCCTCTTTATGCTGCCATCATGTAATCTTTTGTGAAAAGGGACATGATTGCGCAACATTGCTGACACAGTTTTACCACTTATAAATGACCTAAGGCGCCCTGATGCTGCTACAGCGTTGCGGAAAATCGGCGGCATTGTTTTATAAAAACAGCTGTTTGGCATGTTCCTCACCTTTTTCATCCTTGACTCATTTTCATGTTTGATTGTGGTAAACTGGAATGTTGAAATGGTGATGCGGAGTTACTGATGCTTTGTGGCTATTAATATTCTGTACCCTTTTGTCTACAGGTGCTGTTGTTTGTGCGTCAGCATGGCCGTCGTCATCCGTTTACAGGGACTGAGTGTCACAGCAGGTTCTGAGGATATTCGCAGCTTCTTCTCTGGCCTCAGAATCCCAGATGGAGGTGTGCATATTATTGGTGGGGAGCTAGATGAAGCTTTCATTATCTTTGCTTCTGATGAAGATGCAAGAAGAGCCATGTTACGGTCAGGGAAGTTAATCAAGGACTCACAAGTAACTTTGCTACTCAGCAGCAAAACAGAGATGCAGAATGTACTTGAAAGAACGACCAAAACGTGTGAGCGTGACAAGAAGAGGCAGTTTGATGACAACGCTAGACATGGTCAAAGATCTGTGAACATAGAGGTGGGAAGGAGATCCAGTAGCCGATCAGCTATTAGCCCTTCCTCTCAGCACCAAATGTCTTCAAACTCAGAAGACTTCTTTGGTGTGTTTCTGAATGGGCTGCCTTTTTCTGTAAATAAAAGGGAAATCCAAGACTTTTTTGGTGGTTTACTCATTGTGGAAATTCTCCTACTAAAAAATTTTAAGGGACTAAACAATGGAAGAGGCTTTGTTAGATTTGCAACGGAGCAAGATTTGATAAAAGCCCTGAAGAGGGATCGGGAATACATTGGGTCAAGATATATTGAGGTTAAACTGACAACAATTCATTACTGGCATAAGGCCGTTAATCATATTGAAATGGATCTCAACCCAGATGACTACCTGGAAAGAGGGAGACCCCCTGTTCATGGTCAGAGAAACCCCCAACATCGTGATCGATCACGATCACCCATGTCTCAGAGGCATATTGCTCCTTCTGATAAGGAATACTGTGTGATGTTGGAAAACCTGCCTTTTGGAATAGAGCAAGTTGGTATTAAACAGCTTTTTCCAAAATCAAAGCTTGAGAATGACCAGATCCTGTTCGTTGCTGACAGTGATCGAAGAAGATCTAGATCTGCATTTGTACTCTTCAGGAGCATTCGTGACTACTGTGAAGCTTTAAGTCAGGAGAAAAGAGAGTTTTGTAACCGATGGATTTATACTCGTCCAATCTCCAGAGAGAACATGCTAAGGATTCTGGAATCTCATAGTTCGGCTGTTAGGCCGTACAGAGATTCTGAAAAGCATCAGGAAAGAGCTCCATCTCACCTCAAGGACTTGTATGACTCTGAGAAAGCCTGCGTATTTGTGAGGAACCTCCCAACTGATGTGCGGAAAGTTGAGATAATTGATTTCTTTCATGGATTTAATGTCATGGAGGACAGAGTTTGGGTTCTGCATGACCATAGAGGTGCTGGAGTTGGGCAAGCTTTGGTTCTCTTTATGTCTGAAGCAGAGGCTGGTAATGCAATTACTCAAAATGGACGCCGGTTTCTTGGGTCTGAAATCACAATGAAATGTATTTCACGTGCGCAGATGAAACAGCTGGCTGCTGAGCCAGCAGAAAAACAAGAACCATTGCCAAAAGATGAACAGCACTTCAACATGGGAAGTAAGTCGCTTTATCCCTCTGGTGATGTCTATCCTGATGTAAGGAAAGATAGTTATATGACCAATGCAAATGTCAACGCCTGCATGGATTTTGACTACGAACATTGTTCAGTGAGATGTCGTTCTCCACAAGATCTTGGAAATGGGTTTCATGGCAGGTTTGGTTCTCCTGAACAGCGTTTTGATGGTCCCACTTGTGTACAGTTGGTGAACTTGCCATTCCAAATCAGACCTGAGGAAGTCTATGATTTCTGTTACGGATATCGTATCATACCTGGATCTGTCTCTCTTCAGTACGAACAGAATGGGAAAGCTAAAGGCTCTGCCACCTTGGTGTTTGAGTCTCGTAAGGAGGCTCTGCATGCAGTTCAAGAACTAAGTGGAAGACCGATCGGTCCAAGAAAAATACAGTTGTTACTTGTCTGATTGTGAAGTTACCTTTTGGGAATAAGTCATACACTTTACAGTGTTAATGTACGTACTAATAATGTGCCAGAATCAATGCATTGGAGTGTTTGGAGCGATTTTTCGTAGCATGGTTCTTGTGCATTTTTGATATTGTTTGTTTTAATGTAGTTTTTCCATAATGCAGTGAAACTGTCAGAATAAGTTGCTTTTGACATTGGGTTTGAAAATGCTAAGTCAACAGTAATGACAACCACTGTTCCTTGCTTTTCTCAGTTGCTAATATCTTCAGTTTTACAAGAGTATTGTATAATACAAATACCATTGGTTTGCTTTATTTTCTTTTTAAAATAAAGAAAATCTCGAATTTGTTTGTCTCTTTGGGATTCAAAATTTGCTTACACTAGTAATCCAAAGGGTTCAAATGAAGGCAACTGAACTTTGGTTTCTTAAAGGCGTTTCGCTTCTTGTCCGATGAGCATTGTCAATTCTGACTGGAATATGGGAGAGTCAAGTGACATGGTTTTGGAGATGAGTTTAACCCAAGACATGCAGAATTCATGAGTCAATTAGAAAAATTAAAGAATTTTATTTAAAAAAATAGGGAACTGAGGGGGCACTGGATAAGGTTCAGTGGGGATTGCAACGGAACCGCAGCGTCTGAGGAGGGGAGAGCTGAGGAACAGGCGAGTCCAGGGAGGTATGTCTGAACTAAGAAGGTGCAGAGTAAAGACTTATGGGAAGCTGGGGGCTGAGGAATTTGGGTGGGTAGGTGGAGCGCCGGTGAATCCAAGAGGGGGTGTCTAGGAGAGGGGGCGCGAGGAGAATGGGCCGACAGAGAGGAGAGGAGAATGGTGAATGCTGCATCCAGGAGATTTATGGGGCACAGGTGAGTAATCCAGCGGTATCGTGGAAATGTCCAAGTAGTCAATCAGAGGAGCCACAGGAAAACCAGAGAAGCTTCACGAGTCCAAGGAGATTCTGAGGAGTCAAGGTAAGGTCCACAAATGATCCAAAAATCCTGGGAACAGGTAAGCACAAGTATACCCACAAGGGTTCTAAAACCCAAAGATCACTAGAGTTACCCTGGAAACAAAGAGCTGGAACTACAAAGTTGTAGTTAATCATCCGGCGTCGAGATGTTTTCTCCTCCACCTCATAGCTGGACCCACTGATTGTTAATGAGCTGACGCTGCAGCCTCCCTCTCCTGAAACAGCAGCTCAAAGATGGAACAAAAATGAGAGGAGCACTCACCCCGGCACATGACAGTACCCCCCACCCCCTCCACGGACGCGCCTGGCGTCCCAGCAGACGCAGCCTCGTAGTCCTGGATCAGGAACGGGTCCTCAAAGGACCGGGGGACCCAGGAACGCTCCTCCGGGCCATACCCCTCCCAATCAACCAGGTACTGGGTGCCACAGCCGCGGGGCCGGGAATCCAGGATCCTGCGAACCGTGTATATGAGGCCCCCTTGTAGTACCGCGCAGGGGGTTTGGCAGCCGGCACAGGACAGAGGGGGCTAGAACCCACCGGCTTGACCAGGGAAACGTGAAAAAACGGGTGATTCCGGAGCGAGCGTGGGAGCTCTAGTCGAACCGTGGAGGGAGTGGTGACCTCCGGTATCTTAAACGGGCCTATGAATCTTGGAGTGAACTTACGGGAGGTGTCCTTCAGCGGGATGTCCTTAGACGAGAGCCATACTTCCTGACCAGGGGCGTAATCCGGGGCTGGACGTTGCCGGCGGTCAGCCAGCCGCTTGTTCCTGTCAGCCATCCTGTCCACAGCGGCCCGGGTGGACGCCCGTCTGGCCCCCCGGAGAAACTGAGGGACCAAAGATGGACCTGAGGACTGCTGGGGAAACGGGGATGGCTGGTAACCTAGAGAGGCTTCAAATGGAGACTGACCTGTAGCAGTAGAAACGTGGCAGTTGTGGGCGTACTCCACCCAGGCGAGGTGAGAGTTCCAGGAGGATGGGTGTGCGGAGCAGATGCAGCGACGCATGGCCCCGAGCTCTTGATTCATGTGCTCACATTGTCCATTCATCTGTGGGTGATATCTGGAAGTGAGGGAGACCTTAGCCCCCTGAGCCTCGGCGAACTCCTTCCATAATCTGGAGATGAACTGAGGTCCCCGATCCGAGATAATCTTCTCTGGAATCCTGTGCAACCTGAACGCATGCTTAATGAGGAGTTTAGCAGTAACAGAGGAGGCAGGGATAGACTTTAGGGGTACAAGGTGGCAAGCCTTCGAAAACCTGTCCATCATGGTGAGGATGGTGGAAAAACCATGCGAATCAGGCAACCCACAGACGAAATCTAAGGCTATGTGTGACCAGGGACGTGAGGGAGTAGGAAGGGGGTTTAATAAGCCTGCCGTAGACTGATGGTCCCCATTCTGTTGGGCACATACGTGGCACTCCGAGATGTAGTCCTTCACGTCCTTGTACATGGCAGGCCACTAGAAAGTCCGTTTCAATAGGGCAATAGTGCGACCTGCACCTGGGTGCAGGGAAAACCTGCCGGTGTGTGCCCAATGGATGTCCTTGCCCCTTAAGCCTTGTTGCACATAAAGCCGGCCAGGCGGACCCTTACCTGGACCTCAGTCAGTTTTAAGAGCCTCCAGCACCTGATCCCGGATCTCCCACGTGACTCCTCCCATCCGGAGCATACAACCTGGAGAGGGCATCTGGTTTTGTGGTTTTAGACCCAGGGCAGTAAGGAATCTGGAAATTGAAACATGAGAAGAAAAGAGACCACCTGTACTGTCGTGGATTAAGCCTCTTAGCTTCTCTCAGGTAAACCAGATTCTTGTGGTTCATCCAGATGACGAAATGTGTTTCTGCCCCCTCCAGCCAGTGTCTCCACTCCTCAATAGCGAGCTTTACAGCCAGCAGCTCTCGGGTCACCCACGTCATATCTGCTCTCTGCGGGAGTTAAAACGGCAAGAGAAAAAGGCACAGGGATGAAGTTTATTATCCGTGGGAGATACCTGAGGAGTACAGCGCTGGGGTCGGAGGCGTCTACTTCGAGGATGAACTGGCGTTGCGGATCTGGTCTGTGGAGAACAGGGGCGTTAGTGAACTTCCTCTTCAAGGTCTGGAAAGCAGCCTCGGCTTCTGAGGACCAAACAAAAGGGTGATTAACAGAGGTCAGGTTTGTCAGTGGGGCGGCGGTCTGGCTGTAGTTCCTTATAAACCTCCTGTTCCTGTTGGCGAAGCCCAGGAACCTTTGTAACTGCTTTTGAGAAGTTGGAATGGGCCACTCAGTGACTGCACTGACCTTCTCAGGGTCTGCCCTTAGCCTCCCGCTCTCGATGATAAAACCAAGGAACTTTACCTTGGGGACGTGGAACACACATTTCTCCGCCTTTACATATGAGCGGTTCTCCAGGAGGCGCTGTAACATGGCCCTTACATGTTGCTCTAAGGAGTTAGAAAAAATCAAAATATCATCTAAATAAACAGTCACAAACTTAATAAGAAAGTCTCCTAAAACAGGGACTGGAACACGGCTGGTGCATTAGTTAAACCCAAGCCCCCACAATGCGGGTCAAAAATTGAGGCAAATGCGGAAGTACCAAAAATTGCAGTTCCACCCTCATCCGCTGGGGGCTGGTGTCAGAAGCGAGCAAATCCTCATTGACTCCCATGTTAAAAATGCCATTTTCACAGCAGAAATAAACATGTTTACAGCCTGGTACCAAAACATGTTTTTGGTTTTAATTATCTCACTCTTCTGTGTGGCAGTGTGAGTGTCCTGTCACCGTGTCCCGATAGATCATGCGCCCTGGCTACTTGGCCAGGGGGATGTCGCTTTGGCTGACTGGTTAGAGCGTATGACTCTCACCCGGGAGTCTGGGGATCGAATCCCGCCCGGGCCCTCGTCTATCCACTTTGCCACATTTGGCATTGTTGGCAGTATCCATGTAGTACTGTCAAGTAGGTCCATGGATGTGAAGCCATGGATGTGAAGTTTGTGGCACCCTGCGCAGGAGCACGAGGATGTGCTTGTGGAAAGAGGGGGGAAGATGTGATTGTCCTGTCACCGTGTCCCGATAGATCATGCGCCCTGGCTACTTGGCCAGGAGGATGTCCCTTTGGCTGACTGGTTAGAGCGTATGACTCTCACCCGGAAGTCTGGGGATCGAATCTCACCCGGGCCCTCGTTTATCCACTTTGCCACATTTGTTTAAGTGTGCTCGATCGCCATAAAACTAGCCTGGCAAACCATACTAAATAACGCTCCATTGACTTCTTTTTGCCATGGGGTGGGTTCTACCATTGTCTTTGAAATGATCTCCGCATGCTACTGGACAACGTGACATGGCATACTCACCACAACGGATGTCAGTAAACGAGGCAGTCCGCTGTTGAAGAAGGCAAAAATGCATCCGTTTTCTAAATAAAGGTCTTGAATACATCTCTGCGCCTGATTCTAATGAAGCCCAAGTCCAAATAATCCAAACTTGATGTAAAAGCCATTCCAAACAAGCTGTTTTTATCTTGTTCCACTCCATCGCTTCATCTCGCCCACCAGATGAATTGGCTTTGACTTGCCCATGTGGGCAGAGCAAAAGATGCACTGAGAAATCCCTGCTGTCCTTTAGTTGGTAAACACAAGCAGGCATGAGCAGTGTTGATTTTTGAGACTTCTAATATGAAGGACGCTGCTTCTTACCCTCTGTCAGTGAAACTCTCATAATAGCCAACTATAAATGTTGTTCCATTCCATATGACTAGAGAGACTGATGGCCAGTCAGCCACAGCCCTGTAACACCGCTATGGAAGGAGAAGAAAGAATGGCAAAGTAAACCAATGTGCAGCTCTGTCAGCTGAAAAACTGGCCTCTACTTCCATAACAAATTTAGCAAAGGACTTGTAAAAACAAAATATTTCTTTTGGGACAATTTTCTCTGCCACTTTTTGCTGCACTGTCTTGTTTAAGTCACGTGCTGTCTGTTTAGGTTTGAGATGGGAGGGCTTGGTGACTGAATTTGGCCAAAGCCAAACTGCCAAAGCCTTTGAAGACGGCTTATGGTAAAGAAATTAGCATTCATTTCACGGGCAACATTCCTGCAGTCAGCATACCAATTTCACGCTCCAAAGTTTGCGACATGCACATGTCAGGGTGGCTTTTTATTGTGGGCAGTCTAACCCCCAAATTCCACTACATCCGCTCCGATCCGCCCCCGCCTTCCGCAGCTGCTCGCTTCCGAACTCAATTTTTACTGGTACCCGCTCTACAACGGCTCCGCTCCGGTTCGGAGACCTGAAGTGGGCAAACAAGCATGCGTGGGATTTTCGAGATCTTGCGATACAGTCCGAGCAATAAACGCGGAAGTTAGATCCAAACACCCGTTGTGTGGGAGAAGCATCGAAATGAACTGTTTAATCTGCCCATCATGTGTGTTGAGAGATCAGCAGTGTTTGGATCAACAAAGTGTGACTACTTTGATAGTGGAAACTGTATTTATGGCTTACTTTTGTGCATTTAAACTTCAGCCGCCATTGATAGTTGTTAAAAGTTGTTAAACCTGTGCATATGAAACAAAAAACGCCTTTTGTTTATTGATTTATTGTGAAAAACGGAAGTTGTGCTTGCTCCTTTTCCTGTTGGGCGGTTGTGATTTCTGTCCATTTACTGCGGAGGTGCTCCGGCGTCCGGCAAAAATAGGATTGATTCTATTTTTGCCGGACGCCGGAACAGAAGGCGGCGCACTGCGCCGGACTGCCGGAGCACGGCCGCAGTAGTGGAATTGCTCTGATTGACTACAAAAGGACCGATTTTGCTCCGGCGTTCGTGTCGGAGCGGAGCGGAGGTAGTGGAATTTGGGGATTAGGCACACCTGTACATTATTCATGCTGTCTAATCAGCTCTTTGATGTGCCACACCTGTGAGGTGGGATGGATTATCTTGGTAAAAGAAAAGTGCTCACTAGCACACATGTAGACAGATTTTAGAACAATATTTGAGTCATGGGTCTTTTGTGCATGTAGAAAAAGTTTCAGATGTTTGAGTTCAGCTCATGAAAAATGGGAGCAAAAACAAAGGTGTTGCATTTTTTTTCAGTGTAAATGTTTATTCCTATAATGATTTATTTCAGATCGCATTTGCACGATATTAATATATTTGTGGAATTTAATAATTTGTTCATCAGTATATTCACACGTTAACTTATTCACTGCCATTGACGACTAAAGTAGTCATTTGCATTTTTTTACTGTCTGGGCATTGGAACAAGCCCCCGCGCTGAGAGAACAAACATCTCAGCTCTGAAGCCAATCTTCATCCGCATACGTCACAAGTCCCATGATCAGGAAGCAGAACCTCCATGTGTTAGTTCGCTTTGGCCCGTTCCTGAAAAAAAGTGAGGCGCGAACTGGAAAAGCGTCTGCCGATCACAATTCGACAATGGATTATGAAAGAACGGATAACGCTCGAAACACGCGGATTCTTCCTGATGTAAGAGGTGAGTCTCCGCTTTATTTTGGTTGTTTTGGCGTCAACATCATCCTAGCGTGCAACGTTCTTGACTCTTAAATAAACAGTAAAAACGGTGAGAAACGCTGGCAGCAAAGGCTTTACCGATCAGGAAACGGCTGGCAGTGAATGAGTTAATTATATTATTATGAATGTGTATTATATTTACTTCACATTAATCTTTAATAAGGGCTACTCCACATTAGGCAAAATAACCTAGAGTATTTGAGAAATACGTGGCGTCTGAGGTCTTTGATAACTGCCCTCTTTAACTCATTCTCTGCCAGCTGTTTCCTGATCGGTAAAGCCCTTTGCTGCCAGCGTTTCTCAAAGTTTTGACAGTTTTTTTAAGACTCACAGAACGGTGAATGCTAGGATGATATCAACGCCAAAACAACCAAAACAAGGCGGAGACTAACCTCTTACATCATGAAGAATCCGTGCGTTTCGACCTTTATCCGTTCTTTCAAAATCCGTTGTTGAATTGTGATCGGCAGAAGCTTTTCCGGTTCACGCCTCACTTTTTTACAGCAACGGCCCAAAACTATCTCCTAACACATGGATATTCTGCTTCCTGATCACGTGACGTGTGACGTATGCGGATGAAGATCGGCTTTAGAGCTGAGATGTTTGTTCTCACGGTACGGGGGCTTGTTCCGATGCCCACACAGTAAAAACTAGGGATGCACCGATCAGGTTTTTTGCTGCCGATCACCGATACCGATATCAAAGAATGCTGATCACCGATACCGATCACTGATACCGATCACGTGGATTGGCCAGAAATGTTCTACAACATTATAATGAGTGCTACAAACTACATAATCTGGGAATAAGGAAATGCAACCTAATCTAAAATGGTCTGTATTAGGGTTGTCACAGTGTGAAAATTTAACCTCACGGTTATTGTGACCCAAATTACCACGGTTTTCAGTATTATTGCAGTATTTCTTTTAAACATGCTACATTTTCACACAATTAAATAAACCCTGTATGTCAGGAAATATTGTCCTCAGTTTGTGTCTAAATTTTGCCTAAAATGTGTTATTTTGTAATTATGTTGTTTGTTTACATTTTTTCCCTTTAGTCTTTAAAATACCAATATTTGCCCATAACTTCTTATTTTATGTCTGTTTGATGTCATCATTTTAAAAATATTAGATCAGATGACACTCAGTACTCAAGTAGCCTTCTAATCAGATACATTTTTTTTACCCTTACTTGAGTAATAAACCCTATATCAGGAAAATATTGTCCTCTGTTTGTGTCCTTCCAGTGAGCTTTGCAGATGTGGGAAAATGTCGTCAGGCAGTAATCATTGTTAAATTCATAATTATTCTCGGAGAGAGACCAACTCTTATCTGCCCCTGGGAGCCCCGTAATGCATAACGTCATTTCAATATTGGGGGTGTCCGCGACACGGTTTATATGCAGGTAGCGGCGCTGCAGCTGCTTTATGTGAGTCGTGGTGGATGGCTGCTTATACTGAGCCAGGATCCTCTGGAGGTTTCTTCCTGTTAAAAGGGAGTTTTTCCTCTCCACTGTCACTGCATGCTTGCTTAGTAGGAGGATTACAGTGTGGCGAGCAGGGCCACTTATCAATTTAGAAACAACGCCACCTGATTATCAGGAACCAAAACGACTGGAACTAAGGCACATTAGTTCATTTTTACAAATCAAGCTTGAGACGGAGTTCCATTCCACACAAACAGATTTTATTCAAAGAATAAAATGAGTTTAAAATAATCTAAAAACACCATGCACCTGCAGATCAACACTGCTTAAAACCAAATCAACTTAGGCTGAGGCTGACTAATGGGGCTGCCTAAGAGAGCCCAGAA
Organism: Nothobranchius furzeri; assembly: GCF_043380555.1. Classification (NCBI taxonomy): domain Eukaryota; kingdom Metazoa; phylum Chordata; class Actinopteri; order Cyprinodontiformes; family Nothobranchiidae; genus Nothobranchius; species Nothobranchius furzeri. The sequence continues at coordinate 32,356,959 of NC_091745.1, forward strand.
CTAAATACCAACCACAAGGAATTTCACCCCAATCACACGTGCATGCATTCGGGGGGTGAAGTGACTCTGGAGCACACGCACACCATCAAAAGGACCACCACCAGGGCTCGACCACCACTGTCAGCTCACAGCCTAAATGAAAAGAAAACAGAAAACAGTAAAAATCCAAATCCACACATACACACACACACACACACACACACACACACACACACAGCCACGACGGAGCAGGCAGGCCGTCAGGGAATGAGCGAGCATACAGCTCGCCTGCACACAAGTCTATTAGCCTGCGCCTCAACCGTCCTTATGAGCTCCCGGGCAGACGACAACTGCCGGTAGGGCTCGCAGCCCCTCGTTAGAATTAGAGCTGAAACAACTAATCGATTTAATCGATTATAATCGATTATTAAAATAGTTAACAACTTTTTTAGTCATCGATTAGTTGTTTAATAATCATATTTTACCGCATAAAGTCTATTTTTACCACAATCTGACATCGGTTACAAGCTGTTAAATTTGCCGCCAGTGTGTGGCAGTAATGAGCCACTGATCTACCAGTGGAGCCGTAGAAGAAGAAATGAGCCAATGAGTGCCCTCGGTTTTCATGACGTATCACGTTACTGACGCTCATCTTGCTGTGAGAGATGGCGGAACAAGAGGAAATACGGAAGAAAAATAGAAGCGACAAAATTTTAGAGAAACCCCGGACAAAAACCTCACGAGTATGGGAGCACTTCACTAGATGCATTGAAAAGGCAAAATATGCAAAAACCATTAGCATGGCACGGAAGCACGACGTCCCTAAGTGAACATTTGAGACGAAAACGTGGGGGCTGAGGAAGAGCACCGCGGTCAAGTGAGCCGTCATTTGGAAGAGCCAGCCCGGTAAGTAACAGAAAATAAACAAGCTGGACTTAGTGTTTTAGCTGAGTTCGTTATAGTGGATGTTAAACATGTTTTTTTGCCGCGTCAGTCTACGGTGTTCTACTTCTGATTGACTAGATGCAATCGTGAATCTCCTCCGTGTTGTGTATCATGCGCTTGCCAAATTTAGCACGTCTGTTTATAAGAATGTTCTAGTTAAGAGAAAAACGGCACAAACCCATAACTATGTTCCTCATTCAAAAAAGGACAACTCCGCGGTGAAAAATATACAGACGAGCTGTGTCCAGGTGAATATAACGCGGCATAGTTGTACGCTTTCAATTTTTAAATACAGGAGAAATTCAGAAAAAGTCATTTTTTTACTATTAAAAGGCTGTTTTACTATCTAACGCTGTAAAACGCCTCACAACACATTTTTATCATGTTTCTTAAACAGTATTACACAAAATAATCATTTTTCACATTTTTCTAGCTAATTTAAACACTCCCGACTCAAAGTAAAAACCTCATGAGCTTCTTACTTAGAGCTTTTTAATAGTAAAAAAATTAGACTTTTTTTCTGAATATCTCCTGTTGCGGGCTATTTTGTAGAACGTAACCCTCAAAATAAATGATCACTGTATATTGTTAATTAATTCAAATAATATAATATTGATTTAGTGTTGTAGTGTGTGTGCTGCTTTATTTTATATGTGTACTTATTTCAGTCTATTTGTGTTTCTTATGCAGAAAAAAAACAAGCAACGATGGACAACTACATGGGGAAAGAGACACTCACCCCCCAGCAATTCATACCACTTACAAACTCTATTCTAAACATGCTGGTAAAAGACATGAGGCCACTATCCATGGTGGAAGGAGCAGGCTTCCAGCTAATGCTAAAAAATTATTCTGGACTGATATTTTGCACTGTTTAGCTCATTTTATACTGCTGACTGTGTTCATGTGCAATAAAATAGATTGCAGTCAACTGCACAATTCTCTTATGTTTTTTTTTTCTTAACTGAAATGCATCCATCACTTGTATAGGTTAAATAGCTAAACAATAACAAACCGATTAATCGATTAATCGAAAAAATAATCGACAGATTAATCGATTATGAAAATAATCGTTAGTTGCAGCCCTAGTTAGAATACCCAACCCCACAGCGGGTGTACGCCCTCCGCTGGTATACGGTACAGAGGAGCGAGTGACAAAGCCGCTCCCAATGGTCTCCGCTGATCCCGTCAACCAGTCCGAGCAGCGGGGTGGAGAGGTCTTGGAGCCGGATGATGGTCCAGCACCGGGTCAACAACCGGTAACAGAGATCTCACGAAACTGTGCAGAAAAGCAGCAGAACAGCAGAACAACAGAGTCTCCTGTGGAGACACACCCCTTCCTGGATCACTTCTTTGAAGCACATAGGATAAAAGAAGCCTTCCGTTACTCTGGGAGGACCACATACAACAATTCAGTCCAACACGCCGGAGTCCCGTACACAACAGCTCTTCACACAGGAAGCGGAAGTTAAGCCAAAGTAAAAGATCGCTGTAGCGCCACCTCAGGCCCTATTTATATGAGCGCCTTCCCTCAATGATAGGTCGTCCAATTACTCAGTGGCAGGTGACTCATCCCACTACACAAGTATGTCAGCATTTAAACACTAATGCTCTGTTTGAGGAATTTCAGTCTGGTTTTAGAGAGTATCACAGCACTGAAACTGCATTAGTGAGAGTTACAAATGATATTCTCATGGCCTCAGATAAGAATCTTGTGTCTGTTCTAGTCTTGTTAGATCTCAGTGCTGCCTTTGACACAGTTGATCACAATGTTCTTTTAGAAAGACTTGAACATGTTGTAGGGATCAAAGGAACAGCGCTAGGCTGGTTTAAATCCTACCTGTCTGACAGATTTCATTTTGTAAACGTACATGACAAATCTTCTTCATACTCCAGGGTTACTTGCGGAGTACCACAGGGTTCAGTGCTTGGACAAATTCTTTTTACTATATATATGCTCCCAATTGGTAAAATCATTAGACAGCATGGGATAAACGTCCACTGTTATGCTGACGATACTCAGCTATATTTATCCATTAACCCTGATGAACCTAATCGGTTGGGTAGATTACAGGCTTGTCTTGAGGACATAAAAAATGGGATGACTCTAAACTTCTTGCTTTTAAATCAAGACAAGACGGAAGTTCTCATCTTTGGACCAGAAATCCAGAAAAGGAAATTGCTTAGCCTATCACCTGACCTTAATGGCATTACATTAATCTCCGAGAACAAAGCAAGGAACCTTGGTGTTATCTTTGACCAGGACATGTCATTCAAATCCCAGGTTTCACAAGTTTGTCGGATTTCCTTTTTCCACCTTCGGAATATTGCTAAGATTAGAAGCATACTTTCCAGGAGTGATGCTGAAAAACTAGTTCATGCATTTATTACATCAAGACTGGATTACTGTAATTCATTACTCTCAGGAAGTCCACAGAATGTAGTTAAAAGTCTTCAGCTTGTCCAAAATGCTGCAGCTAGAGTTCTGATGAGAATTAAAAAGAGAGATCATATCTCTCCTGTCTTAGCTTCCCTACATTGGCTACCTGTTAAATTCAGAATAGATTTTAAGATCCTTCTTCTCACATATAAAGCTCTTAATAATCAAGGTCCATCATACATCAGTGATCTGATTGTTCCATATGTTCCTAACCGAGCACTTCGCTCTCAGACTGCAGGTCTACTGGTGGTTCCCAGAATATCTAAAATTAGGATGGGAGGCAGATGTTTTAGTTATCAGGCTCCTCTCCTGTGGAGCCAGCTCCCAGCTTTAGTCCGTGAGGCAGACACTTTGTCTACTTTTAAGAATAGGCTTAAAAGGTTTTTATTTGATAGGGCCTATAGTTAAAATCTGATGTTAGCCTAAATCTGGACAAGTGGGGGAGTACAGGGAGGTGGAGTGTACAGTCAGTAAAGACGGCTCTCCCTTGCCCTGCCTCCAACATGCCTACATCTAAATAGGATAGATTATCCAGAGTTATCTCTGTAGTTATGCTGCTATAGGCTTAGACTGCTGGAGGACACACTGACCACTTTTCACACTCTACTGCTTTATTCTACAGTCTGCTCTTTAACTGTACTATTTTGTGCAATTTCAGCTGTTAACTTTATTTTCTCTGTAAGTGTTTTTCTCCCCAGATGAAGCTACAATGACGTTCTGCTGAGCTGTAGTGGCCTCATGGAGGGGGCCATCGACTAGCACACTGCTATTAACCACTAATACATTCTCTCTCTCCTGATAACTTTTTGTTTTCATTGACCTTTGATGTGCTAATACTAGTTTATCCGTTTAATTATAGATCCACTAGGATAAATACAATAAAGTTTATCTTTCACCAAATACAATATTTACTAAGACATCACAATATAACTATAGACACATTACTTGTCTTTGTGTGTGTGTGTGTGTGTGTGTGTGTGTGTGTGTGTGTGTGTGTGTGTGTGTGTGTGTGTCTGCTCCGTCTTCTCCATCCCCAGTGAGTCGTGGAGGATGGCTGCTTATACTGAGCCAGGATTCTCTGGAGGTTTCTTCCTGTTAAAAGGGAGTTTTCCTCTCCACTGTCGCTGCATGCTTGCTTAGTATGAGGATTGCTGTATAGTCACTGACACTAGTCAGTGACTTGATGCAATTTGCTGGGTTCCTTATATAGGAAATATTATTTCTGATTGCCTTAATGAACTGTGAATTGGAATGTTTATTATGTGAAGTGCCTTGAGACGACTCTTGTCGTGATTTGGCACTATATAAATAAACTTGAATTGAATTGAATTGAATCTCATTAACAATTAGCGGGTCCAGCTATAAGAGGAGGAGGAGAACACATCTCGATGCTGGATGATTAACTACAACTTGGTAGTTCCAGCCCTTTGTGTCTCCAGGTTAACTCTAGTGATTTTTGGATTTCAGAACCCTTGTGGATATACTTGTGCTTACCTGTTCCCAGGATTTTTGGATCATTTGTGGGCCTTACCTTGACTCCTCAGGATCTCCTTGGACTTCTGAAGTTTCTGGAGCTTCTCTGGTTTTCCTGTGGCTCGTCTGATTGACTACTTGGACCTTTCCACGATACCGCTGGATTACTCACCTGTGCCCCATAAATCTCCTGGACACAGCATTCACAGTTCTCCTCTCCTACTCTGTGGAGTTTAGAACCCTGGCGGCTCGGTCATCCTGGAATGAGGAAGCCCTCCTCGCTGCCTTCACGGAGTCCCTCAACTACCAAGTTCAGAACCAGCTGGCACTGTGCCCACAACCCCAGTCACTGGAGGAACTCATCCGCCTGGCCATTTCTATTGATAAACACCAGCATGAACTGCAGTACCAGAACTCCAGTACCAGAACCTTCCCCACACCGGACCATCACCATGAGTCTGGCACTCGGCCCTCCGCAGAGCCCACCATCATGGAGGAACCCATGCAGATGGGAAGGGCACGCCTCAGCCGGGAGGAGAGGTCACATCGGATCAGGTCAGGTCTGTGTTTATATTGTGGGGAGCCAGGACACTTTGCTAGAGCCTGCCCGGCTCTGTTAAAAGGCAGAGCCCACCAGTAAAGACGGGACTACTGGTGGGCAGTAACTCTTCTTCTGTGAGCTCCCACTGTGTACTTCAGTGTGTTGTTAACTCCGAGCAGTTTCCTATAGAAGCGCTTGCTGACTCTGGTTGTGAGCAGTCCTTGTTGGACCCGGACTTAGTAAAGAGATGGAAGATCCCAACCATTCGGCTCCCTACTCCACTCTCTGTGTCTTCCTTGGACGACCTGAACCTGTCAACCATTACTCACCAGACCATCCCGTTGCAGTTACGAGTGTCAGGTAACCACACGGAGGCTTTGGCTTTTTATGTGTTTCCCTCTCCTCAGTCACCTCTGGTCCTGGGACACTCCTGGCCCTCCCTCCATAACCCCCACGTGGACTGGGAGACTAACAGAGTTGAGGAATGGAGCTCTAGATGCTCATAGACCTGCCTCCGCTCAGCCTCACCCATTCTCCGCAGCCCCGCCGCTCCTCCAGCAGAAAGGATAGACCTGTCCTCTGTGCCACCGGTCTACTATGGCCTCAGCCAAGTCTTCAGCAAGGATCAGGCATCATCTCTCCCCCCACACAGGCCATTCGATTGCAGGTGCTCCTCTTCCCTTCAGCTGCCCTTACCACCTCTCTAAACCAGAGAGAGAGAGCATGGAGAGCTACATACAGGAGTCTCTGGCCGCCGGCCTCATCAGACCGTCCTCATCACCCCTAGAAGCGGGTTTTTTTCTTCGGTCTAAGAAGGAGGGAACACTCAAACCCTGTATTGACTACAAGGGGTCTGAACCAGATTACCGTTAAGAACAAATATCTGCTGCCTCTACTAACATCTACTTTTGAGCCCATTCAGGATGCCAGCATCTTCAGTCGCCTGGATCTCCGGAACGCTTACCATCTGGTTCAAATTCGTCAGGGAGACGAATGGAAGACTGCGTTTAAGACTCCCATCGGACATTTCGAATACCATTGACCAGAGGTGGAAAGTAACGAATTACATTTACTCACGTTACTGTAATTGAGTAGCTTTTTTGTAAATTTATACTTTTTAAGTCGTTTTTAAAATCTGTACTTTTACTTTTACTTGAGTAAGTTTTTAAAAAAGAATTGTAATTCGCTACATTTTAAATCATATCCGTTACTGAGTAAAAATAAATTGTAGGCTTAATAAATTAAAAATATTACGTGTGGCAGCGTCGGAACAGAAAGAGACACCTGCATGAGCGCCACGTCTAAACTGGGGGGGGGGGGGGGGGGGCTACACGCTTTATGATGAGGACAAACAGCCATTTTTACCGCAGTTTTGCTCAAAAACAAAAGTTCTGTGATCCACTCGCTGTTTACCTCTTCTCTCCCTCCTCTCCTGTGGGTTGGAACCCGCACCTTCGCGCACCGGTGTGACGTCATCAGAATTCTGCTCGGTTCGGCAACCAGACTCGGCTCCGTGTTTGAAATGTGTTTCCTTACCGCGCACGGAAGCGGCAAAATTACGTTTAGCGCTCCTAAGAAGCGGAATCTCAGCGCTCTGCTCATAAAACAGAAGACCTGCAGGCCTCTGTGAGTTAATCCTGATACTGTTCAGGTGCAAACATTGTGCTCCATCCCTGTGTTTGAACTCAGAAGATGCTCCTTGATGCCACAGATATGTGATGATTTAGCTTGTTTCTTTATTTTACTCCAGAATAAGAGATTAAATTATTACAAAAGCAGTTCAGTGTAGTTAAATTAGTCATTCAAATGATTCTAACATGCTGCAGTGTGTGTGTGTGGGACTGCATAAGACAGCATGGCTTCATCAAATCCATGCATCCAATGTCTTGGCTGAAGTAATGGCTCAGGAAAATAACTTGTATTTAATAAACAATGATGTCTCTGCAGTGTTTATGATAATGTTTTATCTTATATTGGACCTATCTTTTGTCTGGGAGGTGTAACTTATGATGATACAAGCCTTTTAAAACATGTTAAAGTGTTACAAGAGGAGAAAAATGCATGAATTTGAAGTTCATGTTTGGAGACCAACCTTCACAGTTTGGAGGCTCACGCTGGTGAGGAGACACCTTTAGTTCTAGTAACACCTGGGCTCCCACGGCCTGTTCTGACAGGATGGACGTTACGGAACCCTTAAGGATTCCAGTTGGATGATTGGAGGATTATTTAGGAGGATTGGGATGAACAAACTGGTTTCAGTGGTGAAGGGTTAAAGGTATTGGCTCGGCATTAAAATTGTAGAAATGCAAAATAACTACACTTTATTATCTATATCAACATGTACTGGGTCCAGTTTTTTATTTTATTAAGGACTTTTGTCTTAAATGATTACAGAAAATCCAAATCCTCTCTTCCAGACAGTGAAGAACTGTGTTTCGCATATGTCACTCCAGCACGTAAAACAAGCTAGCTGCTGATGCTAATATTGTGAATCACTGTTATATGTTTACTTTCATGCTCCTAATTATTACGTAAAATTGCGTTTACAGCTGCAGCAAAAGGTCTGAGCCATGTGTCTGTGTCCTACACGCATTTTTAAATAACAGGTCTGATCTAAAATAATAACCTACATCTATAAATCCATCTAGAACCACACCGCTACTTCTGGACTCCAGACGAGTCCCGTTAGCATGACTGCAGCAAAACTAACCGTGTTCGCTCCGGTAAGGAAAGAACAAGTCCTTTGGGAAAGCTACGACACACACACACACGCACACACACACACACAGCAGTAAAACTGTAGATTACTGAACTATATTGGGACACATGATGGAGCTAAGACCAGCTGAAAACTCGTCAGCTTAGAGCTCCCAGTGGAGCACAGAAATGAAATATTTAAGAAAAGTAAACAAACGGTACCGATTTTGGTTCTGAAGATGAACAGAATCCTCCTCTATGTCCAAATCAGGTCGCAGGTCTTCTGAGTCAAACGGTCTAAAACATGTCTGCACCTCTGGTAGTGATATCCAGCTGGCGGGGTCGGAGTTCGGTTGAACTTCTCCAGTAATCTAACATCCGTTCTCGTCGCCGTATCCCAGAGAAAAAACAAATCTGATGGACTAGTAGAGGCTTCAGAAGCTACATCTGATTGATGACACATTGTTCTCTGCTATAACGCTAACGCAGAAACAGCGGAGCCAGGCATTGTTTACTACAGCTGTTTCAGCAGAGCTCCATGTGAAACGTCAACTGCTGCCCAGGGCTTAGACTGGAAGTTAGTTTCTGTTTTTCCTGCGCCAGTCACAAACATCAGATTTTCTTACAATTCCAGCCGTCAAAATCCAAAAACCTTTTTCATCTGAGATTTTAATACACATTTACACATGCTGATCAAACAAATTCTGCCTCTGGCCGATATCTTTAAATGAGTGAGTGAACCCACTACCAAAGATGAACTCTGCTAACTTTAAAATCAGCTGCTCTAAATAAGCATTCAGGGAAAAGTCATGGGCTTGTGACTATAACCTAATTTATGTTACTAGTTTGCAGTGTAACTGCCTTTGTACTTCAATATGCATATTTGTTCATTTAATTAAAAAAACGGCCACTTTGACATTTGTACCCCATTGTCTTTTTTTAACTATTCAGAAGAGCCCGTCCTTGCACAGTCAAAAAAGTAACTAAGTAACTTTTACTCTGACTACATTTGAAATAAGCTACTTTTTACTTTTACTTGAGTACATTTTGAGGCAGGTAATTTTACTTGTAATTGAGTAAAATTTCATGAAAGTAATTATACTTGTACTTAAGTACAACATTTTAGTACTCTTTCCACCTCTGCCATTGACATATACATACATGGACAATGGGTTTCCATAGGCTCCAATAACACGTTTTTGAGGAGAAATGGGAGGTGGCCACCACCACTATTTTGATCGTGTCACAGGTTCCGTCAAGCCCAGACAATTCCACAAAAGGGAACAATGATGTTCTGCTGAGCTGTGGTGGCCTCATGGAGGGGGCTATCGTCTAGCACACTGCTGCTAACCACTTAAACATTCTCCCTCTCCTGATAATAACTTTTGGCTTTCCTTGACATTGGATGTGCTACTACTAGTTTACCCATTTATAGATTCACTAGGATAGATACAATAAAGTTTATCCCTCACCAAATTGAATATTTACTAAGAAATCACAATATAACTATAGACACGTGTGTGTGTGTGTGTGTGTGTCTGCTCTGTCTTCTCATCCCCAGTGAGTCGTGGAGGATGGCTGCTTATACTGAGCCAAGATTCTCTGGAGGTTTCTTCCTGTTAAAAGGGAATTTTCCTCTCCACTGTCGCTTTATGCTTGCTTAGTATGAGGATTGCTGTAATTTGCTGGGTCTACACCCTCAACTGCTGATCATCATGTCTTCCATCACCCAAAGGTGTAGATGGAGGGCAGGTGTAAAACCTGCTAAAATTGAGAAGGCCAGGAGGTTTGTCAAGTGTTATGGCTACACTTATTTCTAGCTTAAACGGTGCCGTTGTTGTGCATCCTCACATCAGACATGACAGTCCAGGGACATTTTTGTCAGACAAAGTTCATTTCACAAATAAGGGAAATGATATTTTTTTAAACTAATATTGCCTTAATGGCCAGCTCAAAAAGCAGTGAAAGACTTCCAGGTGGGAGTCTCGCTGCTTTTGAATTTTGCCTTTAGGGCAGATTTATTTTCAGGCAAACGGGATAAACATTTCCCTGACTGCTATAGCTAATGTGTTGTTGATATAATTTATCTGTAGCCATAACACTTTTGACAGCTTTGTTCTTCCTGTACCGACACTTTGTGTCCTGATATTTTATAAAATGTGATTTAAAAAAATAAATATTTTTGCTCAATTACTGGAATTTCTTTGGTTAAGACAAAAAAAGGAGGGAAGAATCATTTATGCCAAGTTATTTCTACAACAGGCATTTTCTAAGTCCAACAGAAATGTATTCTTTATTAACTATACTTGCTTTAAAAATCTTACTAAAGGGAACCTTAGAGGCTGCCATATTGCAAAACCCAATCATACATGTTATGTAAATATTAGCTTTGAAGATATTTGTAGACCTCCTCCTTGAACCGTCACCTTATCGTGGTGGAGGAGTTTGAGTGCCCTAATGATCCTAGGAGCTATGTTGTCTGGGGCACTTAGTGCCCCTGGTAGGGTCTCCCATGACAAATTGGTCTTAGGTGAAGGGTGAGACAAAGAACGGTTCGAAGGATCTTTCATGGCGGTTAAAACGAAGAGTCGGAGTACCCGGCCCGGAGGGTTACCGGGGTCCCACCCTGGAGCCAGGCCTGGGGTTGGGGCCCGTGAGCGAGCGCCTGGTGGCCGGGCTTTCGCCCATGGGGCCCGGCCGGGCCCAGCCCGAACCGGATACATGGGCTCGTCCAACTGTGGACCCACCACCCGCAGGAGGAACATGAAGGGTCCGGTGCAATGCGAATCGGGTGGCAGACCAAGGCGGGAGCCTTGGCGGTCCGATCCCCGGACAAGAAAACTAGTTTTTGGGACATGGAACGTCACCTCGCTGGCGGGGAAGGAGCCGGAGCTTGTGGCAGAGGTTGAGCGGTACCGGCTAGATATAGTCGGACTCACCTCGACACATTGCATTGGCTCTGGAACCCGAGACCTGGAGAGGGGTTGGACACTCTACTTTGCTGGAATTGCTCCGGGTGAGAGGCGGAGGGCTGGGGTTGGCTTTTTGTTAGCCCCGAGACTCTCTGCCTGTGTGTTGGGGTTTACCCCGGGGGACAAGAGGGTAGCTTCCTTGCGCCTTCGGGTCGGGGAACGGGTCCTGACTGTTGTTTGTGCTTATGGGCCAAATATCAGTTCAGAGTACCCACCCTTTTTGGAGTCCCTGGGACGAGTGCTAGATAGTGCTCCATCAGGGGACTCCATTGTCCTGCTGGGGGACTTCAATGCTCACGTGGGCAATGACAGCTTGACCTGGAGGGGTGTGATTGGGAGGAACGGCCCACCTAATCTGAACTCGAGCGGTGTTTTGTTATTGGACTTCTGTGCAAGCCGCAGTTTGGCCATAACGAACACCATGTTCGAACATAAGGATGCCCACCGGTACACTTGGTACCAGGGCAGCCTAGGTCACAGGTCGATGATAGATTTTGTAGTCGTATCATCTGACCTGCGGCCGTATGTTTTGGACACCCGAGTGAAGAGAGGGGCGGAGCTGTCAACTGATCACCACCTGGTGGTGAGTTGGATCAGATGGCAAGGGAACATGCCGCGTAGACCTGGCAGACCCAAACGCATATTGAGGGTCTGCTGGGAACGCCTGGCAGAAGAACCTGTCAAGACGGTCTTCAACTCCCACCTCCGGCAGAGCTTTGACCACGTCCCGAGAGCAGTGGGGGACATTGAGTCCGAGTGGGCCTTGTTCCACTCTGCGATTGTCGAGGCGGCTGTTGCTAGCTGTGGTCGTAAGGTGGCCGGTGCCAGTCGTGGTGGCAACCCCCGTACCCGCTGGTGGACACCAGAGGTTCGGGGAGCCGTCAGGCTGAAGAAGGAGGCCTACAGGGCGTGGCTGGTCTGTGGGTCTCCGGAGGCAGCAGACAGGTACCGGATAGCCAAGCGGGGTGCAGCAGTGGCAGTTGCCGAGGCAAAATCTCGGGCGTGGGAGGAGTTTGGTGAGGCCATGGAGAAAGACTATCGATCGGCTCCAAAGAGGTTCTGGCAGACTGTCCGGCGCCTCAGGAGAGGAAGGCAGCAACTCGCTCACACTGTTTACAGTGGGGATGGGGAGCTGCTGACGTCAACTGAGGCTATAGTAGGACGGTGGAAGGAATACTTTGAGGAGCTCCTCGGTCCCACCGGTGCGCATTCCGAGGAGGAACCAGAGCTGGGAGGCCTGGGGATGGACTGTCCGATCTCGGGGGCAGAAGTTGCTGAGGTAGTCAAACAACTACACAGCGGCGGAGCCCCGGGGGCGGATGAGGTTCGTCCTGGGTATCTCAAGGCTATGGATGTTGTAGGGCTGTCATGGTTGACACGTCTCTACAACATTGCGTGGTCATCGGGGGCAGTTCCTAGGGAGTGGCAGACCGGGGTGGTGGTCCCCATCTTTAAGAAGGGTGACCTGAGGGTGTGTTCCAACTATAGGGGGATCACACTCCTCAGCCTCCCTGGAAAGGTCTACTCCAAGGTACTGGAGAGGAGGGTCCGATCGATAGTTGAATCTCAGATAGAGGAGGAGCAATGTGGTTTTCGTCCTGGCCGTGGAACTGTGGACCAGCTCTATACCCTTGCAAGGGTGATGGAGGGGGCATGGGAGTTTGCCCAACCAATCCACATGTGCTTTGTGGATTTGGAGAAGGCTTATGACCGTGTCCCCAGGGGCACCCTGTGGGGGACGCTCCAGGAGTATGGGGTGGGTGGCTTTCTGTTAAGGGCCATTCAGTCCCTTTACCAGTGAAGCGTGAGTTTGGTCCGCATAGCCAGTAGTAAGTCGGACCTGTTCCCAGTGAGGGTTGGACTCCGCCAGGGCTGCCCTTTGTCACCGGTTCTGTTCATCACTTTTATGGACAGAATTTCTAGATGCAGCCGTGGTGTGGAGTGTGTCGAGTTTGGTGGCAGGAGAATCTCGTCTCTGCTTTTTGCGGATGATGTGGTCCTCCTAGCTTCATCCAGCTCTGACCTTCAGCTCTTGCTGGGTAGGTTCGCGGCCGAATGTGAAGCGGCTGGGATGAGGATCAGCACCTCCAAATCTGAGACCATGGTTCTCGACCGGAAAAGGGTGGCTTGCCACCTCCGGGTCGGGGGAGAGGTCCTACCTCAAGTGGAGGAGTTTAAGTATCTCGGGGTCTTGTTCACGAGTGAGGGTAGGAGGGATCGGGAGATCGACAGGCGGATTGGTTCGGCGTCTGCAGTGATGCGGACGCTGAGCCGATCTGTCGTGGGGAAGAGGGAGCTGAGGCAGAAAGCCAGGCTCTCGATTTACCGGTCGATCTACGTCCCAATCCTCACCTATGGTCATGAGCTTTGGGTAATGACCGAAAGAACGAGATCGCGGATACAAGCGGCCGAAATGAGTTTCCTCCGTAGGGTGGCCGGGCTCAGCCTTAGAGATAGGGTGAGGAGCTCGGACATTCGGGAGGGACTCGGAGTAGAACCGCTGCTCCTCCGGATCGAAAGGAGCCAGTTGAGGTGGTTTGGGCATCTGGTCAGGATGCCTCCTGGACGCCTCCCCGGGGAGGTGTTTCGGGCATGTCCTGCCGGCAGAAGGCCCCCGGGTCGACCCAGGACACGTTGGAGAGGTTACATCTCCAATCTGGTCCGGGAACGCCTTGGGGTCCTGCCGGAGGAGCTGGTGGACAAGGCCGGGGAGAGGACGGCCTGGAGCTCCCTAGTTGGGATGCTGCCCCCGCGACCCGGACCTGGATAAGCGGAGGAAGACGAGACGAGACGATATTTGTAGACATTTTTAGATAGATATTTGTGTGCTAAAAAACCCCATAAACTTAAAAAATTTGTCATTCTTTATTGAAAAACAACAAATTACAAGTATACAGAAACTGTGGGAAAATGATAATGTGAAAGTATTGCTCTTTAAATGTAATGCTGTTTATCTTTAAAAAGAAAAACTCTAAAAATGTCCTGTACAGCAACATGACAGGCGAATGGTGGTCTGTCTGTCAGAATGTGCTGAACAGATTTGCTCTATCAAGAGGAGCCTTTTGTGTACGAGTTTATGTTATTGTTGTTAGGTAATTTTATCAATCCAGGATTACCTTAGGGAAAGTTTAATGCACAGGGGGTTATAGTAATCAATCATTCAACACCAATACCAATTATAAACAATCAATTTAGACTTTGCAAATTGGAGAATAAAATCAATACACACCAAGCATGAATTCAGATTGCTCTCGTCAGACCGAAGTCCTCCAACAGCATTTATTGAAAGACACACACATTGTTGAAGACACACACCCAAATCACATTCCTTAAACTATTACGTAGACCATCAGGCGGGAAGCTGCTAGCGAAGAAAGTCTCAGCTCCAGGTGCACACACTAAATCAACAAGCAGTTTCTAGACAGTTTCCCATGGGAGTGTTACTGATAAATTAGACCAAGCTGGTCTGAGGCAAGGTCAGTTCTTCCTGTGGGGACTGGTGGAGACTATCAACAGGATGAAGCTGTGTTTAAACATTGTTAATAAGGCACCAGATGTTTTAGCAGTCAAGACATTAATATCAATCAATAATAATATCAGTTTTTATTTAACAATTGTAATATTGGTTTGGGTTATGCATCACCACATCAGCATGTAAATGCCGAACCAATCTGGAATGAAGAGGGTTGATAGAGGACAAACAAGTAAATAAGAGAGAAAAATAAAAACAACTAGGAAACCAACATAAAGAACAGCAACCAGCTGCTGCACCTGTAAAACATTTCTAAGAATCATCAAAAAAACGTGGGATGAACAACTATAAACATGTAAACCATGAACAACAAACATCAACAAGCATGTGTTTGTGCATGTGCTGGGATGTGAAGTGTGAGACCTCCGAGGATCAGGTGCACTCTGGAACCGCCCCAAGCACCAGGAAACCAGCAGCCACCACAGGGCACAGAACCAACTCAGACCACCTCCCAGACAGCCGAGCACCTTGCTACAGATAACTCAGCAAGGCCACATCCAGAACCGGGCTGACACAGGTCATGGGCCACAGGAAACAGGAATCACACAGCAACTCCACCTGAAACAGAATCATTGAAATTAGAATCAAATACAACTGTTGTTCAATATGACATAACTGTCATGATTATGAGACAGACTAAACAGACTTTTAGCCAGACTGAAAAAATGTTGCCATTTAGCCGAAGGTGGACAGTTGAGAGCTTCCAGTTGAACATCCTGAGTGAGAGTGGCCAGAATCAAGTAACAGTAGAGAAGAGCGGAGATTTCCAGCTGAGAGTTTGGAAAACAGGAGTTTGAAGGACCTAAGTGAAATTGGCCCCCCACCTTCTTCAAATCTAACAAAACTGGAGTCAAACACAAAGGTCAACCTTCTGACTCACAGTGATGCAGGGGACTGTTCTGTTCTGGTCCTGCTGGACCTGACTGCAGCCTTTGACCATCACCTGCTACTGGAGAGGCTGAGAGACTGGGTAGGCCTATCAGGAACTGCTCTGGAGTGGTTCTCCTCTTATGTTTCTGAGCGCTCCATTTCTGTGGCCGTCTCCAAGTTTAGGTCCTCCACCACCTCTCATACCCATGGTGTCCCACAAGGTTCTGTGCTGGGGCCTCTGCTCTTCCTCATCTATCTGCTTCCTCTTCAGCACATCCTGAGCTCCTTCAAAGGAATCTCCTACCATCTTTATGCAGATGACATCCAACTGTACATCTCCTTTAAGCCCCATGAGATGTCAAAGCTGCAGCTGTTACACACCTGCTTAGACTCTATCAAAACCTGGATGGTGGGAGCTTTCTACAGCTGAATGAAGATAAGACTGAGATCCTCATCTGTGCCCCAGACAAGCTGGTTCCCAAAGTCAGAGACGCTCTTAGTCAGCTTGCTTCTCACATCAAACCTTCTGTCAGGAATCTTGGCATGACCTTTGACCCAGCGCTCACCCTGGATTCTCATGTCAGTTCTCTTGTTCGCTCTTCCTTCTTCCATCTCAGGAACATTGCTAAGCTGAGTCCCATTCTGTCCCGCTCTGAACTTGAGACAGTTATCCACACCTTCATCTCCTCACGCTTAGACTACTGTAACTCTCTTTTCACGTGTCTGAGCAGAACCTCCCTGAACCATCTACAGGTGGTTCAGAATGCCTGTGCTCGGCTTCTGACCAAGTCCTCCAAATACACCCACATCACCCCGCTTCTCCTCCAGCTTCACTGGCTGCTAGTCAACTTCAGGGTTCATTTCAAGATCCTGGTTCTGGTCTATAGGGCCTTACATGGACAAGCACCATCTTACACTGGGGATCTTCTTAGTCCCTACACCCCCAGCAGGTCCCTGAGGTCCAGTGATCAAAGCCTACTGGTTGTGCAGCACCAGGCTAAAGGTCAAAGGTGACAGATCATTTGCTGCTGTGGCCCCCAGACTCTGGATCTCTCTTCCCCTGAGCCTGAGATCAGTGGACTCAGTGGTCTCCTTTAAAAAGCAGCTGAAGACTCACTTGTTCAAGCTGGCTTTTGTATGACCTTCTTCACCACTCTCTCTTTATTCTGCTCTCCCCACCTATTCCACCTTCCTCAGGATCCACTGATTTCAATATTTTCAGTTCTAACCCCTCACAAATTGATGCCTTAGTTCATCATGTTAATTCCTCTTTACGTGTGGCACTAGATGATGTAGCCCCTTTAAAAAAGAAGGTAATTAGGGACAGGAAGTTGGCTCCCTGGTTTAATTCTCATTTACGAGCCTTAAAACAAAACTCTAGGAAATTGGAGAGAACATGGCGCTTTACGCACCATGAGGAGGCCTACCTACCCTGGAAAAATAGTATTGTGCTTTATAAAAATAAGCTTTGACAAACTAGAACTGCTTATTTTTCAGCACTAATTGAGGAGAATAAGCATAATCCTAAATTTCTTTTCGGTACAGTTGCTAAACTTACACAGAATCATAGCTCTGAGCCATCTATTCCCTTAGCCCTCAGCAGCAATGACTTCATGGGATTTTTTACAAGTAAAATTAATTCTATTAGAAAAAAAATCTTTAGCATCCTCCCTAATGCGATTTCTTCTTCCTCAGTAAGTGAGGCAGCATCAGAGGTGACTGTAGAACTTCATCTGTGCTTGAACCGTTTTGATCCAGTTGAGCTTTCAGAGTTATCAAAAATATTAGCTTCATCTAAACCTTCAACTTGCATTTTGGATCCAATCCCAACCAAATTATTTAAAGATGCATTTCCTTTGGTTACTGCCCGCATTCTAAATATAATCAATCTATCCTTAGTAAATGGGTATGTACCACAAGATTTCAAGGTTGCTGTAATCAGACCTTCACTTAAGAAGCCTTCTCTGGATCCAGATGACCCAGTGAATTATAGACCAATATCTAACCTTCCATTTTTATCCAAAGTCCTGGAGAAAATAGTGGCCATCCAATTATGTCAGCATTTAAACACTAATGCTCTGTTTGAGGAATTTCAGTCTGGTTTTAGAGAGTATCACAGCACTGAAACTGCATGAGTGAGAGTCACAAATGATATTCTCATGGCCTCAGATAATAATCTTGTGTCTGTTCTAGTCTTGTTAGATCTCAGTGCTGCCTTTGACACAGTTGATCACAATGTTCTTTTAGAAAGACTTGAACATGTTGTAGGGATCAAAGGAACAGCGTTATGCTGGTTTAAATCCTACCTGTCTGACAGATTTCATTTTGTAAATGTACATGACAAATCATCTTCATACTCCAGGGTTACTTGCGGAGTACCACAGGGTTCAGTGCTTGGACCAATTCTTTTTACTATATATATGCTCCCAATTGGTAAAATCATTAGACAGCATGGGATAAACTTCCACTGTTATGCTGACGATATATTTATCCATTAACCCTGATTAACCTAATCGGTTGGGTAGATTACAGGCTTGTCTTGAGGACATTAAACATTGGATGACTCTAAACTTTTTGCTTTTAAATCAAGACAAGACGGAAGTTCTCATCTTTGGACCATAAATCCAGAAAAGGAAATTGCTTAGCCAATCGCCTGGCCTGAATGGCATTACATTAATCTCCGAGAACAAAGTAAGGAACCTTGGTGTTATCTTTGACCAGGACATGCCATTCAAATCCCAGGTTTCACAAGTTTGTAGGATTTCCTTTTTCCACCTTCGGAATATTGCTAAGATTAGAAGCATACTTTCCAGGAGTGATGCTGAAAAACTAGTTCATGCATTTATTACATCAAGACTGGATTACTGTAATTCATTACTCTCAGGAAGTCCACAGAATGTAGTTAAAAGTCTTCAGCTTGTCCAAAATGCTGCAGCTAGAGTTCTGATGAGAATTAAAAAGAGATATCATATCTCTCATGTCTTAGATTCCCTACATTGGCTACCTGTTAAATTCAGAATAGATTTTAAGATCCTTCTTCTCACATATAAAGCTCTTAATAATCAAGCTCCATCATACATCAGTGATCTGATTGTTCCATATGTTCCTATCTGAGCACTTCGCTCTCAGACTGCAGGTCTACTGGTGGTTCCCAGAATATCTAAAATTAGGATGGGAGGCAGATCTTTTAGTTATCAAGCTCCTCTCCTGTGGAACCAACTCCCAGCTTTAGTCCGTGAGGCAGACACTTTGTCTACTTTTAAGAATAGGCTTAAAACATTTTTATTTGATAGGGTCTATGGTTAAAATCTGATGTTAGCCTAAATCTGGACAAGTGGGGGAGTAGAGGGAGGTGGAGTGTACAGTCGGTAAAGACGGCTCTCCCTTGCCCTACCTCCAACATGCCTCCATCTAAATAGGATAGATTATCCAGAGTTTTCTCTGTAGTTATGCTGCTATAGGCTTTGACTGCTGGAGGATACACTGACCACTTTCCACACTCTACTACTTTCTTCTACAGTCTGCTCTTTAACTGTACTATTTTCAGCAATTTCAGCTGTTAACTTTATTTTCTCTGTAAGTGTTTTTCTCCTCAGAAGAAGCTACAACGACGTTCTGCTGAGCTGTGGTGGCCTCATGGAGGCAGGGCCGGCTCTAGGTAATTTGGTGCCCAAGGCGAGACTGCCCATCCCCCCCCCCTCCCCTCCCCTGCCCGCACGCCTCTCACCCAAACCCAAGTCCACCCACCCACCACACATTGGAAAAAGCAACTCCACCGTTATTCCTTAGTTACTAATTTTTATTTTAAATATTCACACAGCAACTCTTTAAAGTCAACAGTCTGAAGAATAAATGTAAGCTTGAAAGATAAGTAACCTGGGAATATTACAATAACCAACAACTCAAAATGTTGTGCAAATGTCAGTGGGGGGGGGGATGCAAAATCAACAGCAGCATTAAACTGTGCAATCAAAAGCAAAACTCAAATATCAGTGTCATCATAAAGAAAGTTCTACTTTCCATTTTGTTCAACTGCTGTGGCCAGTCAGCAGGATCCATGGGGCCAGCAGCTCATGTCCCTCTCCTGATAATGGCTTTTTGCTTTCCTTGACGTTGGATGTGCTACTACTAGTTTATCCGTTTAATTATAGATCCACTAGAATAAATACAATAAAGTTAATCTTTCACCAAATAGAATATTTACTAAGACATCACAATATAACTATAGACACATTACTAGTATTTGTGAGTGTGCGTGTGTGTGTGTGTGTGTGTGTGTGTGTGTGTGTGTGTGTGTGTGTGTGTGTGTGTGTGTGTGTGTGTGTGTGTGTCTGCTCTGTCTTCTTGATCCCCAGTGAGTCGTGGAGGATGGCTACTTATACTGAGCCAGGATTCTCTGGAGGTTTCTTCCTGTTAAAAGGGAGTTTTCCTCTCCACTGTCACTGCATGCTTGCTTAGTATGAGGATTGCTGTATAGTCACTGACACTAGTCAGTGACTTGATGCAATTTGCTGGGTTCCTTATATAGGAAACATTATTTCTGATTGGCTTAATGAACTGACCTGAACTGGAATATTTATTATGTGAAGTGCCTTGAGACGACTCGTGATTTGGCGCTATATAAATAAAATTGAATTGAATTTCCCTCTTTCCTGTTCACTCTCTCTTATCATTTTTTAATCACAATTGCCTATTTTTGCTCATTTTAAATATATTTTTAAACATTTTCTAAATGCTTTTTTATATTTTTACATTTTTTGCTTTTGTGAAGCGCCTCGTGATTTTTATCTTGAGAGGCGCTATAGAAATGATACTTTCTTCTTCTTCTTCACACTGTACGACCCTTCTTGGATGCGACCTGTCTGCTCACACTGTACGTCTGGTAGCAGCACGTCAGACTAGGGCCTGCACGACTTTATTTTTTTTAAAGTTGACAGTCAAGTAATGAAAGTCGAGTCGACTTCGACTAGTCGTTGATGACGTCATACGCCGGAAGCGCGGGGGGGGGGGGGGGGGGGGGTCGGGGGGTCGGTCGGTAGGTTCGCTGGAGTTTTTGACAATTAAAATTGCGCCCACATTTTCTAAGTTAACACATCTCTTTTAATAACGGTAGTTTCTGCATCCTACTTCAGTCCTCTCCCCCCTCCCCCTGCGCAGCAGCCGCAAACTCACTGATGCGCCTGCAGCCTTTCCTGCTGCTCTAAACATTAAAATAATTATTTCATTTTCTGTTCCTCACTTCTGATTACCTTCATTGGTGTCTGTTTGTTGCAACCAGCAGGTACAAAAACTAACTTGTTTTTATTTGACTATTTTTCTGTCCTGTCTGTTTATTATCTTCCTGCATCTCCTCTCAGTCCTAAAGAGAAACTGCTACCTGGGTTCATATATATTCACCTCATGAGTTACCTTTGAACTGCAGTTCTAAAAAGATCTACCGACCGTAAAAACAGCGGCATGCCGCTGCTCGCCGGCCGACTACAACGGGACCGTTTTTGCTGCGGAGTTCATGCCGGAGCGGAGCGGAGTGGAGATAGTGGAATCTTGGGGGTGCGTCACCGAAGAACAAAACAGGTGAAGAGCCTCGCTCCGCAGCAGCGAAACGCATCAGGCACAAATAACAGACAGAAAACATGAAAGGAAATGAGCCGACATGAACGATCGCGTGTTTAATTTGTTTTTGAGGTGGTGACACCTGATTTGGCGGTGCTCAGGACGCAATGTCTGGAGCGCACGTCAACGATCAGAGCTTTGCATGCACAAACTGGTTAAGATTAGGATGGGGGTGAGGGGAAGGTTAAATTGCAAGAGGGAAAAGGTCACAGTTTGGTTAAATGTCCGTTTTACCACCAGTGTCAGTACCGCACAGCGCGTTGCCTCCGCCTCGATCCAGACGCGCAGGGGCTCATCACCTGCTGCCTTTTCCGAGGACTGCATCTTGTCAGTCATTATCACGTGACAGCGACTAGTTGATGGCAGGCATAAAAAGTCACTACAGAGCCGTGAAGTCGACTAGTCGACTAGTTCGTACAACCCCTACGTCAGACCTAAAAATATGCTAAAAATAGCAGTTTTTACACAACACGTCAGACTTTTTTGTTTTGCCTGTTGTCCTTCGGGAGTGCTGCAGGAGGACACACAGGGATTTATGGGGGTTGGATGAGGGAAACGAAATAAAGAAAGTAAATCTGTGTTTTGTGATCAGTTTAATTTGACATGAACACGACAAACACGCTTTCTTGACAATCTTTGTGAGTAAAAAAAACGTGTAGAAATAAAAACGAACAACGTGTGTTATTAGGGAGATAGCGGGCGAGCGGTTTTGATGCAGGATTGCGCATGCGCCGTGAGCGGTTCTGATATTTTTTGAGTCACAGCTGCTCGCAGCGCCGCTTCAACAGTGCGATACCCTCATGAGGAACGAGCAAAATATCAAACACGCCAGAAGTCCGTGCGAACTCACGATTGCTGATCGCTAGCTGGTCACGTGGTGTTAATCGCCTCTCGTAACCCCCTGTACACTACACGACGCTCGGCGCAAAACTCGCCCCGATCTTGTGGATTCTCGCACGACTGGAAAATCGGCTCAAAAAAGTGAAAAAGTCACACAGTGTACGCCCGGCTTTATGTGTCTGAAGGACTCTGCACAGGGGTTTCTTTGGAAGTAGGAATAAAGTTATAGAGGTCAGCAGGTTAAAGATCAGCTTAAATTAATTTCACCATTAGAACAAATGACGTTTTTGGGCGTGAGATCACCAAGGATGATAGGATCTTTTAAATCTTACTTTCAGAGAAGCTGATGACGTTCAGCAGCTGAAGTTGGGGGTGGTGGCAGGAACTCCACCGCAGAGAAAATGAATACCTGCTAAGAACAAAATAGAACAAACCAAAAACCCCATACTGCTGAGATTCAACAATAGAGCTTATCTGTGCAATAACATATCAAAATTATTTTAGTTTTAAGATAAGAAGACAACAGGGAACCCGGTCGCGGCTCTTTGAAGACAAATTAGATATTTAGTCGCTCCCACCACTATTTTACAAATATACAAAAAAATATAAAAAAACGAGCGAGTTTATCTGATGGCATACAGACTTCTGGAGACTAACATCAAGCACTATCAACCAACTCATCGAACTGCAGTATTTCTGCGGTCAGGCCCCTCTCTGAGTCCGCTCCACAAACGGTCAGCCCGCGCAGCAGACAGGCACCGAAGTGGTCAGAGATGCGTCGGGCTGACCGCTGGGGAGAACCGGGTGGAAGAACGGAACGCAGAAGTGTCCCTCCGAGAGCTCTGTCATATTTCAACCCATTTTTATGTTAAATGCACTGGGTTTTTACGGAGCCCCTCTGATGACATGGTCCAAAAAATAAATAAATTGTGGCCACGAAATACTATTTTGAGGCCACGAAATAGCTATAACGTTGCCACGAAATACGTATTTGTGCCCACGAAATGCTTATTTGTGGCCACGAAATAGCAGGATGAGGTAATCTGCTGACCCCACCAGTCACCAGTAGGTACGTAAGTAGGGGAGCTGTGGGTATAAAAAGCAGACTCGGGCAGTGTTTCCTTCCTTGTTTACGGAAGTAGCTGCACTACCCAAACAGAAGCTGTTTTTTGGAACAGTGGCAGCGTAAGCTAGATGCGTGTGGATCGCGGTGAGTATTCTGATCAGCTGTTAAAAAGCAGATTGGTGATAACTGATATAGGCTATATACAGACAGAGGCGACATTTGGAAGCCTGACGAGAGCTGTAACGCTACCGCGTGCTGTTGGAAAAGAAGCGTGCTTGCCTTCTAGGTAATCTATTGCTGTCGGCGTGGTGTGTATGTGCGGCAGCCCCCCCCCCCCCCCCCCCACCCACCCTCCCTGCACGCTCAGTATGAATATTCTTTTCTTGGGTTAATACGGTTTATTACCATTTTTCTTTTTAGGGCCCGAGGTGTTGTGGTGCTATGACAAAGTGTTTTTGAGTCACTGCTGTGACTCCCCCGTCAACCGAGGAGCGGTTCGACAGAGCGGACCAACCTATCGGGATCTGTTTGGGCCGCCGTTCACTCGGAGCATAACCGAGGATTTTAACCAGTGCTGGTGCTCCGCCACCAGACGTTCTCCCACCCAGCGTGGGACGCACGAGGATTCTGAAGCACTATTGTACATTTTAACAGAGTTTATTTTATTGTGGTTTTTAACTTTGATTTGTTTTGTCCATGCTGGAGCCAAGGGTGGTGGCAGTGGTTCTTCTGTGTGCGAGTTGGTGTGGACCCTCCTTCACATCTGTGTGACTGTTCACTGGTGCTTCGGGTGATTTTTGGTATTTAGTTTGTGTTGTTGCTAGAACCTCCAGTGGGTCCACCTTACCTTGGTAAGCTCCAGCGGTAATACTAATTATTTTCTTTCCCTTGTTTTAATTCTTCCTTTCTATTTTTAAATTAGTAGTTTAAATTGCTGTCCTTTTAACAAAACATGAAATAAAATTGTGGACTGTGCATACACCTGGTTTCTGCAGCCTTTGTGAGAGCACTGAACCTATGTGTGCCTAAAAGGTACCAATTTTATTTTCCTTGGGTGTAATTCCCAAGGTGGCATTGTTTTAATCTTTTTACTTAACATTCTGTTTAGTACCAGTAAACCCCATACCACCTTTGCCTCGCCACATTAAGATATTAGCTTCTATTTTGGGATGACGTATTAAAGTCGGGTCCGCTCCAGCCAGTGACTCCGAACCTGACCACAACTCCCGTTACTGCAGCATTTGTTATTCCAGTCCACAGGGCAGCGGATCGCAGATTCAGCCACACCATAAAACAGCAATAGGTCGGTCTGAGGCAAAAGTGAACCTCATGGCTATATCTTTTCCCTACAGACATTTGATTATGCACAAGTAGGTGATCAGCTCAGGTTTACGCAGAGCAGAAGGAAGGAGAGCGCTCTGGACGCACAGGTTAAATGTTCCTACTTTAAGAAAACTGTTAAATTGCATTATTTATGTGCTACCTGGGCACTCTAAATATTGATTTAAAATGAAATCAAAGGAAATTGTAATGGGATCGAATGTTTATGAATTACTATTTAAAAAAAGAAAGTGATGGAGAAAAAGGTCGATCTATGACAGCTGCAGACGCGTTCCAGCGGAATCACGGCTCACGGGTGCACAAGTGAGCACATCTGGGCTGGGCAGCTATTTCGTGGCCACAAATAAGTATTTCGTGTCCACGAAATAGCCATTTCGTGGGCACGAAATACTTATTTGTACCCACGAATTATTACTTCGTGGGCACGTTATAGCTATTTCGTGCCCTCAAAATAGTATTTTGTGGCCACAGTTTATTTTTTGGACCATGTCATCAGATGGGCTCCGTAGGTTTTAATAATAATAATACATTTTATTTCAACAGTGCCTTTCTAGACACTCAAGGACACTTAACAGAGATAAAATACACAACATTAAAAGATAGAACAGCATAAAACAAACAGATTGGAGCAAAGAGAGTAACTATTGGAATGCTAGACGGAATAGGTGGGTGTTGAGTCTGGTTTTAAAGAGAGTGAGGAAGTCAATGTTACGGAGGTCAGGAGGGAGTGAGTTCCAGAGCTGGGGAGCAGAGCAACTGAAGGCCCTGCTCCCCATAGCGACCAGACGGAAAGGTGGGACAGAGAGGTGGATGGAGGAGGAGGACCTGAGGGAACGGGTGGAGGTTGAAGGATGAAGGAGGTCTGAGAGGTACGGGGGAGCTAGGTTATGGATGGCTTTGAATGTATATAGCAGAAATTTGAATTGGATTCTGGAAGTGACTGGGAGCCAGTGGAGCTGCTAAACAACAGGGGTGATGTGGTGGAAGGAGGGAGTTCTAGTAATGATGCAGGATTTTACCATGGTTTTACCCATCGACTTATACCCTATTAATTATTTTACCGTATATTACATCTAAATTTCATGGTTAAACAGTACATGTTAAAATGGTATTTAGCTAGCTACTTTGATAAACTCAGCTAGTAAAAAGGCAGCCTAAAATACATAAATATAAATTTACTTACTGAAAAAAATGAAGTGGAGACTCCTTGAATGCTCTATTAGTGCAATTAATACCACAGCAAGTCATTTTGTCCAACAATTGCACAAATAATATCCAAAAAAGAATACACAAATATAGAGACTCAAAATCCCGGAACAGTTTTCAGGCGAGACAGAGGCTCTACTGAGGCCTTTCCACATAGCTAGCTCTGTGGTCACTGGGTCTGATGCTCATTAATTATACAGAATTTTAGGCATTTAATACACTTAAACAGAAGAGTGTGAAAAAAATTCACCCCCCTCAAAGTTGTCATGAGTGTAAACTAGATCATTTAAACCTAAAACATGTTTTGGTACCAGGCTGTAA
This sequence comes from Nothobranchius furzeri, assembly GCF_043380555.1. Lineage (NCBI taxonomy): Eukaryota > Metazoa > Chordata > Actinopteri > Cyprinodontiformes > Nothobranchiidae > Nothobranchius > Nothobranchius furzeri. Next base: position 32,382,795 of record NC_091745.1, read on the forward strand.
ACATGTTTATTTCTGCTGTGAAATTGGCATTTTTAACATGGGAGTCAATGAGGATTTGCTCGCTTCTGACACCAGTCCCCAGAGAATGAGGGTGGAACTACAATTTATTTCACTTCCGCATTTGCCTCAATTTTTGACCCGCATTGTGGGGGCTTGGGTTTAACTAATGCACCAGCCGTGTTCCAGTCCGTTTTAGGAGACTTTCTAAATAAGTTTGTGACTGTTTATTTAGATCAGGGGTGTCAAACTCACAAGGGGCCGAAATGAAACTCTGGGACCAAGTCGAGGGCCAAACTTAATATTTTTGAAAAAGTGATGGCAAATTTGCACATTTTCTTTATCAACATCTATGCAATTTTTGAACCTTTACATTTGGAAACAAACTTATTTCTGCATTAACACGGAATGTGGAATAACCAAATTACACACGAGCAAGTCATTTTAAATAAAAGGCATCAGTGGTACTCATTACTTGTGGTATAATCAGCATTTTATAAATCTATTCAGGATTTATGTTTTCTTGTTTATTCATTTTTCTTATTTTTTATTCTCTTTTTTTCTCCTGTAATACGTGTCATCGCTGCTGTGATGTCTAGCTTTCCCCACTGAGGAACAATAAAGGGATTTTCTATTCTATTCATCTATCTGCAGCCTTTCCACTTCCTGTTTACTGTAGGTTAAATCTTTTCTCACGGCCCAACAACAAAATAAAAATATCATTTTATCTTAAATGAAAATGCAACATCTCACCTGTTAACTTTCATGTTTTGGAGCAGAAAAAGAGCATAAAGCCAACATATTTAAAGCTCAGTTTGCTCCACTGGTTTACTGTGATGCTCACCTGTTCCAGCCAGATACCTGCATCATGGGGTTGATCTGTTGTTTTGTTTACCTTCATCATAATAATGACAACATTAGATGACAACAGGTGCTCACATAGGTTTGTGCTGATGAACATGTCTGAGCAGCTTGACTGCGTTGTTGTGTGTCGGGGAGGAAACACAACGACAGCAACCACAGAGCCGTGCTGGTTTGAGCGTGTCGCTGCTCGCTGGAGTTATATCGGCTCTGTCTGGAAGTTAGTTGGAGCACTTTTTCTTTCAGTCGTGAACACATTACTGAGCGGCTAGAATCTCCGTTTCTGGGCTTCAACGTCAGAAAACAGCTGAGTGAACTCGGCGCTGAGTGAGAGGAGTGTAGTTTGTCCGAGACAGCGGAGCTGCAGAGACCGGCAGTAGGCGCTGAAAAAACACTAAGGAGGGGGCTTCGTCGGCTCAGCGCTGACGCCGCAAAGCATCATGGGAGTTGAAGTCTCTGCAGTAAAATCGGCCAGCGGGCCAGTTTTAATATATTTTTGATATTTATCTCGCGGGCCACATAAAAATGCTCCGCGGGCCTTGAGTCTGACATGTGATTTAGATGATATTTTGATTTTTTCTAACTCCTTAGAGCAACATGTAAGGGCCGTGTTACAGCGCCTCCTGGAGAACCGCTTATATGTAAAGGTGGACAAACGTGTGTTCCACGTCCCCAAGGTAAAGTTCCTTGGTTTTATCATTGAGAGCGGGAGGCTAAGGGCAGACCCTGAGAAGGTCAGTGCAGTCACTGAGTGGCCCATTCCAACTTCTCGAAAGCAGTTACAAAGCTTCCTGGGCTTCGCCAACTTTTACAGGAGGTTCATAAGGAACTACCGCCAGACCGCCGCCCCACTGACAAACCTGACCTCTGTTAATCGCCCTTTTGTTTGGTCCTCAGAAGCCGAGGCTGCCTTCCAGACCTTGAAGAGGAAGTTCACTAACGCCCCTGTGCTCCACAGACCTGATCCGCAACGCCAGTTCATCCTCGAAGTAGACGCCTCCGACACCGGCATCGGCGCTGTACTCTCAGGTATCTCCCACGGATAATAAACTTCATCTCTGTGCCTTTTTCTCTCACCGTTTAATTCCCGCAGAGAGCAGATATGACATGGGTGACCGAGAGCTGCTGGCTGTAAAGCTCGCTATTGAGGAGTGGAGACTGGCTGGAGGGGGCAGAAACACCTTTCGTCATCTGGACGGACCACAAGAATCTGGTTTACCTGAGAGAAGCTAAGAGGCTTAATCCACGACAGTACAGGTGGTCTCTCTTCTTCTCACGTTTCAATTTCCAGATTCCTTACCGCCCTCGGTCTAAAAACACAAAACCAGACGCTCTCTCCAGGTTGTACGCTCCGGATCAGGAGGTTGAGCCCTCCACCATGTGTGGTGGGAGGAGTCACGTGGGAGATCACGGAGTGCCACGTATGTGCCCAACAGAAGGGGGACCATCGGTCTACGGCAGGCTTATTAAACCCCCTTCCTACTCCCTCACGTCTCTGGTCACAGATAGCCTTAGATTTCATCTGAGGGTTGCCTGATTCGCATGGTTTTTCCACCATCCTCACCATAGTGGACAGGTTTTCGAAGGCTTGCCACCTCGTACCCCTAAAGTCTCTCCCTGCCTCCTCTGTTACTGCTAAACTCCTCGTTAAGCATGTGTTCAGGTTGCACGGGATTCCAGAGGAGATTCTCTCGGATCGGGGACCTCAATTTATCTCCAAATTATGGAAGGAGTTCGCCGAGGCTCTGGGGGTTAAGGTCTCCTTCACTTCTGGATATCACCCACAGACAAATGGACAACGTAAGCGCATGAATCAAGAGCTCGGGGCCATACTGCGATGCATCTGCTCCGCACACCCGTCCTTCTGGAGCTCTCATCTCGCCTGGGTGGAGTACGCCCATAACTGCCACGTTTCTATCGCTACAGGTCAGTCTCCATTTGAAGCCTCTCTAGGTTACCAGTCATCCCCGTTTCCCCAGCAGCCCTCGGCTCCATCTTTGGTCCCTCAGTTTCTCCGGGGGGCCAGCGTGGGAGTCCACCCGGGCCGCTGTGGACAGGACGGCTGACAGTAACAAGCGGCTGGCCGACCGCCGGCGACGTCTGGCCCCGTATTACGCCCCTGGTCAGGAAGTATGGTTCTCGTCTAAGGACATCCCGCTGAAGGACACCTCCCGTAAGTTCACTCCCAGATTCATAGACCCATTAAGATCCTGGAGGTCCCCACTCCCTCCACGGTTCGACTAGAGCTCCCACGCTCGCTCCGGATTCACCCGGTTTTTCACGTTTCCCTGGTCAAGCCTGTGGGTTCTAGCCCCCTCTGTCCTGTGCCGGCTCCCCCTGCGCAGTACTACAAGGGGGGCCTCGGTTCGCAGGATCCTGGATTAATGGCCCCACGGATGTGACACCCAGTACCTGGTCGATTGGGAGGGGTATTGCGCGGAGGAGCGTTCCTGGGTCCCCCGCTTCTTTATAGAGGACCCGTCCCTGATCCAGGACTACGAGGCTGCATCTGGTGGGACGCCAGGAGGCGTCCGTTGAGGGGGGTGGGGTGCTGTCATGTGCCGGGGTGAGTGCTCCTCTCATTTTTGTTCCATCTTTGAGCTGCTGTGTTTCAGGACAGGGAGGCTCCAGCTGCTGCTCATTAACAATCAGTGGGTCCAGCTATAAGAGGAGGAGGAGGAGAACATATCCACGCCGGATGATTAACTACAACTTGGTAGTTCCAGCCCTTTGTGTCTCCAGGGTAACTAGTGATTTTTGGACTTTAGAACCCTTGTGGATATACTTGTGCTTACCTGTTCCCAGGACTTTTGGATCATTTGTGGACCTTACCTTGACTCCTCAGGATCTTCTTGGAATTCTGAAGCTTCTCTGGTTTACCTGTGGCTCCTCTGATTGACTACTTGGACATTTCCATGATACCGCTGGATTACTCACCTGTGCCCCATAAATCTCCTGGACGCAGCATTCACCATTCTCCTCTCCTCCCTGCCGGCCCACTCTCCTCGCGCCCCCTCTCCTAGACACCCCCTCTTGGATTCACCGGCACTCCACCAACCCACCCAAATTCCTCAGCCCCCATCTTCCCGTAAGTCTTTACTCTGCACCTTCCTAGTTTAGACTTACCTCCCTGGACTCACCTCTTCCTCTGCTCTCCCCTCCTCAGACACTGCGGTTCCGTTGTAATCCCCACTGAACCTTATCCAGTGCCCCCTCAGTTCCCAATGTTTTAAATAAAATTCTTTAATTTTTCTAATTGACTCGTGAGTGGTGAATTCTGCATGTCTTGGGTTAAACTCGTCCCCAAAACCATGTCACTTGACTCTCCCATATTCCAGTCAGAATTGACAATGCTCATCGGACAAGAAGCGAAACGCCTTTATGAAACCAAAAGTTCAGTTGCCTTCATTTGAACCCTTTGGATTACTAGTGTAAGCAAATTTTGAATCCCAAAGAGACAAACAAATTCGAGATTTTCTTTATTTTAAAAAGAAAATAAAGCAGACCAATAGTATTTGTATTATACAATACTCTTGTAAAACTGAACATATTAGCAACTGAGAAAAGCAAGGAACAGTGGTTGTCATTACTGCTGACTTAGCATTTTCAAACCCAATGTCAAAAGCAACTTATTCTGACAGTTTCACTGCATTATGGGAAAAAACTACATTAAAACAAACAATATCAAAAAAGCACAAGAACCATGCTACGAAAAATCGCTCTAAACACTCCAATTAATTGATTCTGGCACATTATTAGTACGTACATTAACACTGTCAGAGTATGACTTAATCCCAAAAGGTAACTTCACAATCAGACAAGTAACAACTGTATTTTTCTTGGACCGATCGGTCTTCCACTTAGTTCTTGAACTGCATGCAGAGCCTCCTTACGAGACTCAAACACCAAGGTGGCAGAGCCTTTAGCTTTCCCATTCTGTTCGTACTGAAGAGAGACAGATCCAGGTATGATACGATATCCGTAACAGAAATCATAGACTTCCTCAGGTCTGATTTGGAATGGCAAGTTCACCAACTGTACACAAGTGGGACCATCAAAACGCTGTTCAGGAGAACCAAACCTGCCATGAAACCCATTTCCAAGATCTTGTGGAGAACGACATCTCACTGAACAATGTTCGTAGTCAAAACCCATGCAGGCGTTGACATTTGCATTGGTCATATAACTATCTTTCCTTACATCAGGATAGACATCACCAGAGGGATAAAGCGACTTACTTCCCATGTTGAAGTGCTGTTCATCTTTTGGCAATGGTTCTTGTTTTTCTGCTGGCTCAGCAGCCAGCTGTTTCATCTGCGCACGTGAAATACATTTCATTGTGATTTCAGACCCAAGAAACCGGCGTCCATTTTGAGTAATTGCATTACCAGCCTCTGCTTCAGACATAAAGAGAACCAAAGCTTGCCCAACTCCAGCACCTCTATGGTCATGCAGAACCCAAACTCTGTCCTCCATGACATTAAATCCATGAAAGAAATCAATTATCTCAACTTTCCGCACATCAGTTGGGAGGTTCCTCACAAATACGCAGGCTTTCTCAGAGTCATACAAGTCCTTGAGGTGAGATGGAGCTCTTTCCTGATGCTTTTCAGAATCTCTGTACGGCCTAACAGCCGAACTATGAGATTCCAGAATCCTTAGCATGTTCTCTCTGGAGATTGGACGAGTATAAATCCATCGGTTACAAAACTCTCTTTTCTCCTGACTTAAAGCTTCACAGTAGTCACGAATGCTCCTGAAGAGTACAAATGCAGATCTAGATCTTCTTCGATCACTGTCAGCAACGAACAGGATCTGGTCATTCTCAAGCTTTGATTTTGGAAAAAGCTGTTTAATACCAACTTGCTCTATTCCAAAAGGCAGGTTTTCCAACATCACACAGTATTCCTTATCAGATGGAGCAATATGCCTCTGAGACATGGGTGATCGTGATCGATCACGATGTTGGGGGTTTCTCTGACCATGAACAGGGGGTCTCCCTCTTTCCAGGTAGTCATCTGGGTTGAGATCCATTTCAATATGATTAACGGCCTTATGCCAGTCATGAATTGTTGTCAGTTTAACCTCAATATATCTTGACCCAATGTATTCCCGATCCCTCTTCAGGGCTTTTATCAAATCTTGCTCCGTTGCAAATCTAACAAAGCCTCTTCCATTGTTTAGTCCCTTAAAATTTTTTAGTAGGAGAATTTCCACAATGAGTAAACCACCAAAAAAGTCTTGGATTTCCCTTTTATTTACAGAAAAAGGCAGCCCATTCAGAAACACACCAAAGAAGTCTTCTGAGTTTGAAGACATTTGGTGCTGGGAGGAAGGGCTAATAGCTGATCGGCTACTGGATCTCCTTCCCACCTCTATGTTCACAGATCTTTGACCATGTCTAGCGTTGTCATCAAACTGCCTCTTCTTGTCACGCTCACACGTTTTGGTCGTTCTTTCAAGTACATTCTGCATCTCTGTTTTGCTGCTGAGTAGCAAAGTTACTTGTGAGTCCTTGATTAACTTCCCTGACCGTAACATGGCTCTTCTTGCATCTTCATCAGAAGCAAAGATAATGAAAGCTTCATCTAGCTCCCCACCAATAATATGCACACCTCCATCTGGGATTCTGAGGCCAGAGAAGAAGCTGCGAATATCCTCAGAACCTGCTGTGACACTCAGTCCCTGTAAACGGATGACGACGGCCATGCTGACGCACAAACAACAGCACCTGTAGACAAAAGGGTACAGAATATTAATAGCCACAAAGCATCAGTAACTCCGCATCACCATTTCAACATTCCAGTTTACCACAATCAAACATGAAAATGAGTCAAGGACAAAAAAGGTGAGGAACATGCCAAACAGCCGTTTTTATAAAACAATGCCGCCGATTTTCCGCAACGCTGTAGCAGCATCAGGGCGCCTTAGGTCATTTATAAGTGGTAAAACTGTGTCAGCAATGTTGCGCAATCATGTCCCTTTTCACAAAAGATTACATGATGGCAGCATAAAGAGGGCATGGCGGCAGTCTCTGCACTGCTGCAGACTTCTATTCATCTTGGACATAACTTGCTTCTTATTGCAATCAAAGCTGCTCCTAAAGCTGTCCCTCTCACACAGTCCCAGTTCAGTCTCCAGTGATCTGACCTCTAGATTTAACGAAGAAAAGCTCCATGAGCGCTGCATTGCTCCAAATTATCATCTTAGCTGATTCAGTTTACAAAAGTGAAACTTAATGCCCGTGTTTACTTTCAATTTCAATATAGTTGCCGACTAGAGCTCAGCAGTAACTCTGCATGTAATAATGACACCTCCCTCTGTTGCGCCATGGCGTAGTCGCCGTTTTTAAGACAGACAGACAAGACAGATATATTGAGGATTTCACCTCGATAACAATAAATGGACGATAACTACAGGTATGCGCAGAAACAAAAGTTGTCCAGTAAATGGGGCTGTCACATGTATTACGTCTAACGTGATGGAAGAGGTTACTTTTAATGACTGACTAAATAAAATAGTGATATTTCATATAAATATGAATTATCAATATTGTTGATCTTTAAATATTTGATTGATAATGAAACTAGGTAATTCGGGTAAGACCAGGGATTCATAACACTTCACAATAATTAGAGACAGAGGCAAACATAGTTTATAAAAATCAATTAAATACTATATTTCTACTACTAATAATGACACACAAGAAATTACGAAAAATGATGGTTGAAACAAGATAACTGAGACAATGAATAAAATGATGGAATATAAGCTTTGATGTTATGTAGCAAAATCTAATTAAGTGTCTTAGAAAATTGTGATGTCTGGGTTGTAAAATAAGTCTGACTGGTTTAACTATCTATCAATTAATAAAACCATCTACGCCAGTTGTGCAGAATCCCTTGTGTTGAAGGCAATCCAAGGGTACAGACAGGCTGCCAATGGAATTGACTTCTGTGGTATTCAGAGCTCGTAGTTCCACCTCGAATACAGCACCGCTGGTCTGGGAAACCACCGGGGTGAATGCTGGCGGTCCGATGAAGTTTTGCATCTAATGCAGCTTTGCAAAGAAGATTTGACCTTGAAGGATGGTTCAACTCTTACTTACTCGGCTTGGCCGGGCCGAGCAGATGGCAGAAGTCAAAGAATCCAGGAAATGAATTCTGTTTTATAAACTGTTTATCAATTTGGACAAATAAGAGCTTTAACTCATTCACTGCCATTGACAACTAAAGTCGTCATTTTAAATCCAACCGTTCACTGCCAATGACGATTAAGGTCGTCATTTGCATGTTTTTACTAGGGATGCACCAATGGATCGGCATTGGATCCCAATCGGCCGATAGCGCCCTATCGGTTTTGATCGTAGTTTTCAAAATAGATCAAAGCAGACCGATCAGGTAGGGTTGTCACGGTAACCGGTGTAGCGGTAAACCCCGGTAAAAAAAAAGTTGACAATAATAATAACAGTCTTGTTTTTTAAAAACATATACAGTATTATCTCGGTGGATTACCGTGGCTGCGGTGTAGGCGCGGTGACCCTTACCAGCCACCGTATCATCTGCTGAAGTTGCCGGCGGCACATGCGCGCTTTGTTGTTTACAACCAAAACTTTCTTGAAGCTAAAGCTGAAATAATGGCCAAAGGAGGAGACGGCAGCGCTCAGGAGGACATTTTTTATCCCTCAAAGACGACACAGTCGGAAGTACGGACATCTTTTGGATATTTGAAGAATGCCGAGGGACAGTTGATAGAAGACAGCTATCCTGTTTGCAGCACGTGCAGAAAAAGTGTCTGTGAAAGGCAGCAACGCTTCAAATCTCATGACGACAAATCTGCGTGACCATCACCCACAACTCCACAGTCAATGCAAGGCAAGCTAACGTTAGCGTTTTAGCTAAAATGCGTGATCCGAGGATTTGGGTTGAGGGAGAATGCAACGAGTCGCAATATAATTCAATTCAAGTTTATTTATATAGCGCCAAATCACGACAAGAGTCGTCTCAAGGCACTTCACATAATAAACATTCCAATTCACAGTTCATTAAGCCAATCAGAAATAATGTGTCCTATATAAGGAACCCAGCAAATTGCATCAAGTCACTGACTAGTGTCAGTGACTATCCAGTAATCCTCCTACTAAGCAAGCATGCAGTGACAGTGGAGAGGAAAAACTCCCTTTTAACAGGAAGAAACCTCCAGAGGATCCTGGCTCAGTATAAGCAGCCATCCACCACGACTCACATAAAGCAGCTGCAGCGCCGCTACCTGCATATAAACCGTGTCGCGGACACCCCCAATATTGAAATGACGTTATGCATTACGGGGCTCCCAGGGGCAGATAAGAGTTGGTCTCTCTCCGAGAATAATTATGAATTTAACAATGATTACTGCCTGACGACATTTTCCCACATCTGCAAAGCTCACTGGAAGGACACAAACAGAGGACAATATTTTCCTGATATAGGGTTTATTACTCAAGTAAGGGTAAAAAAAAATGTATCTGATTAGAAGGCTACTTGAGTACTGAGTGTCATCTGATCTAATATTTTTAAAATGATGACATCAAACAGACATAAAATAAGAAGTTATGGGCAAATATTGGTATTTTAAAGACTAAAGGGAAAAAATGTAAACAAACAACATAATTACAAAATAACACATTTTAGGCAAAATTTAGACACAAACTGAGGACAATATTTCCTGACATACAGGGTTTATTTAATTGTGTGAAAATGTAGCACGTTTAAAAGAAATACTGCAATAATACTGAAAACCGTGGTAATTTGGGTCACAATAACCGTGAGGTTAAATTTTCACACTGTGACAACCCTAATACAGACCATTTTAGATTAGGTTGCATTTCCTTATTCCCAGATTATGTAGTTTGTAGCACTCATTATAATGTTGTAGAACATTTCTGGCCAATCCACGTGATCGGTATCAGTGATCGGTATCGGTGATCAGCATTCTTTGATATCGGTATCGGTGATCGGCAGCAAAAAACCTGATCGGTGCATCCCTAGTTTTTACTGTGTGGGCATCGGAACAAGCCCCCGTACCGTGAGAACAAACATCTCAGCTCTAAAGCCGATCTTCATCCGCATACGTCACACGTCACGTGATCAGGAAGCAGAATATCCATGTGTTAGGAGATAGTTTTGGGCCGTTGCTGTAAAAAAGTGAGGCGTGAACCGGAAAAGCTTCTGCCGATCACAATTCAACAACGGATTTTGAAAGAACGGATAAAGGTCGAAACGCACGGATTCTTCATGATGTAAGAGGTTAGTCTCCGCCTTGTTTTGGTTGTTTTGGCGTTGATATCATCCTAGCGTTCACCGTTCTGTGAGTCTTAAAAAAACTGTCAAAACTTTGAGAAACGCTGGCAGCAAAGGGCTTTACCGATCAGGAAACAGCTGGCAGAAAATGAGTTAAAGAGGGCAGTTATCAAAGACCTCAGACGCCACGTATTTCTCAAATACTCTAGGTTATTTTGCCTAATGTGGAGTAGCCCTTATTAAAGATTAATGTGAAGTAAATATAATACACATTCATAATAATATAATTAACTCATTCACTGCCAGCCGTTTCCTGATCGGTAAAGCCTTTGCTGCCAGCGTTTCTCACCGTTTTTACTGTTTATTTAAGAGTCAAGAACGTTGCACGCTAGGATGATGTTGACGCCAAAACAACCAAAATAAAGCGGAGACTCACCTCTTACATCAGGAAGAATCCGCGTGTTTCGAGCGTTATCCATTCTTTCATAATCCATTGTCGAATTGTGATCGGCAGACGCTTTTCCAGTTCGCGCCTCACTTTTTTTACAGGAACGGGCCAAAGCGAACTAACACATGGAGGTTCTGCTTCCTGATCATGGGACTTGTGACGTATGCGGATGAAGATTGGCTTCAGAGCTGAGATGTTTGTTCTCTCAGCGCGGGGGCTTGTTCCAATGCCCAGACAGTAAAAAAATGCAAATGACTACTTTAGTCGTCATTGGCAGTGAATAAGTTAACGTGTGAATATACTGATGAACAAATTATTAAATTCCACAAATATATTAATATCGTGCAAATGCGATCTGAAATAAATCATTATAGGAATAAACATTTACACTGAAAAAAATGCAACACCTTTGTTTTTGCTCCCATTTTTCATGAGCTGAACTCAAACATCTGAAACTTTTTCTACATGCACAAAAGACCCATGACTCAAATATTGTTCTAAAATCTGTCTACATGTGTGCTAGTGAGCACTTTTCTTTTACCAAGATAATCCATCCCACCTCACAGGTGTGGCACATTAAAGAGCTGATTAGACAGCATGAATAATGTACAGGTGTGCCTAATCCCCAAATTCCACTACCTCCGCTCCGCTCCGACACGAACGCCGGAGCAAAATCGGTCCCGTTGTAGTCAATCAGAGCAATTCCACTACTGCGGCCGTGCTCAGACAGTCCGGCGCAGTGCGCCGCCCTCTGTTCCGGCGTCCGGCAAAAATAGAATCAATCCTATTTTTGCCGGACGCCGGAGCACCTCCGCAGTAAATGGACAGAAATCACAACCGCCCAACAGGAAAAGGAGCAAGCACAACTTCCGTTTTTCACAATAAATCAATAAACAAAAGGCGTTTTTTGTTTCATATGCACAGGTTTAACAACTTTTAACAACTATCAATGGCGGCTGAAGTTTAAATGCACAAAAGTAAGCCATAAATACAGTTTCCACTATCAAAGTAGTCACACTTTGTTGATCCAAACACTGCTGATCTCTCAACACACATGATGGGCAGATTAAACAGTTCATTTCGATGCTTCTCCCACACAACGGGTGTTTGGATCTAACTTCCGCGTTTATTGCTCGGACTGTATCGCAAGATCTCGAAAATCCCACGCATGCTTGTTTGCCCACTTCAGGTCTCCGAACCGGAGCGGAGCCGTTGTAGAGCGGGTACCAGTAAAAATTGAGTTCGGAAGCGAGCAGCTGCGGAAGGCGGGGGCGGATCGGAGCGGATGTAGTGGAATTTGGGGGTTAGACTGCCCACAATAAAAAGCCACCCTGACATGTGCATGTCGCAAACTTTGGAGCGTGAAATTGGTATGCTGACTGCAGGAATGTTGCCCGTGAAATGAATGCTAATTTCTTTACCATAAGCCGTCTTCAAAGGCTTTGGCAGTTTGGCTTTGGCCAAATTCAGTCACCAAGCCCTCCCCTCTCAAACCTAAACAGACAGCACGTGACTTAAACAAGACAGTGCAGCAAAAAGTGGCAGAGAAAATTGTCCCAAAAGAAATATTTTGTTTTTACAAGTCCTTTGCTAAATTTGTTATGGAAGTAGAGGCCAGTTTTTCAGCTGACAGAGCTGCACATTGGTTTACTTTGCCATTCTTTCTTCCCCTTCCATAGCGGTGTTACAGGGCTGTGGCTGACTGGCCATCAGTCTCTGCTGCTATAATTCATCACTAGTCATATGGAATGGAACAACATTTATAGTTGGCTATTATGAGAGTTTCACTGACAGAGAGGGTAAGAAGCAGCGTCCTTCATATTAGAAGTCTCCAAAATCAACACTGCTCATGCCTGCTTGTGTTTACCAACTAAAGGACAGCAGGGATTTCTCAGTGCATCTTTTGCTCTGCCCACATGGGCAAGTCAAAGCCAATTCATCTGGTGGGCGAGATGAAGCGATGGAGTGGAACAAGATAAAAACAGCTTGTTTGGAATGGCTTTTACATCAAGTTTGGATTATTTGGACTTGTGCTTCATTAGAATCAGGCGCAGAGATGTATTCAAGACCTTTATTTAGAAAACGGATGCATTTTTGCCTTCTTCAACAGCGGACTGCCTCGTTTACTGACATCCGTTGTGGTGAGTATGCCATGTCACGTTGTCCAGTAGCATGCGGAGATCATTTCAAAGACAATGGTAGAACCCACCCCATGGCAAAAAGAAGTCAATGGAGCGTTATTTAGTATGGTTTGCCAGGCTAGTTTTATGGCGAGCGAGCGAATGAAAGAAATTATTTCAAAAAAATAAAGGACAACTGGAACTGATGTGTTTTCCTTTTGTTCTTAATGCATTTCTACAGTTTCGGAACGGGTCTTAGTATTGGCAGATTTTTAAATCTAAAAAAAATAATAATAATGCGTGATCGGAACTTTCCTAAAATAAACTCATGGAATGGGTCTGGACAAAAATTATGGTACCCCTAGAAAATAGTAAAAAAAATAATGTGGCCAAAGAAACATGGTAATTCAAGATGTGTCAACTAACTGGCATCACAGGTGTGTACAATTTTGTAGTCAGTCAGCATGCCTATGTATAGGGCTCCAGGTAGTCACTGTTTTGTGACATGGTGTGTACCACACTCAACATGAACCAGAGGAAGTGAAGGAAAGAGTTGTCTCAGGAGATCACAAAGAAAACTAGAACAGCAAGCAGTTAACGGGTTCAAAGCTAACCAACCAAGCCCCCACAATGCGGCTCAAAAATTGAGGCCAACCCGGAAGTAGCATAAATTGCAGCTCCACCCTCATCCACTAGGGGCTGGTGTCAGAAGCAAGCAAATCCTCATTGACTCCCATGTTAAAAATACCAATTTCACAGCAGAAATAAACATGTTTACAGCCTGGTACCAAAACATGTTTTTGGTTTAAATGATCTAGTTTACACTCATGACAACTCTGAGGGGGGCAAATTTTTTCTCACTCTTCTGTTTAAGTGTATTAAAAGCCTAAAATTCTGTATAATTAATGAGCATCAGACCCACGTGACCGCCGCCTCAGACCCACGTGACCACAGAGCTACCTCCGTGGAAAGGCCCAGGGGTGGACATTAACTTCAAAACCAACCGGCCAGCCGGGCCGGTAACTCTGAATATTTACCGGCCCCACCAAGAATCTACCGGCCCCACTGGTCAGCTGCCAAAACGAGTCAAAATAATAACAGAACTGTTTTAAATGTAATAAACCTTTATTTTGTACACATTCACAAACATAATAACGTATTCAAGTTTGAATTTGTTTGTTCCCTCAACAAAACACGATTTTGTCGTCGCATACTTCCGGCATACAACGCAGTACATCACCAACTCCGCTTTGCTGTATTCGAGCCATCGGCTGTGTTCGAGATGAGCCAGTTCTGCGCAGACTAGACCAGCGGTGATCGGCGAGCAGTGCATGCCGGTTAGATTCGTGTCCGAATTGATGCCGACTTGCTCTGACGTCATGCATACGTAGACAACGATAAACTTGTGAGATCAAGGCGGCCGCAGATTTTGGAGCAAGGCGCTGCAGTTGCTCTCCCTCGGCTGCAAAACCTAGATGATGATGGGAAACGCCTGGCTCTCACCTGATCTAAGATCTGATTGGTTCATATTTTGATCCAAACATTCGGTGGTAGAACATGAAATGTTAGTTGTTCACATGTATTCTATAAATCACATATAGGCCATAAAGAGAAATGTGTTTTGTTTTCTTTTGTCACGTTTCCTATGAGCACACTAAACCTACAGCTGATAACCTTTAATTATTACAGTCAGGTCTTCATATACAATATATGATATCCACAAGCACGTGAGGATGTTTCAGCTGCTAACAGGCACCAGAATTAAAATTGAAAATTAAACAAATGTGAACGCTGACGCGATATCTTAAGCCATCGTCACCCCCGAGCTACACATGCAGGAAAATCCAAGAGATTCAACTGGCAGAAACAACTGGTTCACAGCATAGTCTCTCTCTCTCTCTCTCTCTCTCTCTCTCTCTCTCTCTCTCTCTCTCTCTCTCTCTCTCTCTCTCTCTCTCTCTCTCTCTCTCTCTCTCTCTCTCTCTCTCTCTCTCTCTCTCTCTCACACTCACGTAGAGGAAAAGAGCTGAGAAAAGAGAGGAAATGGAGGACAAGTAGTTAAAAGAAAAACTACAGCTGAGCCGAGGCGCGCCTCAAATGGGGCGCGTCTGATCTGAACTGAGGAGCGGCGAGCAGCGGCCGAATTTCGTGAGCAATTCGCTTCTCGGCGCTTCGGGCGCTTCCGCGGCCGGTGTGTCCCCGGCGAAACGCCGGCTTTCAGCCACTCCCCCCGCTGCTTCCGTCTAATCTCGCCTGTTTTCCAGGCGATGCGCTGCTCAACTCGAACACGGCCATTCTCTGCGCCTCCCTTCTTCTTTAAACCGCCAAGAATCATTCCACCTACGCACACGCTTCTCTGCTTCATACCGTTTCGAACTGTCTCGCTTCTCCTCACCAGTTTTAAAGCGTTTTGCCGGAGATTTCATCAAGAAATCCCATCCCTGTGGTGGCGCGATCTTCCTGCGTGCTTGTGTGTTTCTAGCGTGGTTCCACTTCGTCTTTAATAGTGAACTTATAGTTCACGTGACTATAACTAGAATGTGCAGTACGTGCACGAATCGTACAAGTGCAGAACGTGGCTAGAGGCGCGCAGGTTCACGCGCGCGAAACGAAAACGGCGGCTTCCTACAGGGCGGGGCCATGATGTAGGTGAAAGCCAGTGTGTAAATGACAAATAAGGCTTGGGCGCCACCCGGGCGGTAAGTCGTCAAGTATTTACCGCCCGACGAGAAAATTTAGCGCCATTGGCGCTCGGGCGCTTTAACGGTCCACCCCTGAAGGCCTCAGTAGAGACTCGGTCTGGCTTGGAAACTGTTCCGGGATTATGAGTCTCTGTGTTTGTGTATTCTTGTTTGGATATTATTTGTGCAATTGTTGGACAAAATGACTTGCTATGGCATTAATTGCACTAATAGAGCGTCCAAGGAGTCTCCACTTCATTTTCTTTGGTAAGTAAAATTATATTTATGTATTTTAGGTCACTGCCGAGCTGAGCTTAGATTTTAACATGTACTGTTTAACCATGAAATTTAAATGGAATAGGGTAAAACCCAGTGCATTTAACATAATGCTGCACTTTAGAAAATGGGTTGAAATATAACATGTTGGTGGAGCTGGGTTCCGACTATCGGCTTCTGGAGTTCTCGGGAGACCTCTGTTTTCCACCCGTTTCTCCCCTCCCTGCAGCTCGGCGCATCTCTGTCTTCTGCGCGGGCTGACGGCTGGCTTGTGGTTCTCCCCTCCCTGCAGCTCAGCGCATCTGTGTGATCGCGGCTCCTGTCTGCTGTGCGTCTGCTGTCTGTTTGAGCAGCTTTCGGGAGACCTCTGTGTTCCACCCGGTTTTACCCAGCGGTCAGCCCGGCGTGTCTCTGACTCAGAAGCTCTGGTGTTGTGCACACTTAACTCCGGTTGTAGCTAGGTTGCTACCTCAGTTAGCTTAGCTCCCACCTCCGCGTTAGCTTTGGGTTAGCTTCAGGTTAGCTTGTAGCTAGTTCGACCGGGTGTCGTCAGTTGATCCCAGCCTTACAGCCCCACCCTCAACTCCACCTCTCTTCCCTTTTGTGGAATTGTCTGGGGTTGACGGAACCTGTGACACGGTCAAAATGGCAGTGGTGGCCACCTCCCATTTATCTTCAAAAACGTGTTATTAGAGCCTATGGAAACTAGGGTTGTCACGGTGTGAAAATTTAACCTCACGATTATTGTGACCAAAATTACCACAGTTTTCGGTATTATCGCGGTGTTTTTTTAAACGTGCTACATTTTCACACAATTAAATAAACCCTGTATGTCAGGAAATATTGTCCTCAGTTTGTGTCTAAATTTTGCCTAAAATGTGTTATTTTGTAATTGTGTTGTTTATTTGTTTACATTTTTCCACTTTAGTCTTTAAAATACCAATATTTGTCCATAACTTCTTATGGGCAAATAAGAAGTTTGATGTCACCATTTTAACAATATTAGATCAGATGATACTCAGTACTCAAGTAGCCTTCTAATCAGATACTTTTTTACCCTTACTTGAGTAATAAACCCTATATCAGGAAAATATTGTCCTCGGTTTGTGTCCTTCCAGCGAGCTTTGCAGATTTGGGAAAATGTCATCAGGCAGTAATCATTGTTAAATTCATAATTATTCTCGGAGAGAGACCAACTCTTATCTGCCCCTGGGAGCCCCGTAATGCATAGCGTCATTTCAATATGGGGGTGTCCGCGACACGGTTTATATGCAGGTAGCATATAACCGTCCCTCGGCATTCTTCAAATATCCAAAAGATGTCCGTACTTCCGACTGTGTCGTCTTTGAGGGATAAAAAATGTCCTCCTGAGCGCTGCCGTCTCCTCCTTTGGCCATTATTTCAGCTTTAGCTTCAAGAAAGTTTTGGTTGTAAACAACAAAGTGCGCATGTGCTGCTGGCAACTTTAGCAGATGATACGATGGCTGGTAAGGGTCACCGCGCCTACACCGCAGCCACGGTAAACCCACCGAGATAATATATTTTTTTAAAACAAGACGGTTATTATTATTGTCAACTTTTTTTTTACCGGGGTTTACCGCTACACCGGTTACCGTGACAACCCTAATGGAAACCCATTGTCCAATATTTAAATGTCGATGATTTGAACTCACAAACTGCCATTGATGACTAAGGCAGTCATTTGCATTTTTCTTTTTACTGTGTGGGTGTTGGAACGAGCCCCCGCACCGTGAGAACAAACACCCCCAGCTCTAAAGCTGATCTTCGAGTGTACGTCACACGTCACATGACCAGGAAGCAGAAAATCCATGTTGCAAGATCGTTTTGGGCCGCTGCTGTAAATAAAGTGAGGAATCACAATTCGACAACGGATTATGAAACGGATTACGCTTGAAACGCGCACTCTTCCTGATGTAAGAGGTGAGTCTACTGTTTTGTTAGTTTTAGCATTGACATCATTATAGAGCGCAATGTTCTGTCACTCTTAAAAAAACTGTGAAAACACAAAAAAACGCTGGCAGAGAAGGGCTTTACTGATCAGTTTGTGTTAATATCATTTGTATCTTCTCATGTGGATAAATGTAAAAAAAAAAGTGTTATTGCCTTTGTCACCTGTGATCTCTGATTTTCTGTTTTGACTGCATGTGTTCAGGGTCAGGAGAGGCTCACTGCTGCTGTTTTATCCTGGTGGTCATCCTGTGAGAAGCATTCTACTGTTATGTTAATGTTATTTAGTTGTTTGGTATTTGAACACATTCATTAAAACAATTACTAACTGATAACTCATTTGATAAGCCATTTTATCACCAGTTTTATTATTTAGAACAGAAAATGAAAATATACAAGATTTATAATACATGAGTTATTTACAGATCAAAACAAATATGGACCAGTTATGTACAGGTGATGCAGGATTAATCTGAGTGATTCTTTTCCTGGATTATTTATTTACACTGAGTAAGCAGGAAGTTTGGCAATGTAGCTGGATCTGCTGCAGGAGGATCCCAGACGTGGAAGGAGGGCTGGAACAGCAGTGGCTGAATGTTTCTGGTCAGAGGAACATCATACAGGACGGTCTGCAGAGAGCTTTGGGATGCTTCCTCTCACTGTCCACTCCATCGTCCATCTACAGGGACTGCTGGGCTGGCTCAGATGACGGCTGTTACATCTCTAAGACGTATTCGGAAATATGAAATGAGGAGATGGTTTATGGATCCACTAGTATAACAATTGTGATTCTTCAGCAAATAAAACCACAGTGTTGTTTTTAACTCATTCACTGCCAATGACGACTAAAGTCGTCATTTTAGATCCAACCGTTCACTGCCAATGACGACTAGTTGTCATTTGCATTTTTTTTACTGTTTGAGCATCAGAACGAGCCCCCGCGCTGAGAGAACAAACATCTCAGCCCTGAAGCCGATCTTCATCCGCATACGTCACAGATCACATGATCAGGAAGCAACACATCCATGTGTTAGGAGATCGTTTTGGGCCGTTCCTGTAAAAAAAGTGAGGCGCGAACCGGAAAAGCGTCTGCCGATCACAATTCGACAACAGATTATGAAAGAACGGATAACGCTCGAAACACACGGCTTCTTCCTGATGTAAGAGGTGAGTCTCCTCTTTGTTTAGGTTGTTTTGGCATCGACATCATGCTAGCGCGCAACGTTCTGTGACTCTTAAAAAAACAGTAAAAACGGTGAGAAACGCTGGCAGCGAAGGCCGTTAGTGATCAGGAAACGGAGGCAGTGAATGAGTTAATAGAGGTTCGTACATAAATGACTTGCCAGTTAACAGCAGTGGTGGTCTGCTGGTACAGGGTATCTGCAGGTTTAGGGGAACCTAATTTAAGACTTTTTAAGACCTTTTTTAAGGCCACTTTGACCAAATTTAAGCTATTTAAGTAGGGCAGCAGTAGCTCAACAGGTTGAGCGGGTTGTCCAGTAATCGCAAGGTTGCAGGTTCGATCCCAGCTCCGGACAGATAATTCTGCTGTTGTGTCCTTTGGCAAGACACTTAACCCACCTTGCCTGCTGGTGGTGGTCGGAGGGACCGGTGGCGCCAGTGCTCGGAAGCCTCGACTCTGTCAGTGCGCCCCAGGGCAGCTGTGGCTACATCGTAGCTCATCACCATCAGTGTCTGAATGTGTGTGCGAATGTATCAATGATACACTGTAGTGTAAAGCACTTTGGGGTCCTTACTCTGAGAGGCACTATACAAGTACGGGTCATTTATCATTTTGAAAAATTAAATTTAAGGTATAATTTCCAGCTATTGCCTGGAACCGGTGCTAACCACGCAGCGATCGTGGGATTAGACATCCAGTTACCATTAAACTTGCACTTTCCCATGGCGCAAACTCCCACTAGCTTAACCAGCTAACGTGCTAATCTAAAAATAGCCCCCTTACACAACCAACTGAATGTGTACGGTTCTGCTCATGCCAATATCATAAACAAAAAATGCTGAACACTAACTAGAAATTCACGAAAATTTTATAGAAATAAAAGAATCTTGTTTATTGGGTCTTTGGTAATTTAAGACCTCTGGAAACTGTATTTAAGGATTATTTGTCAATTTTAAGGATTTTTAAGGCCTTAAATTTGGAAAAGCTAATTTAAGACTTTTTAAGGCTTTTTAAGGACCCGCGGATACCCTGTGGTACCTCCTCCAGGACAGAGCACCACTGACCTCCATACCAGCCTCTGATCGTCTGTAACATCTTCCTCAGTCTCATTCTCCAGGGCCACAACTTCACCAGCACAGAGGCAGATGTGCACAGCACAATAGTGCATGCTGACCTGTAATAGATTTAATATTTTTTAAATGAAAAATGTAAAACAAACATAACCTGCAGTACACTGGTTCTGTTCTGTTTAAAGAAAAGCAGCAGGGAATAGTTAAATAAAAACTACAGAGAATTTACATTTTTAAGACAGATCTAAGTGTTATTAGGCTTATGTTGAATCAACAAATGCACATTGAAAACACTTTTATGTTACTTTATTTACAAAACGCCTGTTTTTAAAATGTTTACACCCACTTGATGCTAAATAAGTGCTAAAGTCCAATTAACATTGGAAACTGTCCTACTGCACAGAATAAACAAAATTACCTGAAAATGGTTGTGAACAAACGCTGGTGATGGATGTGAAGCTGCTGTAGCTCCTAAAATATTCCTGCTCGATTTTTGCTAGCTTTTGCATTTTTCCTTTGCGTGTTAGCTGCCGCCACGGTTGTGACAAGATCTACATACAGGCCATCGTGGAGGTGAAGGCTAGACTGTCCAAATTCAGAGCCGCTGGCTTCCGGTTTTAGCGGTCGAGCATGGACCCGACCTAGCTGGACCGGTAACGCCCCGTCCTCACAAGCATCCTGCCCCTGGATTCGGACACACCCCTATGAGTGCACAGGGTGAGCGACAGGGAACATCTAACATGTTCCTGTGTGCTCAAAAGTTTATGACTTCAGTAAAGTTAGCAAGATATTCACAGATTCGACTTTTGCGGCTTAATACCTCCTGAACACAGGGGTATTTAGAAACATAACATACCTCTTTGGTATCGTGGCAAGGTAGTGAACAAGCTACAACCTCGTTTCTTTCAAAAAACACCGTCCTCAGCTCCCGATGAGCTAAATTGTGCTCTCTGAGACCACGAACCTGCCGAGCGCTCAGGGACCGTCTGAAAATAGACTAACCAGAAACATCTCTCGACAAAATATTAAAGAACTGCAGTGTCACGAAATTCTTAAAATATAACACTACACACATGTTGTTCATCCTACAGCGGTTATGGTAATCCAGTAACATGTTTTTTTTGCATTTTAATTTTTAAAAGTTGTTAATTTTGATATCTGCTCAATTTTAAAATGTGTTGATACCAAAATCACACAGCACATTATTATTGGATACAGTTATTTTTTATACCTTATAATTATCTATATTTTCCACATTGAAAATGTTAGTGACACCAAAGTAACGCCGAATAATTAGCACTTACATTATCTACAGTCTGCACCTTTTATTTATTTATTTATTTGAACTTCTCTGATTTTGGTGATTTCTTTCCAACTAACAGACTTCAATAGCTCCTACACTGTAAACTCTATTGACACAAAATAATGTGTGCTTGTAAATACTTACCTGGTCTACATACTACAAACTATACTTTTAGGAAAAAATACTTCTCTGATTTGTTGTGAATTTTTTTAAATGTTTTAATTTGAATAGCTCCTACACTGTAAATTCTGTTGACACAAAATCATGTGTGCTGGTTAGGGTTAGACTATGTAGAGCAGCTTAGTATTGACCAGCACACATGATTTTGTGTCAACAGAATTTACAGTGTAGGAGCTATTCAAATTAAAACATTTTAAAAAATTCACAACAAATCAGAGAAGTATTTTTTGCCAAAGGTAAAGTTTGTAGTATGTAAAGCAGCCAAGTATTTACCAGCATGCATGATTTTGTGTCAACAGCGTATACAGTGTAGGAGCTATTGAAATTAGAAAACTTAAAAAATTCACAAAACATCAGAGAAGCACTTTTTACTCAAAGTAAAGTTTGTAGTATGTAGAGCATGATTTTGTGTCAACAGAGTAAAGTGTGGTATTTTCTCTAAAATATAAAATGTGTAATATGATCAGCATCAAATTTGTGATTTTCTGTGTTTATTTGGTGTCACTATAGTTTCAAATGGAGGAGCTTTTCCAATTTATGTTATTAAAAGTTTCACACTAAATCTAAACTGTATACCTGGATTAAACTAAATAGTGTAGTGTGATCAGCGTGTGTGCAGTGTTGTATTTTGTGAATTGTCACACTGCAGTGTGTAATAGTGGACTTTTTCACATAGTTTATCATCAAACGTTTCTGGTGTGATTATTTGCTGACGGTCCCTGAGCGATCGTTTTGCTCCGTCGGCCCACACAGAATCACAGACCAATGTAACGCGTCGGGAGCAGAGCACGACTGAGAACGGATTTTTTTTAAGTTGTAGCTTGTTCTCTACCTTGCCACGATATCAAGGAGGTATGCTATGTTTCTAAATACCCCTGTGTTCAGGAGGTATTGAGCCGCAAAAGTCGAATCTGTGAATATCTTGCTAACTTTACTGAAGTGAGTTTGTTACTGAGCCATTCTAAAAAAAATTTAAAGTCAAATAATTCATTATCTGAAAGTGTCTGGTTATTTATATGACAAAATATGTCGTGTAGTTTGACTTTCAGAAAGTCACTATTTTCCTTGTACAATTTTTAATTTTATTTTGGTGCATTTAAATGAATGGTGATATAGTACGTGTAGCATTTTAATATTAGAATGTATATTTACACATGGAAAGTATCGAGGTTAATAAATTGTGTGGCAGTAGCTCTTCTGTACTTTCATGGTGTAAAAGTAGCTCACGGGCCACCCCACAACGCCACCTGCACACACTGGTTTCTATGTTGCCTAGCTGCACACAAAGCTAACTCATCAGAAAAAGGCTAGCTCTGGCTAAACAACACAAACAACTAGAATAGTTTAACCGTCAGGTTGTGTTCACAGTAACAAAATTATCGTAACAATTTTTGCTTTGCCAGTGGCTAATTTGTCGAGTCTCGACTTTCCGACTCAGTAATCTTAAACCAAGAAGACGTTAGCTTCGTGTGTAAACAGGCCTAGTTGCTTTAGCTCATTAAATGACAGGATGTACAGGTATCGATCAACAACAGGCCACTTAAACTACGATCAAACTTACACTAGTAACAAATATAAAATCTCGAACAAATTGTAGAGTAAAGCCGAGTCTTGCCAATAGATGTAGGACAAAATGTATCCAAACGGCAGTCTGGAAGCGTGAAGATGCGTCTTCTTGTTCGTGCTGCTGCTCTCGCTAACTGCCAGTGTGACGCGAAAAAGATGGACGGCCAAAGGCCACCTCTTTCTTATGGTAAGTCGTTTTAACATATAATCAATAATCGCACATCTCATCAACTCCTGATTTGTATTTACATAATGTATGCACTACTATGTACTAATTGAATTCTTATTAGTGAAAATGGCAAATAAAAATATCAACAGCTATTTGTTACTAGTAAAAATTATATTTAAGGATATCCAAAATAACAACTGCACTAATAAGAATTAAAGAGCTAGTCACACCAAATCAACTTTTTTTTGCTGATAACTTGTATAAATGAGTGTCTAATAGTGTTGTAGACATGTCCTCACCTTGGCTCATTGTGTTCGAGATGAGCCAGTCCTGCGCAGATTAGATCACCAGTGATCAGGGCGCAGTGCATGCCGGTTAGTTTTTTGTCCGACTTGACGCCGAGTTGCTCTGACATAGGCAACGATAACCTCGTGAGATCAAGGTGGCCGCAGATTTCAAAGCAAGGCGCTGCAGTTCCTCTCCACCGGCTGCAAAACCTAGGGCATGACGGGAAACGCCTGGCTCTCACCTGATCTAAGTTCTGTTTGGTTCACATTTTGATCCAAACATCCAGTGGTAGAATGTGAAATGTTAGTTGGTCACATGTATTCTGTAAATCATGTAACGTTGATGATGACAACTATATAAGCCATAAAGAGAAATGTGGTTTGTGTTCTTTTGTCACGTTTCCTATGAACACACTAAACCTACACCTGACAACCTTTACTTATTATTACAGTCATATCTCCATATACAATATATGATATCCACAAGCACGTGAGGATGTGTTTCGGTTGCTAATGGACTCCAGAATTAAAATAAAAAATTAAACAAGTATGAACGCTGACGCGATATCTTCATCCATCGTCACCCGCGAGCTACACATGTAGGGAAATCTGTCTGACTTAAAAGAGACATAACATGCTTTTAAGTTATTCCTTTTTACATCTAAATTTTTCAGTTGGGGTCTAAATACTGTGGAACTGCAGTTCTTTGGTCTGATTTCCTCATTATTGTTGCTCTACAGACCCTCATCTACCCCTGTTCTGAGGAGAGTCTAGAGAACGAGCCGTTTTTGGGTACTGTCTCTTTAAACTGGAGAAGGGGCTGTAAACTCCGCCCCCCTCCATAGTGCAGATCTGTACTCTCCTCCCCCAGTCGGACTTTGTAGTTCTATAGAGAAATCATTATTTAATGTGGCAGAAACATTATATTAGCATTTTTAAAACAGGTGGGGAGAGTTGTTCATCAGGCTGTTTCAAGGCTTCTAACTCTCTCCTGCATTTGTCTGTAGTCACACACACACACCCGTCACGGCCGACGGAGGGACACACACACACACACACACACACACACACACACACACACACACACACACACACACACACAAGGAATGCTTCTTGCTTATTTATTTCTATAAAAAATGTTTTAAAAAATGATACAGCTCATTAAAACACCATTAAAAGAATATATTTTATTAAGATCTCTATCTATATATATACATACTAATAATTTTATAAGTAGTCTTATTTTATATTGGGTGTCTTAATGGCTGAAAATGGATAAAAAGCAGTTACATTTTAATTTAAAGATTTGAGATTCTAATCAAAAATAAAGAACATTCCTCCAAATGTTCTTTAATGTGATCATTATAATTCTAATGCTTAGAACTTTCTTTTTATTGTCTGCAATTCGTAGCCTATATCTTTATTAAATATGTGTTTAGCTGTAACGTGGTAATTCTCTCTAATGTGTACAGAGAGGTGGACATCAGTGCTGCAGTGAAATTCCCAAGATCAGTCTGCTTTGCTAACAAATATAGTTAAATCTGACCTGCATTCTAAATAAATACCGTTAGGTGAAAACATCAGTAGGCATTGAGTTATTGATACAATCCCTAACAGCCAGAATGGAAGAAGAGCATGCTGGGTCATCCTGGACCTGAGCCTGTTCTGTGTGTTTACCTACAGGGTGCAATAAATGTCTACAAGGCTGAGTTTGGACCATTACATCTAAATGAAAACATACAATCAGTGGTTTTTTAAATTGTTTACATTAATATACAAATTTTCAAAGTATTAACCTCACAGCAAATAAGTAGAACTATATAATAAACAGGCTTTAGTAGTTAAACAGGCGTTGTGCACACAGGTGCTTTGGGTCCCAGTGCTGGTGGTATCTAGGTCTCAGAGTTCCTGTCCTCCTGCCGTCTTCTGTTGTCCTCAGGATACGGATTGATGTTTCCTGATGATGAGGGAGGGGCAGTATGTGGGCTTCAAACTGGTCCTGGATAACAGTGGGAGACCTCCGTTGTCTGAATACTGAGACCAGAGAGTTGGTGAGATGCAGATCTTCTCTACCTCATCTAGAAACGGAGTTGGTTCAGGGAAAACTTTTCCAGAGACCAGTTCCATGATGTCATCGCCATATTCTGCAATGATAGACGATAACTTTAATGACATATTTTGTTTACAAGCAGCTTTAGGAAAGTTGTTTCTTTAGCTTTTATGTTTATAGTCACGTTTGTGTTGTTTTGGTTTACTTTGTTCACAAGTTCACTTTGCTGCAGTGACTTCATATTTTCTTACAAATGTAATAAAATAGTGACACTAAAATTATACAAATGATTCCTTATGAAAGGAAGCTCATTAGAGAGCAGCGCAGACAGACTTACTACATGCTGCAGCTGTTTTTGTAGGCCAGCTGCTGCTGAACTTGGGGAAAGTTATTCTGCACACATCCAGATCAGATGGTTGTTAACAGAAAATAATGTAATTCAATAATTTCTAAACAGACTAAACAAGTAAAACATCAAATAAATCACTCTGCTGTCATCAGACGGAGTGATTCAGGGGGTGAGGTGTTCTTAATGATGAGGGTGGCTGAGGTGTGTCATCACTCACTTTGGTCTGGTCCAGACCGTCTCTTTACTGGTGGGTCTCCTTCCTCAGTAGGTGTCGTGAAGCTCCAACATCTGAACGTTCTGTGTTCCTTAGAGGAGAAGAAAAGTAACATTAGCACTGGCTAAATTATTTTTTACTAGCATCTCAAGGCCTTGGAGAAGCAGCTCTTCACTTACCTAAACATCAGACCAGTTTGTCCCAGCTGAGCTCATCAGGGCGTTAGTCTGACAGCCTGTCAGTGAAACACGGCTCCAGCCTTCTGGATGTGGACTCTAAAAAGCAAAGGAGCATTTTTACTGTTGTTTTAATTATTTTACAGCCGATTTTATCAGCTTTCCGACGCTCACGCTCATACAGACGGTGAGCTTTGCTGCATCTGACTGATGCAGAGTTAGTTTTTATATCTGCAGAGAGACAAAAAACTAACCTCACTTCACTCAGAGATTTTCTTTAAAACTCTATTAAATCCACTGTGTTGACGCACTTTAACGACTTTGTCACGCTGCATTTTAGCTGATATGGGACTTAACCGGATGCTAAGATCACATCACACTCACGTAGAATAACACACAGGCTCTCTGCTGCTACAATCAGTGGAAGGTAATCATCTGGTGTAAAAAAAAGGCATTGGTGAGAAATTCCAGATCACGTTTAATTACACGAAAATCGGCCAAATCCAAAGTGCTAACTTTACTAGCATAATGTGCTAGCGTTAGCGAGTCGGATGCTAATGAAGGGCCTTGAGTGTCTGTTAGTGCCTGTTTTTGTCTTCTTAAACTTTTGCTTTGCACCATCTTCCATTGGGAAAAGAGAAGGAAACTCATCTGTGGGGTATCCTGTTGTCTAGTAGCTCCGGTTTGGGCCAAGTGAAAACAATAAGTGCAATCAGGGGCTGTAAACAAGCTGTTTCTGCCCTCCCTGAAAGCACTCATCAGGTGATCTAGGTCTCAAACATTGCAATCAGCTGCTGCATGAACACCTGTTTCCAACTAGTAGCACAGCATAAGTTTGGTGGCATAACTGAAGCGTCAGCCCTTGTGTCTCAGCCCCTCCGGTGTAAGACACTCCGGGGTAAAGACATACGTGTCTACCTGCGCGTGTCCACAGAGCAAACAAACTCAACCCAGACGCTGCTCCATCAACACCTAGCAAAATGTGCCATTATCCTATTCCTGTGATCACTGGCTTCGGAGGAAGGTCACACACAGCAAACCGCTTCTGCGACCTTCAAAACCTCCGCTCGCTAACCCCCCCCCCCCCCCCCCCCCCCCCCGAAGACATCCACCTGTCTATGGGACTGTGGAACTGCCAATCAGCTGTAAACAAAGCTGACTTCATTACCGCATATGCAAACCACCTGTCACTCGACGCACTGGCTCTCACTGAGACCTGGATCAAACCATGTGACAATGCTACCCCATCTGCTCTCTCAGTTAACCACACTTTCTCCCACACTTCACGTGCATCTGGCCGAGGTGGTGGAACGGGCATGTTACTTTCCAACAAATGGATATACAGTCAGTTGGTACCCATCACTAAATAAAACTCCTTTGAATACCATGCCATCCAGGTGACTGTACAGAAAAAATTCTTTTTGGTTGTCATATATCCTCAACCAGGTCAACTCAGAGACTTTCTTGATGAACTCGACACCCTGCTTTCCTCCATTCCTGAGCACGACTGTCCCACAATGGTCCTTGGAGACATGAATATTCACCTGGACAATCCCAGCTCATCAGGCTTCCTATCACTAATGTCATCATTTGATTTAAAACTAGTACAAAGCCCTCCAACTCACAAAGCTGGAAAAGCACTTGACCTCATTTTCACCAGAAACTGTGCCATAGACACAATCTCTGTCACACCGCTGCATCTTTCGGATCATTACTTCATCCATTTCAGCACGACTCTACAAGGGAGGTCCCCTGCTTCCTCCCCAATAGTCTCATTCTGCCTTAACCTCCGCAGTCTGGCACCCAACTACTTCTCCTCTCTTGTTGCCTCCACTCTTCCATCTCCCAACACGTTCTCTGCTTATGAAGTGAATGAAGCCACCGAGTCACTCTGCTCCACACTCTGCTCTTGTCTTAATAACTTGTGCCCTTTAGCCACTAGACCTGCTAGATCCTCTCAGTCGCACCCTTGGCTGAATGATACCTTCCAGTCTCTACGCACCAATCTTAGAGCTGCGGAACGGAAATGGCGCAAAACAAAAGATCCTGGTGATCTATTGAAATTTCTTGATTTACTGTCCTCATTCTCTGCCAGCATCACTGATGCAAAGAAAGCTTTCTACACTGACAAAATTCTCAGCTCTACTGACTCTCAGAAACTATTTTCAACATTCAAAACTCTGCTCGCCCCTCCATCTCCACCTCCTACCAACAATCTATCAGCTGACACCTTTGCCTCATTCTTCACTGACAAAGCGGCAGCTATAAGCAAACAGTTTACTCAGCTGGCCACTCCTGAACATTCACTACCACAATCTCCTTCTAGCCCAACCATCTCAGGCCCTACTGCTTCACTTTCCTCTTTTTCCCCTCTCACTGAGAACTGTGTGTCCAAGCTTCTCACGTGCAGCCGCCCTACTACATGCCCACTTGACCCCATTCCGACTAAGCTGCTCCAAGCTATTGCTTCTACAGTAGCCTCAGCAGTCACACATGTGATCAACGCTTCACTGACATCCGGTACATTTCCCACCTCTCTCAAGCATGCTCAGGCTAAACCGCTGCTAAAAAAAACATCTCTTCCTCCAAATCATGTGGAGAACTACCGACCTATCTCTCTCCTCCCTTTTCTGTCCAAAATCATTGAAAGAGTGGCTTTCAAGCAGATCACAGAATACCTCTCACAAAACTGTCTGCTTGACCCTTATCAATCTGGGTTCAAAAAGGGCCATTCCACTGAAACTGCTCTGTTAGCAGTGACTGAATCCTTAAAAGAAGCTAGAGCGACAGGCAAATCCTCAGTGCTTATCCTGCTCGACTTATCGGCAGCATTTGACACTGTCAACCATGGCTTCCTTTTGTCCACACTCTCTAGCATGGGCATCACAGAGAAAGCACATGCCTGGTTTGAATCATACCTCACAGGACGATCATTCAGTGTATCTTGGCTTGGACAATCCTCTACCGTGCACCATCTTGCCACAGGAGTCCCCCAGGGCTCTGTACTGGGACCTCTTCTCTTTGCCATATACACCACCTCACTGGGTGAGATCATTCGATCACATGGCTTCTCCTACCACTGCTATGCAGACGACACCCAGCTCT
Organism: Nothobranchius furzeri; assembly: GCF_043380555.1. Taxonomy (NCBI): domain Eukaryota; kingdom Metazoa; phylum Chordata; class Actinopteri; order Cyprinodontiformes; family Nothobranchiidae; genus Nothobranchius; species Nothobranchius furzeri. Next base: position 32,412,076 of record NC_091745.1, read on the forward strand.
ATCTGTCATTTCCACCGGACGACCACACTGTCTCTGCACGAATATCAAACTGTCTCTCTGACATATCAAAATGGATGAAATCCCACCATCTCCAACTCAACCTCTCTAAAACGGAACTACTTGTCATCCCAGCAAAACCATCCATACAGCACAATATCTCATTCCAAAATGACTTCCTATCTCTGGCTCCTTCAAAGGAAGTTCGAAATCTGCGTGTTGTGATTGATGAACACCTGACCTTTAAAGATCATGTTGCCTCTGTTGCCCGTTCATGCCGCTTTGCGCTGTATAACATACAAAAGATCAGACCATACCTAACACAACATGCCACCCAGCTTCTGTTGCGATCTACTGTCATCTCCCACCTTGATTACTGCAATGCCCTTCTAACTGGTCTTCCAGGCAGTACTGTGAGACCTCTTCAAATGGTCCAGCGGCGCGTCTGGTCTTCAATCAGCCAAAAAGAGCACACGTCACCCCTCTGTTCATTGAGCTCCACTGGCTACCGCTAGCAGCACGCATCAAATTCACATTGCTAACACTAGCATACAAAGTCCGAGATGGTACGGCTCCCATCTACCTGAATCCTCTTGCAAAGGCTTACGTCTCGGCCCGGCCGCTCCGGTCATCACAGGATCGTCGGCTAGCAGTGCCTACACCACGCTCAGGGCAATCCAGACTTTTCTCATGCATCATTCCACAAATGTGGAATGACCTTCCAAGCACTACCAGAACTGTGGCTTCCTTTTCAATTTTCAAGAAACTCCTGAAGACCCTGCTCTTCAGAGAGCATCTTCTTAACTAGCACCTTGCCTGCACCCATCCACTCTTTGTTCCCTACTCTCCATGACATATGTCAATGTTGTTGCTGTTATTGTTGTTAGCCTCAAGGGCAATATGCCGATTATTCAATTCAATTCAATTCAAGTTTATTTATATAGCGCCAAATCACGACAAGAGTCGTCTCAAGGCACTTCACATAATAAACATTCCAATTCACAGTTCATTAAGCCAATCAGAAATAATGTTTCCTATATAAGGAACCCAGCAAATTGCATCAAGTCACTGAATAGTGTCAGTGACTATACAGCAATTCTCATACTAAGCAAGCATGCAGCGACAGTGGAGAGGAAAACTCCCTTTTAACAGGAAGAAACCTCCAGAGAATCCTGGCTCAGTATAAGCAGCCATCCTCCATGACTCACTGGGGATCGAGAAGACAGAGCAGGCAGACAAAGACACAGACACACACACAGACACACACACAGACACACAGACACACACACACACACACACACACACACACACACACACACACACACACACACACACACACACACACACACAGACAAGTAATGTGTCTATAGTTATATTGTGATGTCTTAGTAAATATTGTATTTGGTGAAAGATAAACTTTATTGTATTTATCCTAGTGGATCTATAATTAAATGGATAAACTAGTATTAGCACATCAAAAGTCAATGAAAACAAAAAGTTATTATCAGGAGAGAGAGAATGTATTAGTGGTTAGCAGCAGTGTGCTAGTCGATGGCCCCCTCCATGAGGCCACCACAGCTCAGCAGAACGTCATTGTAGATTCTTCTGGGGAGAAAAACACTTACAGATAAAATAAAGTTAACAGCTGAAATTGCACAAAATAGTACAGTTAAAGAGCAGACTGTAGAATAAAGCAGTAGAGTGTGAAAAGTGGTCAGTGTGTCCTCCAGCAGTCTAAGCCTATAGCAGCATAACTACAGAGATAACTCTGGATAATCTATCCTATTTAGATGTAGGCATGTTGGAGGCAGGGCAATGGAGAGCCGTCTTTACCGACTGTACACTCCACCTCCCTCTACTCCCCCACTTGTCCAGATTTAGGCTAACATCAGATTTTAACTATAGGCCCTATCAAATAAAAATGTTTTAAGCCTATTCTTAAAAGTAGACAAAGTGTCTGCCTCACGGACTAAAGCTGGGAGCTGGTTCCACAGGAGAGGAGCCTGATAACTAAAAGATCTGCCTCCCATCCTAAGTTTAGATATTCTTGGAACCACCAGTAGACCTGCAGTCTGAGAGCGAAGTGCTCGGTTAGGAACATATGGAACAATCAGATTACTGATGTATGATGGACCTTGATTATTAAGAGCTTTATATGTGAGAAGAAGGATCTTAAAATCTATTCTGAATTTAACAGGTAGCCAATGTAGGGAAGCTAAGACAGGAGAGATATGATCTCTCTTTTTAATTCTCATCAGAACTCTAGCTGCAGCATTTTGGACAAGCTGAAGACTTTTAACTACATTCTGTGGACTTCCTGAGAGTAATGAATTACAGTACTCCAGTCTTGATGTAATAAATGCATGAACTAGTTTTTCAGCATCTCTCCTGGAAAGTATGCTTCTAATCTTAGCAATATTCCGAAGGTGGAAAAAGGAAATCCGACAAACTTGTGAAACCTGGGATTTGAATGACATGTCCTGGTCAAAGATAACACCAAGGTTCCTTACTTTGTTCTTGGAGATTAATGTAATGCCATTAAGGTCAGGCGATTGGCTAAGCAATTTCCTTTTCTGGATTTCTGGTCCAAAGATGAGAACTTCCGTCTTGTCTTGATTTAAAAGCAAGAAGTTAAGAGTCATCCAATTTTTTATGTCCTCAAGACAAGCCTGTAATCTACCCAATCGATTAGGTTCATCAGGGTTAATGGATAAATATAACTGGGTATCGTCAGCATAACAGTGGAAGTTTATCCCATGCTGTCTAATGATTTTACCAATTGGGAGCATATATATAGTAAAAAGAATTGGTCCAAGCACTGAACCCTGTGGTACTCCGCAAGTAACCCTGGAGTATGAAGACGATTTGTCATGTACATTTAGAAAATGAAATCTGTCAGACAGGTAGGATTTAAACCAGCCTAACGCTGTTCCTTTGATCCCTACAACATGTTCAAGTCTTTCTAAAAGAACATTGTGATCAACTGTGTCAAAGGCAGCACTGAGATCTAACAAGACTAGAACAGACACAAGATTCTTATCTGAGGCCATGAGAATATCATTTGTAACTCTCACTAATGCAGTTTCAGTACTGTGATACTCTCTAAAACCAGAATGAAATTCCTCAAACAGAGCATTAGTGTTTAAATGCTGACATACTTGGATGGCCACTATTTTCTCCAGGACTTTGGATAAAAATGGAAGGTTAGATATTGGTCTATAATTCATTGGGTCATCTGGATCCAGAGAAGGCTTCTTAAGTGAAGGTTTGATTACAGCCACCTTAAAATCTTGTGGTACATACCCATTTACTAAGGATAGATTGATTATATCTAGAATGGGGGCAGTAACCAAAGGAATTGCATCTTTAAATAATTTGGTTGGGATTGGATCCAAAATGCAAGTTGAAGGATTAGATGAAGCTAATATTTTTGATAACTCCGAAAGCTCAACTGGATCAAAACGGTTCAAGCACAGATGAGGTTCTAGAGTCACCTCTGAAGCTGCCTCACTTACTGAGGAAGAAGAAATCGCATTAGGGAGGATGCTAAAGATTTTGTTTCTAATAGAATTAATTTTACTTGTAAAAAATCCCATGAAGTCATTGCTGCTGAGGGCTAAGGGAATAGATGGCTCAGAGCTATGATTCTGTGTAAGTTTAGCAACTGTACTGAAAAGAAATTTAGGATTATGCTTATTCTCCTCAATTAATGCTGAAAAATAAGCAGTTCTAGTTTGTTGAAGCTTATTTTTATAAAGCACAAGACTATTTTTCCAGGACAGGTAGGCCTCCTCATGGTGCGTAGAGCGCCATGTTCTCTCCAATTTCCTAGAGTTTTGTTTTAAGGCTCGTAGATGAGAGTTAAACCAGGGAGCCAACTTCCTGTCCCTAATTACCTTCTTTTTTAAAGGGGCAACATCATCTAATGCCACACGTAAAGAGGAATTAACATGATGAACTAAGGCATCAATTTGTGAGGGGCTAGAACTGAAAATATTGCCCTCTGCTACATGCCTCTGAGATGCTGAGGACAGTAAAGATGGAACAGTTGATTTAAAAGACGCAACTGCGTTGTCAGATAGAGACCGACTATAATGAAATTTACTTTCATGTCTCGAGAACTCAGTTATAAAAAACTCAAAGGTTATCAGAAAGTGGTCCGAGAGGACTGGATTATGTGGAAAGATTGTTATTTCCTCACACTCAATGCCATAAGTCAGAACAAGGTCCAATGTATGATGGCAGGAGTGGGTGGAGCTATGTATTCTTTGAGTAAAACCAATTGAGTCTAAGATATTACTAAAGGCTACATTGAGGCAATCATTTTCGATGTCCACATGAATGTTGAAATCCCCCACTACAATGACCTTATCAGTATTTAGCACCAAATCAGATAAAAAATCAGAGATCTGATCCAAAAACTCAGAGTAAGGGCCTGGTGGACGATATAAAACTACAAACAAGAGTGGTTTTACAGTTTTGCAATCTGGATTAGGAAAACTAAGAATAAGATGTTCAAACGAACTGTAACTATTAATCTGTAAGGGACTGATTAATAAGTCCGAATGAAAAATGGTTGCCACTCCTCCTCCTCGCCCTGTACTTCGAGCAATATGATGATTTAAATAATTTGAAGGAGTCGACTCGTTTAAGCTAACATAGTCCTCTTGCTGCAGCCAGGATTCTGTGAGAGAGAGCAAAGAGATCTGATTATCACAAATCAACTCATTAACTAACAAAGTCTTAGAAAAAATGGATCTAATGTTCAACAACCCACATTTTATTTTTCTAGTTTTCTGCTCAGTTGAATTTGTTCTAATATTTATGAGATTTCCATGATTTGCTTTATTAAGCCTGATATGTAATCTGTGTGGTTTTGGCCGTGGGCAGGACACTGTCTCTGTGGGGTAGTGGGTGGGTAACAGTACAGAAGCTGCAGAGGGGTGGGTTAAACTACGACTCTGCTTCCTGGTCTGGACACTTGTAAGTCGCTTTGGACAAAAGTGTCTGCTAAATACATGAACATAAATATAAACATAAACATAATGCTGCTAATGCCTGTAAATCTAAAGAAAAGTTTGCCGATGTTGGTACAGGATCGGCTCAGGTGCAGGATCGGCTCGGGGTCCTTCGACTGCCGATGACGTCACATGACTGAAAATCTACTCGGCTTTCACACACATGTTTTGGAAAGACATCAGCAGTTTTGTTAATAAATTGTTTGTTAACACCTAAATGTTTTCTTTATAATTGTAATTTGTTAATAAAACACCATATTGTCTTTGTTTTGTAAAGAATGTGAAACTGCATAAAACCAACATCGGACTGACAAACAAACAGTTCTTATATGTGAAGCCATATCTGTTTGTATTAATGTGGAGTTCGTCTGTATATTTCCTTGGTTGTTATCTAAATACATTCTCTGATTCAAAATATTCCTTGGTGTCTTTCAGTAAAGTTATTATATTTTATTTTGCATCATTTCATCAACATCAAGAGCTTTTGAGGGTCACTGTTTATCATTTGCTTGTATTTTACATTTCCTTTAGAAATTCAAACATGTTTTCTCCAAAAAGTGTTGATTTTTGGACTACAGGACTACAACCGCTAAGACTACGACTGCAAATTTGTTCTGACCAATCAAAAATCATAACGTGATAACGTCACTTCCGTAAGCTTCATGTTCAGCCAATCAACTACTTTGACGTCATCGGCAGTCGAAGGACCCCAAGCCGATCCTGCACCCGAGCATTTCCTGTACCGACACCGACATTTTAGAGTGATATGAAGCTTACCGCTTTGCTGCTGTGTCCCGTTGCTGCCACATTCAGATGGAAATGACTCCTTTTAGTTTGGGTTGAGTTCTATTTCATCTAGTCTTAGCCCTTAAGCTAGCTGCTATTGGAAGGGTGATCTCTGTATTGTTGACCATTTTTCCATTTCCAAAAAAGAGGACAAGAGATCTGTACCTACCGATGATGTCACACAAAGGCTGGGCGATATGGCCTAAAATCAATATCAAGATATATCGAGGATTTAACCCTGATAACAATAAATGGGCGATAACTAGAGGTATGCACAGAAACAAAAGTTGTCCACTAGATGGGGCTGTCACATATATCATGTTGAGTCACATTTTTACAAGACTCAAGGTGGTACAGCCGGTTAAAGGGACATGAACGTTGCCAACCTACACACATCTTTTCATATTTTATTATCAAATATATTGACATGGGAAAAATGATCTTGATAAGAGTCAGAAATTTTGATAACGATAAATTTTTGTCGGTCAGCTGCCTTGACAATTGAAGCACGGAACATGGCCCACTCTGACTTAAAGTCCCCCACCTTCCCCAGAACATTTTGGAAGTTCTGTCAGAGGTGAGAAATGAAACTTCTTCTGACAGGAGACTCAGCCAGACGTTCCCAGCAGACCCCCACAATACATTTAGGCCTGCCAGATCTGACCAGCATCTTCCTCCACTTCCGAAGCCTGCTCACCACCAGGTAGTGGTTAGTTGACAGCTCTGCCGCTCTCTTCACCCGAGTGTCCAAGACATGCAGCCGCAGTTTAGATGAGATGACATCAAAGTCAATCAAGCTGTGACCTAAGGTATCCTGGTGCCAAGAGCACATAGGGACACCTTTATGTCTGAGCATGGTGTTCATTACGGACAATCCATGACGAGCAAAGAAGTCCAATAACAAAACACCGCTCAGTTTCAGAATAACGGGGGCCATTCCTCCCCACCACCCCTCTCCAGGTCTCACTGTCATTGCCCACGTGAGAGTTAAAGTCCCCCAGCAGAACGAGGGAGTGACCGGAAGGAGAGCTTCAAATAAGGTGGATAGTCTGAGGCCCTGTCCACACGTAGCCGGGGATCTGCCAAAACGTAGATATTTTTCTACGTTTTGGCCTGTCATCCACACGAAAACGGAGTTTTTTCACACGAAAACGGATCTTTTTAAAAACTCCGGCCAAAGTGAAGATCTGCGTTTTCTCCGTTTTTAGGAGTTTTAAGGTCCGCAACGTCACTTTCCGCGACAAAAAATGCTGACATCACGCGTGCGACCTGTGTTTACACTAGCCGACAGCATGGATGCCCTCAGAGCTGCGCTCGCTTTATCAATTGTCCAAGCGCTTTTTGCTTGTTTGTTTTTGCAAGCAGAATTACTGCTCCTTGCGGAAGACGAAAAGTTACGCTGACTGGATACAATTCGGGGGAAGTGCCGCCTACAGGTCTGGCATGTCCTTAACAACGTATTTATCCGGGTAAGTGTGGACAGAGTTTTTTTTAAATGAGGTGGTGTGGATGCAAGTTTTTGGAGGGGCGGATATTCATTTTTAAAAAAAACCGCCTACATGTGGACTAGGCCTGAGCTGCAGTTTGGTGCATAAGCACAGAAAAAAGTCAACACCAGTCCCCCCGCAAGTAGATGGAAAGAGGCTACCCTCTTGTTCACTGAGGTAAACCTCAATGTACAGGCACCAAGATGGGGGCGAGTAGTACACTGTTACAGCTGTTGCTGATCACCTTCTGAGTAGCATAAAAGGCTGAGCTGCCAGGAGGAAGAGAGATTGTGTTACGCCCTCTATTGGTGGATAAGGAGAAGGACGGGGAGTAACACAGAGGCATGTGTTTCAGGTGTGGAAATTGTAAACGTTGATTTTATTAAAATGATTTTAAAATGATAAAAAGCTCCAAATCTAAAAGTACTTAAAACACAGTGTTAAAATGGACAAGGGTTTACGTTTAAAACAGACATCCGAATGCTCCCAAACATTCACAATCAAAGTCCACTGACTTACACACAAGTTTGGGAGCCAAGAGGAAACCAGCACTCTGGTCCCTCGTCTGTTAAAAACCTCTAAAAGCTCTTAAGCTTCACTAAGCTTAAAGAACTAAAACCCATTTAAAAGCCATTAAAACACCAATAAATGGAGTACATGAGAGAACTGGCACAGATCCAGTCTCTCTCTTCTTCCTCCTGGCAGCTCTGCCTTTTATGCTACTCAGGAGGTGATCAGCCCAAGTGTGTGCAGCTGTGCAGGTAGGAGGAGGAGGAGGCAATGCACTGATTGTCCTCTGCGGAGTCAGCTTTCTGGGACAAAACAGCAACAGCTGTAACATACTGTAACAGCTGTAACCTCTGCTCGGCGCCTCTCAGTGGGGGGGGGCAACTGCGGAGTGGTAGAGTGTCTAACCCCTAGCAAGAAAACTGGTTCCTGAGCGTCGAGGTGAGTTTGACTATTTCTAGTTGAAACTTCTCAACCTCACACACCAACTGAGTCTCTTTCCTCACCAGGGAAGTAACATTTCACGTACCGAGAGCCAGCTTCTGTAGCTGAGGATCAGACTGCCAAGGTCCCTGCCTTCGGCTACCACCCATCACACATTGCACAAAACCCATCTGGCCCCTCTCACAAGTGGTGAGCCCATAGAGCTCCGGGAGTTGACGTCACTTCTCCCGGCATGCAACAGTTCAAATCAAAACGGCGCCATTTTGGCAGGCAGAAGCCTGCAGCTGGACTATTTGTTATTGTCAGAAAACTCAATCAAACGGGAAATATGGTAGATCCCTGTTGTGCCCCAGGATGCAGAACAGACGCGGACGACATAAGGAATGAGCCATCTACAGGACTGCCCAAGATCCGGAGCGCCGCAAATGTTGGATCAGAGTGAGATGGCGCTCGCGCGGGTGCACGCTGCGAGCTGCTCGTCCTCTTTATGCAGTGGTACCTTGCTTTTTACTGGCTTTTATTGGCGTTTTATTGGCTTTTATGCATTTTTGTTGTCTCTGATGACTTTTTTGAATGGTGTGGATTCCCTGGTGACATACGATCGAGCTGCGCTGCTGAGGATTCGTCCTCCCGTTGATGTAGCGGGTTGCTCGAGCTGGGAACCTCACGGATGGCGCTGCTGGTTGGACTGCCCATGTGCTCTCTCCCCCCAAGCCGTGATGTGTCGGCCCTCTGTCCGCCCCAGCTCGAGAAGGAAGCATCGGAGAAGACAGGGAAAGAGGTAGCCAGCGCGTGAGACGTCGGGCTGGATCCCTGAAGAAGCGGCTGGTCCGATTCGGCACAGCTTCTGACCCGGTGGTTCCGAGATGTCTTTCGGATTACTCTGCGCCCTGCCTAGGGAACTTGGCCGGCCCTGAGAGTGAACTGGCACCGCGCCATGGCCAATCGGCTCGAAGACCTCGCCAGACTGGGGTTTGCTGGGAGGATCTGCGCTCGGTTACAGGCACAGAGTTAGAGGGGATTGGGCCCGTGAGCGATCTTGGTGCCGCAGCCCCGCCGCAGACCCGGTTTGGTCTAGTCAATGCCAGGTCTGTGCTGAACAAAACTTTTATTCTTTGTGACTTTTTTATTCAGCATGACTTGGGTTTTCTCTGCATCTGTGAGTCATGGATCCCGTTTGGTGACTCGAGCACCCTGCTGGAGCTGGTACCACCTGGCTGCTCCTGCTTTAATATCCCCAGATCATTGGGCAGAGGTGGAGGGCTGGTTGCTGTCTTCAAATCCAGCTTTCCTTGTAAACAGCTTACACCCACCATGTCATCTTCTTCCTTTGAACTGTGCTTATTTGAACTGTGCATCTCCCCCCGCCTGCTCGTCGTGCTGATTTATCGCCCTCCATAGACTGACTCTATCTTCCTTAATGATTTCAGTGATCTTGTGGCAGACTGCATCCTAAAATATGACTATGTCCTTCCTATTTTTTGGTGATTTTAACATCCATATCTGCTGTTCTGACAATGTGCTTGCTAAAGGCTTTTTGAATTTGCTAGATTCATTCAATTTGACTCAATGGGTATCGTCCCCAACTCATGCCAGGGGTCACACCCTGGACCTGTTCTCTCTTTTGGTCTCCCTGTCATGAACCGTGTGACTTTGCCTCCTGTGTTCTCTGACCACTCTCCTATACTCTGTGATGTTACGTTGCCATGTCCTGTCCCTGTGTGTGAAGCTCCAGCTACTAGGTTCAGAGCCCTGGATGCAGAAACTATTTCAAAGTGTGTGGACTGTATGTCTGTAAGGCTAGAGACCTTTAACCCAGATCCATCTAACACTGAACACTATTCACAACACTTTGATTTACTTTGTAATCATGTCCTGGATGTGGTTGCCCCTCTCAAGCTTTGCAAGTCTAGACCTAGGAGGGAGCCCTGGCTCTCTGATGTCACACGGGCTTGTAGGCGGGCGTGCCTCTGAGAGAAAGTGGAAAAAGGATGGCCTACAGGTCTCGCGTGAGTTGTTCAGAGCATCTCTGGTTGCTTATCAGGATGCTGTGAGGGATGCCAGAACGGCCTATTTTGCAGACATCATCGAAACAAACTCCAAGAAACCCAGGATTCTCTACAAAACACTAAACTCTGTTCTGATGTATCAGGAGCCTAGCTCCATGTCTCCTACAGCTGCTGGAAACTCTGAAGCTTTTCACAGATTCTTTGTTGATAAAGTGTCAGGCATTAGAGCAGCTATTTCTGGTAACTTTATTGACACTGTTCCAGTTCCTCCATCACCACCCACCCTGAGCTCCCTCAATACTGTTTCATACTCTGAGCTGAGTAAGCTTGTTGCGAGGCAGAAGCCATCTGGCTCTCCACTTGATGTTCTGCCGCCTCACCTCTGGAAGGCTGCCTTTCCGTGCCTTGGCCCTTCACTTGATCAGATTATCAATGGGAGCCTCAGCACAGGTGTGGTCCCAGCTGCTTTGAAAGCAGCAGTTATTCGGCCGAACCTGAAGAAACCTGGTGCTGATGTCTCTGTGATAGAAAATTACAGGCCTATCTCTACCCTGCCCTTTACATCAAAACTGCTTGAGAAAGTCGTTTATCAGCAGCTGGTCTCACATTTAGCTGACTCTGATCTGTTTGAGGTTTTCCAATCAGGGTTCAGGTCTGGCCATAGCACAGAGTCGGCTCTACTGAGGGTCCTAAATGACATCTATCTATCACTAGATCAGGGTACATCTGTGGTGCTTCTGTTGTTAGACCTGACAGCAGCCTTTGACACAGTTGACCACGCGATTCTACTGGATCGCTTGGAACGATGGGTTGGGATCAAAGGGTCTGCTCTAGATTGGTTTAGATCGTATCTCCACAACAGGACATTCTGCGTTAAACTGGGTGATGTTTTGTCATCTTGGGAGGGGCTCCCCTGGGGGGTCCCACAGGGATTGGTCCTTGGTCCTCTTTTGTTTGCCATTTATCTGCTACCTCTGGGGTCAATCTTTCGTAAACATGGCCTATCATTCCATCTCTATGCTGACGATTGCCAGATTTACTCTCCATTGTGTCAGGAGAAAGGTCACTCTATCCAGTCCTTTGTGTCCTGTATTAACGAGGTGAAGTCTTGGCTAATGGCCAACGTTCTACATCTGAATGAGGGAACGACAGAGCTCATTGTTTTTCACCCCAACAGCAGGAATGTGGATCATTATGTTGATTTTGGCCCTCTTTCTCCCTACTCAAAACCAGTTGTTACCAGTTTGGGGGTGAAACTTGATGCTGGACTTAAATTTGATTCTCACATCAATTCTGTGATCCGGTCCAGTTTCTTTCACCAGAGACGCCTTGCAAAAATCAAGCCCATGCTGTCGAGAGCCCACCTGGAGCGGGAACTGCATGCTTTTGTTATTTCTAGGCTTGACTACTGCAACTCTCTATATGCAGGGTTGTGTCAGTCATCACTGCGTCGCCTACAGGTTGTGCAGAACAGCGCTGCCAGGTTCCTGACATGGACCAGGAAACGGGACCACATCAGTCCGGTTCTCGCCTCCCTGCACTGGCTTCCGCTTTGCTTTCGCTCACAATTCAAAATCCTCGTCATTGTTTACAATTTCTTCCAGGGTGGTGCTCCCCCCTATCTACCCAGACAGCAGCTGACTCCTGTCTGGATCCAGATCCAGACCGGTACATCCGCGTTTCAGTCACATCCGCTTTATGACTCCTGTCTGGATCCGGATCCAGACCGGGACATCCGCGTTCAGTCACATCCGTTCTATGATTCCGACATGGAGCCTGACTGGATGCTGTTCTCAGGAGGCAGCGCGTTTGCGGATGCAGATCGATGCGGTGGGAGGTGACCCAGTTGCGCGCGCATATTTTGCCGACCGCAATAAAGAGAAGGAATTCAGATCAGGTAACACGTGAGAAAGCAAGTTGTGGATAACAAAGGACGAAGCAACGACGTTGGGTTTACAAATCTTTTTCGGTAAGTTACATGTTTTTGAGGGTAACAAGTTTTCTTTTTCCGATAGACAAAGTGTATTTACACTTTTAAAACGTAACCTCTGTTTAACTGAGCACTCTGAGAGATGCAGATGCTAACTACAGCAACATGCTAACCATAGTTGCAGTACTGTATCGGGAACTTTTGCTTTTGTTTGGGTTTCCAGGCGATTAACGATTGTGTATGCAAAGCTGAAAGCATAAAGGCCTTATAAAGCGCACAAAAATCAATCTTATTCGAAGTAAACAAAGTGCTAAGATAAACCTTTAGAGCTAGGGGGTGAATGGCAATTCCACATCACTAGCTACGTGTTAACGAGTGTACAATTTTCTCCAATATTCCACATAAAGGGCTCTAAAACAAATTAATCATTTTATCAAGGATATTTTAGGTGGCCTTAAGGATAAGATATGGGGTGGGGCGCTGGAAGGTTTCACACACACACACACACACACACACACACACACACACACACACACACACACACACACACACACACACACACACACACACACACACACACACACACACACACACACAAGTAAACAGGATCGACGTTGGGGGTTGTGAGTGAAAATGTTAATTTTGGCGCCTGTTTGTCTGCTCTTTGTTCTGAGATGACCAGTTGGAGTAGAATCAAACCACTGTGTGGTGCAAGGGTGAACCGGGCAGTAAAAAACGCAGAGGAGCCGGGACCTGACTGGGAAACATATGATGTCCGAATTCTTAAATCAAGTGGTAAGCTACTTATTATATATATATTTTTATATAGTAATTATGACTTCAATCTTTCAATTATCTGAAAAATTTGTTTTGCCAAATTTTAGATCAGTACTTCGAGGCAAGACAACAACTAAATAAGTCGCTGTCATGCCACACTTCCGACCTGCAGACAGAGGAGGAGGAAGAGGACGTGCGACCCAAGAGGAAGCCAAAGGCGATGTAAGCATCTTTCTGTATTTTCCTGTGAATTTTAAATGAAGCATGCATGCAAATGTTGTGTATGGAACATTTATCCAAGTTTCTATGTCCGAGAAGACAATACCTAGTATAAAAAACTGACTTAAAGAACTACTTAATGATTATGGAAATGATAGTACCATGACAACTGAGTGTTATTTCCCTGGCCAATATATAGTCATTTCTTGGGGGATTCTGATGATAGTGAAGACGAACATCCAAGAAAGAAATCCAGAAGCCAATCCAAAACATCTATACAGCCACCAGCTCCTGCTATCCCGCCACCACCATCTCCTGCTGTCGAACCACCACCATGCCAACAACAAACCTTCTCTGCAAGCCAGGTGCACACACCTGCCTGGCGAGGGAGAAGGTTTGACTCGGGCACCCTTCCCTGCTCTGGTGAGTTTTTTTTTTTTTGGTTTGAATTACTTTAAAAAAAATTATGATATAAAATATAAAGTTTATCTGCTACATAATGTTTTCCAATCTGATAAAATTGATGGATGTATATTTTCTATTATTCTTCCCAACAGCCACAGAAGCCCAGATTTTGGACTTGCTGGAGCATCTAAAAAAACAGATGGAGCAACTAGAAGCCAAGGTTAATTATTTAACCAGCAAGCTGGATGCAACTCCCCAGGAAATGGAGGTGCAGATTCCGGTCCAGTTGCCATTAACTTCAGTGGAGGAAGTGAACACTTTTGAGAACTGGCTCAAAGATGCTGCACATTCCCAGCTGAAGCAGAAGTTGGTGAGTTTTGTTTGTTTGCACTGTATGCAATCTATGCTCTGTGAAAGGGTCGGTTGATGTCACCTGACGACTGGGGTTATCCACCCTGGGCTTATAGTGTTTTTTTATTTTAATGTATGATTTCATTATTTTTTGTTTGTTCCATTTTAGATTTCCTCGCTGGCAGCTATTGGGGGCCATGACACAAAATGTATAACGTGGAACATCCTGGCACACATTTTCCATGATGATGTTGGAAAGCAGATTAACTGGAAAGGTGTCAATGGGAACGTCTTTCAACCAGATGGCATCAAAAACACTGCTCCTGCGTAAGTACCCATTTTAAAATGTTCACACATTTTTCTGGGTCAACAATATGTGCTCCACTACGACAGCTCTTGCTACTAGCCAGTTCATACCTTTGCTATTCACACACTGAGGTATTGTTTCCAGCGTTTCACTTCTTATGAACGCTACACAGCGTCAATATAAACTTGTAGAGCTACTTCTAAAGCTGGTTTAATAAAAGAAGAAATAGTATTGAGAGCTTTAGTTGACAAATTATTTTCTGCTTACAGAAAGATGATATTAGTGGAGATTGTCCTGTTGCAATAGAAAATTGTGGTGGTGGATGATGATTAACATTTAAATCTGCTTTTGTGATTGCAGATTCTGTGAGAAAAAATTCCATCTCCTGCGCTTCCACTGACCACGACATTTGTAAACATGCTATCCGCTGGTTTAACTTGGCAGCAGATCGAGACAGCTCAAGGCGACGTAGTGGTACACAAGAAGTTCAACCCAGCATTCATCTTTTTAACAAAAATTACAGTCTGGTAACACAATTTCTTAATACTGTTTGTGTTACTATTGTTATACTTTGCTTGCACATGTAACAGTTTTTTTATACAGTTTGTATTACTACAAATAAAAATTTATCAAAATACTTTTATGGTTTGGGTGTGTATTTCCTTTAACATAAATGATAAGTGTGGTGTGACAGATAATTTTAAATCATTTACTCCAAAGCTCTTATTTTCTGTAAAGACCTCTCAGCTACTGCATGTTTTCATTTACTAATTAAACATTAAGAAATTCCAATTATTAAAAAAAAAAAACAGGCTGGATTATTTTCTTTATGAAAGCGCACACAAAGGCGAATCTGGTGATGCCCGGGTCCAAAACGGATCCTGACTGGACGGTGAGTTTTATGCACGGGTCCAAAACGGACCCGGATCGGATGATGTGCCAAAGGAGTTGATCCGGACAGACTCCTCACCGCATGTGATCCGGATCCGGGATCATGATCCGTTCCGGATCTTTTCCGGAGAGCAAGTGGACTCCGATACGGGTCCGTTTTGCTGATCCGTTCCAAAGCTTACGGTACCTCCAGGACGGATCCAGTCTAGAGTCCGTTTGCTATCTGGGTAGCCACACTCCTGAACAGACACTCCCCATCACGTGCTCTGCGCTCCTCTGACCAAGGCCTGCTCGTTGTCCCTCGTTCTAGGTGTCGTACTCGTGGGGACCGGGCTTTCTCAATCCTATCACCGTCACTCTGGAACCAGTTGCCACCCTCAGTTAGGCTGTCCCCATCTCTGCCAGTCTTTAAGAGTCGCCTAAAAACACACCTCCTCCGCTTGGCGTTTCCAGAACATGTTTGATTTTGGCCCTCTTTTATGTTGAATTTCTTCCACAGTTTTCATTGGTTCACTCAATCCATTGTTTTACACATTTGTCCTGTACCAGAATGTTTCATCTATTTTGTAATTTGTATTTTGTAATTTGAATTGCTTTTATTTTTGATTTATTCAATATATTTACCTTCAATTGAACCATGTTCAGCGCTTTGGGCTTTCTGACAGGGTTGCGGAAGGCACTTTATAAATAAAGCTTTGATTGATTGATTGGATCATTATAATAAAACGCACTAGAGACCGGGATAAAATGAAGCTGTGGGATCCCGAGAGTAAAGGTTTTCGCTTATGCAGCGACCGCTTCATATCAGGTACTTAAACCAACGTTTCCTCAACTGTGTATGGTATTTATTTTAAATGCTTTTATTACGATTCTTAGTGGGCTTTCTAAACTTATTTTGGCGTGGCTTTTTCTGTCTTATTACTCATAGCAACAAGTAAACATCATGTAAAACGTTGCCTCGAGTTCTGCGTGCTGCCGTTTACGTGTTTTATGATCACAGCAATTAACTGGCTAAGCTGTATTTCACTTTTAAGCAATGGTTGATCAATTGTCAGATCACACATAAAAAAGCACTTTGGATTGCTATTATCTGTGTAGCGTAATGGTTGTTGGCTCTTTTTATGAAAGATAAACCATTCTACATAATAATCTGGAATATTAATTTTAACAAATTAATAACCAAATGTTATAGAGATAAGAAGACTCAAAGGTTGTTTTCATCGATAAACTGACGATCATATCCGTTTGTCTGTGTTTCAGTTCAATGAAAAGGCAAGTTTAAATTTTAAGAGTTTTAATTCTTCAATTTAAACTAACCATTTGAAATGACAATCATAGGAAAAACAATCAACATTGGCAACCTTGTTGGACAATCTTTAACAGTTGATATTTTAAGCTTGCACAAATAGACCTTGTGTTGGATGTGCTAAGATTTGAGGATGATGGAATTATGAATGCCTGCATGTGTCTGAGATTGCTTCAGGGAGAGAAAAGGTGTCTGAGTGAAAAATGTTTTGCAATTAAACTTTAGTTCTTATTAGAAAAACAGCATCAGAACGCTATCTATCGTGTTCTGCCTCACCGCACTTAGGACCCTCTTTTAGATCCGGACCTCACAGGAGGATGTTTCTCCAGATGACACCTTGGCTGACAGAGAAGACGAAGGTGTGCTGACGGTCCAGTCCAGAGTTGACCTCGGTACACGTTGCTGAAGCGTTTCGGCAGATGCGCTTTCTCAAGTTTAAATTAACTCAGAAATCAAAAGACTCTGGGACGAGTCTGCGTTAGCTGGTTGCATTTCAGCTATTCTGTCTGGCTTGACAGAAATAGCGTGGAGAAGAAAAGGAGCATCAGGGCTCCTTTCCCCGTGGTGTTCGTTCCGCACGTCCGCTCTCTTCCGTTCTCACTCTCGTTCTGACTAACTTACCCAAAACACTTCTCTTCCCAAAGCAAACTTGTTGTGCGTCAGAGCAAATGTGTTTTGGAGTTACTGTGGAGTCGGACCTGTATGAGCATGTGTGAAGGTCATTGCTAAACATCTTCAAAAACATTATTTAATGAAGTATACTGATTCATTATAGTTCATTATGATTACCCAAAGCATAATAATCATTCATTTGATTAAAATACATTTATAATGAGCAAAGTGATCAAATGATTATTTAACATTAATAAAGAAAGGAAAGCTTAAGACTGTTTTATTATGACTAGATAATCAGTGAAGTCCTTCCTCTGGAGAACAGGTGTTGGATGTTGTGGAGTCTTTCAGACTTGCTGGCGGCTTAGGTCTTAATCTGTGGGTGAAGGTGCTGCGTGACCCAGCTTTGACCCAGACGGGCAAATACGACCTTTGGCACAGAAACCATACTTCCTCACGTTACATCTGTCTCACCGAGACAGATCTCAGACAGATCCTGAGACGCTCCTGCCTGACATATTTATTTTATTCACGGAAAATAAAATCAGACTAGTGATTTCTCTTGGCGTTCAGTTTATACATTCAAACAGCACAGCACTCTATTTAAACTACTTACATGTAAATCTGTTATTTGTCCATCCATTTTCATCCGCTTATCCGGAGTCGGGTTACGGGGGCAGTAGCGTTGAGAGGCCCAGACTTCCCTCTCCCCAGCCACTAGGGCCAGCTCCTCCGGGGAAATCCCAAGGGGTTCCCCGGCCAGGTCCGGTAAGAAGTCCGCTCCGACAGCTTCTGGCATTTTTAAAAAGTATTCCAGGGGCACGGTAAGGGTTGTAGATGTTTAGTCTATTTAATTTCTGACTATATAAAATGATTTCTTCGGTTTTAAAGTGTGAAGTAAACTCCGACGGAGTAAAATCCAAGCCGATTACGTTCATGTTTACGATCTGTGTTTGTTTAACCTTTTTTTCCTGCCAAAATGGCGTCTACTAACTGAGAGTCATTTGGGGTCCGGAGGACCCATGTTCCTTCTTGGACTGTGCTATGCTTGGCCACCAGGCGCTCGTCAGTGTGCCCCACCTCCAGGCCTGGCTCCAGAGGGGGGCCCAGGTGACCCGGGCAAGGGAACACTGTCCATTTATATTCATCAATGACCATGTCTAAACCAAAAACAGGTGCCATTTTAAATATTACTGTAGGTAAATTACAAATAATACGTAAAGGCGTACCTCCACCCGCTTACATTTCTAGTCTTTCTACATTACAACTAAACAATTACCTTTGTTTTGCAGCCGATGTTAACAGGTGAATTTCAAAAAATAAAATATGTTGCCAAAGGCTAGCCTGGCAAGCCATTGTAAGTGAATAATTAGTCTCACCACGGTCCGTAAACAGAATTCAGCCATTGGGAGGAATCTATGATTGTTTTTTTTAACTGTTTCTGCATGCTATTGGAAAACAATGTGATATACTCACCACTACGAATGTCAGTCAATGAGGCTCCAGTTGTCCAACATAGAGACTTCCTGTTTGTCAGGTTTTTTATGCACTGTAAAAAAGAACTTACGAGGATTCAGTAGAAGAGTTTACATGCTGTGATTAGTTTTGTAGGAATTATTTGCTCTCTTAAATTGTTAGATTTGCTTGTTTTTGCTGTTTAAATAACACTTAAGAACTTTGAACACATTTTTGCTAGGTAGCTTTTTTTTTAACAAAATCGTTGCTAAAGCAAAAGACACAATGATACTTTGTCAGGTTTTTTATGCACACAAATAACTCGATTTGATTGAAGGGTTTACTGTTTGCAAAGTTTGCTTTGTAGAAATGATTTGCTCTCTTGTTGCAGCCTTGCTTTGTTTTGCAAGTGTTCATCTGTACAACACAATATTGCTTTTTACAATATCCTGAGGGTTTCCCAGGTATTTCTCATTCAGAAAAGACATCCTTTCTGGACTGGCATTGTCCAGGAGCTGGAAAGTCACAGAACAGAGGAATGTCAGAGTTGCCGATCCAGTGGTCCCATGCTTTTTAAAAATTTACTTCTTTCCAGTGTAGCGTAGGTCCAAAATTCCTTTAAAGGCCACTGTGTTATTTCCTATTAAAAACCCCAAATGAATGCTTTCAACCTTCCCATCCACGCGACGGGGTGAGGAGTGAGAACCACCTCACCCCTACCATGAGGATCTCAAGGAATAAACCATCAACCCTGCTCAACTGTCACCTTTTCTAGAGGGGTCAAACATCTGACTCGGGACTGTGCCGTCAGCATCACAGGAAGTGGTATAAAAAGGACTGGGTGTGCACTCGGGCCTCATATCAATGCAAAATAGTCAAATAATTGCAGAGACAGACTAAACCATGCAGCAAAGGAATGGACACATTTTTACAAAAAATGTTTTATTGTATTCTAAAATGTTTGTACACTCAGTATGACAATGTGCTTACACAATACTTACAGCATAGGAGGTTGTTACTTTGTACACAGGAAACAATGGATTAAAAAGACAAAACAACAGATAAAGTAAGTTTGACAATCTAATGTGACAACTGCATCAGGAGGACTGAGCTGGTGAGGAAGGGTGAACTCACCCTGGATTTTCTCTCCTTCATGCAGCTTAAGACTTTTTTTTATTTTTTACAAATTATTTAAACTATAATCATGAAACTATAGTCCTTTTACCAAGTCTGTTTATTTAAACATCCCCAAAACTAATAATATTCAGTATATTCACAAATAAATCAATATACATATATTTGTTTAATGCAACTTAATGAGACTGAAAAAAATCTGTGAGCTAATGCTTAAAACATTATTGTAAAAATCTTGGAACGTTATCGAGTTTGAGAAGTAACCAGAGGATCTCCAGAATTAGAGCTAACAGTAATAAAAAAAACCCAGAACACACAAGCTAAAATGTTCACTCTTGTATCATCACTACGAGGAACAAGCTGGGTTTGGAAAGGCAACATACACGCAAAAATGATCAATGAATTTCAAACCCTATAGTTATTTCATTTCAAATTGACTAAAAGAAGAAAAATGTACTGATCACTGACCACTTGTCCAACTTGTCCACAGCTAAGCCCTCAGTTTACTGTGTAAAAAGTAAATCCCAGTGAGGAAACATGGAAAATAGATTTTTCATGCAGATATCACTCAGACTTCAGCTCATACCATGCATTCATATTAATAAAAAAGAGAGAGAATTCAACGTCTTGTGGTGAGAAAAAGAAAAGAAAGGAAGCGACTCAGTTAAGAGCAGCACCAGATATTTAAGTCATTGGAAGGAGATTTTTGTGGGGGGAAGGAAATAAGCTCGAGAACTGGACCATTTTTAAACAGGTGAAAGATAATAAATAAAAAACAACAAATGAATCATTTAATAATCCTCATTTGCAGTGAGAAGAGTTGAACATCTAAGAGTCTCTGATAAATGAAAAACAAGACATCCTGTGAAGACGCTTGTCTCTGTAGCCCTTAACAGTGTCATCCTTTGCAAAAACTGCACCTCTGTGGAGTCTGTGTCTGTAGAGACCTGACGCAACGCAACGCAACACAATTCTTCCACATAAATAAAACATTTTAAAAATACAACTGCTTCACTGTTTAGGCTGGCCAGAACAAACATGTAGGAGTGAATCGGAAGGCAGATCTGTTCTATTCCTTGTGTGAGGAGTCGAGAACATTCTGGACCTGTCAGTACACCTCCGTGTCCTCCTTGGGCTTGTACATGGAGCCAAATCTCTGCATGTACTTTTTGATGTACTCCTTGGTCTTGTGCTTAACATTCTCATTGCACTCAAGGTCCTCAGGGTTCTTGCAAGCCTTCAGCTCCTTATTCATGACTCCGTGCGTTAGCTGTGACACAGATGAGAGAGGCAGGAAGGTTTATGCTCACCAGACTGATAAATTACACAGCTGATACCATGAGCTGCGGCGATGTGGTGGAATGGTTAATCTCTGGTAGTGTATTTGGCTCTTATAATTTGAGACAATGAAATGCTCTCTAAATGTTGGTCTACTGCAAAAAGGTCCTCAAGAGTTTTGGTGTGTGTGGGTGGAAAACCAACCCAAATGTACTTCATCCATGCAGAATTTTTGTTAATGGAATTGAAACGGACAGAGATGACAGTTTACATGTTCAATGTAATACTGAGCCAGAAAACCAAAATATAAGCCAAACTATTTAGAGTTTAGAGGCTTGAGAGACTCATCAAAAACTTCTGTTTGCTGTGATCAAACGGAAAAGCTTTAAAGTACCACAAGATTCTTTTGTACCAACATTGACTTTTCCTTTTACCTTTCTCGCCAGGTGTTTGAAATCCTCAGTGTTACTGATGCGACCAGATTTGCAGTCGGGCTTCCGATAAGGATTCAGGCACTGCACTATGAACTGGGACATCTAATTAACAGAGTATAAAAAAAAGCAAAAATAAAGCTTCCGCTCATTAAAATAATGTGTAGATATTTGGAAGCGTTGGTAGGTTCACCTCTTTCCGAAATGTCTCTTTACTTTTTTTCGCCAATTCACTGGAAGTGTCTGCTTCAGCTGTCTTAGTAGAGAACTAAAAAAACAGCAAGAACAGAAACAATAGAAATACATTACTTACATTAAACAGAACATCTAGCTGTGTGACAGTTATGTAGGTTGGGGAATTCAACCTGCACCTGTTTATGGATAATTAAAGCAGGGAAATCCTGTCAGGAATCTGGGCTCTCACCTTCAAGAACAACAAGCTAGAAGCTTCAAACAATATTAAAGTTTCATCAGACCATTTTGGAGCCCAGGCAACATCAAACGCTTCACTGTCTGATTATCGGGTCATTTCAATTCTGTGGCAACCAAGGAGTAAAATGAAGAGGCAACTCTCTGTGGAACTGGTTTTGGACTAAGCCTGATTTATACTTCTCCATCTGCATTGGTGGGGAGACATGCAACGCCATTATGTGTCGCTCAAGAGCACTCAGACGGGCTCAAAGAGGGTTACGGAAACATGCCCTAAATTTTAAACATCTGTCGAAAGCTTGTGATTGGACAAGACGCTGCGGGCACCAGGTTGGTGAGCCCTGCTTTAGATCCTGCAGCCTGTTTCACTTGGAGAAACTAAGAAAAGTGATACATTTGGATCATCCGTCTAATGTGGACTTTTTGGTGGAGGAAAATAATTCTGTTTCTTTTCCTTCTTCTCCTAATCTTTCCTTTAAACGCGAGAGGAGGACAAAGGGTCTTGCTGCAGGGTAGATTTCAAAAGTGGGCATGTCTTGTTTCCAACTAATGCAGAGACGTCCTCTGCTGCTGGATGTTTGCTTTTTGGGCAAACAAAATATGCCACCACCAGAATTTAAAACATGAAATATCCCCCCCCCCACACACACACACACTCGAGAGCTCATCAAAATTCTAGTCAACACACAAAATTGGAAAAAAACGGAGCTTCTCGGTGCCACTGTCACCTGCAATATATAACTTTTACAACAAATTTACTTGTGCAGGAACTTCTGAAAAAGAAATGTTCAAGAAAACAGTCTGTGGCCAGTAACAGGCCTTCCATCTGCAGCTGCTGATAGCCTAAAAAAGACCAAATAATAAAAATGTAAACTTAATCTTGGAACAGTAACATGCAGCAATAAGGTATATACCTTGTCTAAAGCCTAATTTATACTTCTCAGTCAGCTCCGCGAGAGAGAGATGCGCACACATTAGCCACGTTCACATGCGCACAATAATTTGGGTTGAATCAGATCAAAAATTCTGCATGTAAACATATCATTCGGAATGTTCTGATCCGATCTGACCCGATCAGAATGAAATTTTAATCTGATTGAGAGAGGTGGTTTTGTCCGATAAATATTCCAATAGACGTGCATTTACACAGTCATTCGGATTATTGGGGTACAATATTGCCCACTACGCATGTGTGTGCAACGGCTAGCAAGCCTCCTCATCGTTATTTAGACAACCTGACTTAAAAATGACGGCCTAATTAACAAGCACCAGCTTTTAAATATGAAGGCAATCCGTCCTCTTTTCTGTAATATCTAATCCAGAACTTGCATTTTGTGGAAGTAAAATAAAATCTGATTATTGCACAAATCATTCGACAAGTGTGTTCAAGTATGTACAGAATATACGCAGATTCCTTTTGGAGTTTCAGCTGGGGATTGTAGCAAAAACAATTGGGGCAAGCTGTAAACAAAGCCGCATGGCAGACAGGTAGTGTTCTGAAGTTTGGGTCCACTTCACTAAATGGGGTAACTGGGAGAAAATGAAAAAGGCAACAATGATCTAAGTGAGGCATCATCATCTTAATCTGCTCTAGTAGATAAATACAATGTTTAAGCTAACGTTAGCTTGATATGTTAGCTTCCAGCTAATGGTGTGTTTGATTTCTCCTCAGAACTCCGAAAATTCCCCACCAGGACAACAGAGGGTGTAGTGCTATTCGGAGCTATCCTGCTACCATGACAGTTAAGTATACAGTCCACGATAGCGTATTTACTATTGTGTTAACATTGTTGTAATATATTTCAGAGACTTTTTAACAAGGACAAATTTGTCCCTCATTCCTCTCCACTTTTTCATGGGATCGGCATCTCTAAACGAACATTTCTCGTCTTTTCTGTTCATGACTAAAATGCTTGCTGCATATCTTTGTACTCCTTCAGTCAAGGCTGAATAAATGTTCATATTTTTATACTGTTTGAATAAATGTTCATATTTTTATACTGTTCCCGTGATGCATTCTTCAATCTGTTCCGTGTCTGCAGCTAGATATCTTTTTATTTTGTGAAGCAGCAAAGACGGTGCTGTAGACAAATTTACAGGATTCAATTCAATTCAATTCAAGTTTATTTATAAAGCGCCAAATCACGACAAGAGTCGTCTCAAGGCACTTCACATAATAAACATTTCAATTCACAGTTCATTAAGCCAATCAGAAATAATGTTTCCTATATAAGGAACCCAGCAAATTGCATCAAGTCACTGACGAGTGTCAGTGACTATACAGCAATCCTCATACTAAGCAAGCATGCAGCGACAGTGGAGAGGAAAACTCCCTTTTAACAGGAAGAAACCTCCAGAGAATCCTGGCTCAGTATAAACAGCCATCCTCCACGACTCACTGGAGATGGAGAAGACAGAGCACACACACACGCACGCGCACGCACACACACACACACACACACACACACACACACACACACACACACACACACACACACACACACACACACACACACACACACACACACACACGTGTCTACAGTTCTATTGGGATGTCTTAGTAAATATTCAATTTAGTGAGATAAACTTTATTGTATTTATCCTAGTGGATCTCTAATTAAACGGGTTAACTAGTAGTAGCACATCCAACGTCAAGGAAAGCAAAAAGTTATTATCAGGAGAGAGAGAATGTTTAAGTGGTTAGCAGCAGTGTGCTAGTCGATGGCCCCCTCCATGAGGCCACCACAGCTCAGCAGAACATCATTGTAACTTCTTCTGGGGAGAAAAACACTTAGAAAGAAAATAAAGTCAACAGCTGAAATAGCAGGAAATAATAGTTAAAGAGCAGATAGTAGAAGAAAGTAGTAGAGTGTGGAAAGTGGTCAGTGTATCCTCCAGCAGTCTAAGCCTTTAGCAGCATAACTACAGAGAAAACTCTGGATAATCTATCCTATTTAGACGGAGGCATGTTGGAGTCAGGGCAAGGGAGAGCCGTCTTTACCGACTGTACACTCCACCTCCCTCTACTCCCCCACTTGTCCAGATTTAGGCTAACATCAGATTTTAACCATAGGCTCCATCAAATAAAAATGTTTTAAGTCCATTCTTAAATGTAGACAAGGTGTCTGCCTCACGGACTAAAGCTGGGAGCTGGTTCCACAGGAGAGGAGCCTGATAACTAAAAGATCTGCCTCCCATCCTAATTTTAGATATTCTTGGAACCACCAGTAGACCTGCAGTCTGAGAGCGAAGTGCTCGGTTAGGAATGTATGGAACAATCAGATCACTGATGTATGATGGAGCTTGATTATTAAGAGCTTTGTATGTGAGAAGGAGGATCTTAAAATCTATTTTGAATTTAGCAGGTAGCCAATGTAGGGAAGCCAAGACAGGAGAGATATGATCTCTCTTTTTAATTCTCATCAGAACTCTAGCTGCAGCATTTTGGAAGAGCTGAAGACTTAACTACATTCTGTGGACTTCCTGAGAGTAATGAATTACAGTAATCCAGTCTTGATGTAATAAATGCATGAACTAGTTTTTCAGCATCACTCCTGGAAAGGATGCTTCTAATCTTAGCAATATTCCGAAGGTGGAAAAAGGAAATCCGACAAACTTGTGAAACCTGGGATTTGAATGACATGTCCTGATCAAAGATAACACCAAGGTTCCTTACTTTGTTCTCGGAGATTAATGTAATGCCATTCAGGTCAGGCGACTGGCTAAGCAATTTCCTTTTCTGGATTTCTGGTCCAAAGATGAGAACTTCCGACTTGTTTTGATTTAAAAGCAAAAAGTTTAGAGTCATCCAATGTTTTATGTTCTCAAGACAAGCCTGTAATCTACCCAACCGATTAGGTTCATCAGGGTTAATGGATAAATATAGCTGAGTATCGTCAGCATAACAGTGGACGTTTATCCCATGCTGTCTAATGATTTTACCAATTGGGAGCATATATATAGTAAAAATAATTGGTCCAAGCACTGAACCCTGTGGTACTCCACAAGTAACCCTGGAGTATGAAGATGATTTGTCATGTACACTTACAAAATGAAATCTGTCAGACAGGTAGGATTTAAACCAGTCTAACGCTGTTCCTTTGATCCCTACAACATGTTCAAGTCTTTCTAAAAGAACATTGTGATCAACTGTGACAAAGGAAGTGGCGTCCTGACCAATCACAAGCTTGTGGTCTCCTCTTTCAATGGATAGATAAAAATTAGGGCATGACTCGTCACCCACTTCTAAAAAAAAGAAAATTAGATCCCTTAGTGATGAATAACAACAGACCAATGTCTAATCTCCCCTTCATTGGGAAAATGATTGAAAAAGCTGTTATGATCCAGCTGAACAGTTTTTAGAGAAACAACCTGCTAGATGGTTTTTAGTCAGGCTTTAGACAACACCACAGTTCTGAGACTGCACTTATTAAAGTATTAAATGATATTTGTCTCAATACAGATTCAGGCAAAACATCTGTTCTGATGATGCTGGATATCAGTGCAGCTTTTGATACTGTGGACCACAACAACATTCTTGATAGGCTCATGAACTGGGTGGGACTTTCAGGCACAGTCCATAGTTGGTTCCAATCTTATATTGAAGACAGGGGTTATGTTGTTTCTTTGGTGATCACAAATCAAAGCTGATCACCATGACATGTGGGGTCCCCCAAGGCTCAATTCTTGGACCACTGCTCTTCAATCTCTACATGCTCCCCCTGGGTAAGGTTGTACAAAATATCAACATTACCTATAATAGTTATAAAAATGACACCCAGATCTACCTAGCTCTATCACCTAGTGACTGTGATCCTTTAGACTCACTCTGTCAGTGTTTGGAGCAAGTCAGTGACTGTATGCAGTCAAACTTCCTCCAGATGTCCTCCACCAAAGAAAAGACAGAAGTTATTGTCTTTAGAAATAAGAAAGATAGGATGGACGTTTTATCATCTTCATCAAATAGGACTCAGAGGTTTCATGTCCTTACAATACCTAGAGAAACAAATTCATGCATTCATCTCAAGCAGGCTGGACTATTGCAATGGTCTTTTGACTGATCTTCCCAAAAATGCTGTGAAGCAACAGCAGCTTATTCAGAATGCTTCTGTTAGAGTCTTGGAAACGCTGAGATCCTTAGGAAACAGTCAGCTGGTCAGAATTCTGGGTCAGAATTTGGTACTTTTTAAGGCACCAACCAAATTCCATAGTATCAACTGAGTACTGATTCACGTCACATGAAACAGTGCCTTTTTTCGGTACCCGAGCTGTGCGCCATCGCAAGAACGTAACATGGTCAGTCACTGTGGGCGAGCTGTAAACAATGCAGCATGACAGAGAGGAAGCGTTCTAAAGTTTGGGTCCACTTCACTAAATGGGGTAACTGGGTGAAAATGAAAAAAGCAACAACGATCTAAGTGAGGCATCATCATCTTAATCTGCTCTTGTAGGTAAACAAAATGTTTAAGATAACGTTAACTTAATGGTGCGTTTGCTTTCTCCTCAGGACTCCAAAAATCCAACTAGAAGAAAGTGAACACGCTCTAAAGTTTGGCTTCACTTCACTAATTACGATGGGCTATTGGGTGATGATGAAACCAGCGACAAAAATCTGAGTATGAGGCATCTTAATCTGCTCCAGCAGCAAAATAAACTAAGATGACGTTAGCTTGATAGTTTAGTTTTTGTTTATATGGCTTATGGTGCATTCGCTTTCTCCACGGAAATTCCAACTTCTGAATACGAAAAATGAACAGTTTGAATATGAATGGCAAAAAGAATGAAGATACAGTAAATTTAGTTCACAGCAAAGATGTTTGCTTCAGTGTAATTTTCAGTTTATGAAACTACAAGGACCCACCATCACAGTTTGTCCAGAGGTGAAGGGAGAGGAAAAGGAGTACATGGAGCTGGGTGTAGTTTGTGAAACACCACAATATTAAAATACAATCTGTTGTTTGGTATCAAAGTTTGCTTTTAGTTTCATTTGTGGTTTATAATACATTGTCTCCTCATCAGAGTTACTCCAGAAGGCATAGAAGAGGATTAGGAGTATATGGAGCTGGGTTTGTTTTTGCGTCATTTAGAAACAGTTGTTAAAGGTTTTCAGGTTGAAGAATTTTGTACAACACTACGATGATAAAATACAAACAGTTGTATGTTATTTATCATGATATTTATCAAATCCGGTTATCTATTGGGAAGATAATTTATGTTTAGTTTAAAAAGCATTTAAAATATGTATTAAACACTCAAAAGTATTGAAAATTGGTACCGGGTTTGGAAATCAGGGTATATACAGCAATCCTTAAGTAAAATTTACTACTTTTTAATACTTTTTTTTACTACCTTCAGAATTTTTTTAAAACCATCACAACACTAAATTGCAAGTGTTAATCAGCGACCTATTTACACATATTTTAACATATATAACATACAAAAAGAATAGACTTAGAGACTCACTGATGTTGACAACGTATTTCACATATTTATTTTACTTAGAAAATAAGCCAGGCACTTCTGTTCAGCGGTTCAGACAGTTGACCACGAGGCCTGAAATGATGTGGAACGACCACTGAATGTGACGTCATCATTATGTGACCGGATATGCTAAAGTAGGGCTGCTCGATTATGGCAAAAACAATAATCACGATTATTATGACTGAAATTGAGATCGATTATTTAAGACAATTTTTCAATTTATGTAGATTTGTTTATTTAGTCACAAAATTGCTCAGGGCACAATCAGGACAAAAATAAATAGGAAACAAGATGACCACTAAAATAACTCCTGGTTCCAAGTATAAAAAGACCAATATACTTATAGCTCATAGTCTATGACCCAAGGGCTATAGACCTTGGTTTAACTCATGTAAGTCTAACCAGTACAGACCCAAATACCAATATCTTGCAAATACTGACAGCAAGAATTATACAGTGGCATTTATAACAAATACATGCAAATAAATTGATGTTCACAAAATGTTGCATAGCATTTATTGAGTCATGTCAAGGTGCTGTAGGAGAGTGCACTAGCACCGTGTCCTCAGAGAGATTAGTTATTATTTATCAGCGTGAGGAACTTATTTCTACCTTATTTATAAACTATTTATTTACAAGTCGATCAGTTAATGTAATAATTGTCTCAAACACAGCTGCACCCCCCAAACCGGTCTCACAGCAATCAGGGGCAAACTGCACGTGTGTTTAGCGCGCCGCACATGCACATTTAGCGGTTTTTATCAGCTCAGGAGCCTGCAGGTACGGTGTGTGTCACTCACTCTAGTTACTCCAACAGGGAGCCGGCTCCGAGAGCTGTTTCTTTAGCGACTGACACATCACTACATCATTCCCTTTCCTAATGTCCTGAAGAACGGTCCGGAGTGCAGGCGGAGTGTTTAGCTAACCTGCAGGAAACGTCAACGACAGTTATCCAGAAAGTAGCTAAGGGTTACCAGAGATGTGTCTGAGGTGTTCGCTAGGTACTTTTAGATTTAAAAAGTCAAGAAGGGGGTCTGAGAAGCTGTTGGAAATAGCGTCAAAGTCGCCAAGTTGGCAACGCTGTGGGAGGAGCGCTTCATTTGCAACTCAGGGCAGCGCAAGCGGGAGGAGCAAATAATCGGCTTGTTTTGTTTGTATAATCGTTCAAAACATTTCATTCGGAATATATTTCTATGTCGATGTTCAGAATACGACACCTGATAGTCTGAAAAAAATAATACCTAATTTGGAAAAAATAATACCTCTGAGACCAAATTTAACACTTTTAATGGCCTTAAATTTGACTATTTGTATTTATCACTTTTTAATACTTTTTAAAACCCCGCGGACACCCTGGAAATGTTTCACTACCATCTGTGAGAGAGCAGGGGGGTGGAGGAGGGGGAGAATGCGTGCGTGCAGGGGCGTAGAAAGTTTTTCTTAAGTGTGGGTGTTGAGATTCATGTATTCAGTTCTTATTTCACCACAAGGTGTTCACCAGTACCAAACAGCAGACATGAAAAGGATGATAAGTATTAAACTACTCTAGGGGGGTCCGGGGGATGCACCCCCCGGTAGAAAATTTGGGACATTTTATATTTAAAAGCATCAGACTGGTGCAATTTGAGAAAAAAGTATAGTTACAGGCTGGTGAGAATGTATGTTAAAGTATCTTTTCATGTTCGCAGCATTATTATATTATATTTGATTGATTATATAACCTGTCCTGTCTTTAATCCACTTTGAACACCAACTACAGCGAAATCCTCTGATGCACCCATGCTGCTCAGTACCACAACTGTACTGTTGTCATTAGTTACTAAAAGAACCATCAGCTGGCAGAGCTACTGTTGAACGTGTGAGCGTGCACAACTTGCAAAACTACGTGATTCAATTTAAGAAACAAAGTGGAATCAAAATGCTGTTATTTATTTGTTGTTGATGTTAATGGGACTCTAAGGAAGTTTGAAGTTTTTATGCTCGCGATTGCCACTCAGGCCTAACACGTAACTGCAGTTTCAAAAGTAATCTCGTGCATGAGGTGCGCATGCTGTACGTGCACACTCCTTAACGAAAATGACAGCTGAGACAGTCCCGTGTGTGTGCCCGGAGGACAGAAGAACACAGCGAATTAATAAAAATAATGTGCCTCTGTCTCTGCAGCTGCACTTTCTCGTCGGCCGGCCGAACGTGCAGTGTGTGTGTGTGTGTGTGGGTCTGTGTGTGTGTGGCCCGGAGGACAGAGGACAGGAGAACACGCAGCTAATTAATTAAATAATGTGGTTCTGTACCTTTCTCTTCAGCGCAGCCGACAAAGGTTTATGATGGGTCAGTCCTCCTGCATGCTCAGATCATTCCCTTCCCTTGCTTGAAAAATTGTTCCAAAATGAAAGTTGAACCCACATCTTTTTTATCTGTGAATTCAATGCCGTTCGGCGAGTCTCAAATAAAAATTTGGGCATCTTATTACTGTAAAAAAATATCATTAATGTAAAAACAAGAAACTCCAAATAACAAATTATGTTCACAACTGGAGTTGAACCCAGGTCTTCTGCATGAGAGTCAGACATCTTACTAGGTGAGCTAATGCGCCAGTGACATTCAATGCATCTGTAACATTTATATCCTTGATGACATCTCAAACAACGTCAATCCAAAGAACGGTTCGGAGCAAAAATGGCTATTTTGTTGCTAATTTGCAGGAAATATCTAGAAGAAAGTCCTACAGAAAGTAGCTAAGGGTCCTCAGAAATGTAGCTAGCTTTGTCACTAGGCGTTAGGAACAGCAACAGATTCGCTGAGTTGGCACTGCCTCTCTCTCTCTCTCTCTCTCTCTCTGCTGCTAAAGCTACGGATAGCAAATGCTACGGGCTATGCCTGAGCGTGAACGTGCATGAAGCAGCCTGCTCGACCCGAGCATCTCTCTTTTTCTGTGATTTTACAGAAAAACAGGCAATCACAGTAAAAATGCCAGTGCTCATTCTACAGGACCAGGGCATTGCAGGAGAATGTATGAAGAAGACATTTATTATTTCTATACATGTTTTGGCTGTCGCATTTCCATAATGCCCCTTTAACATAGAAACTAAATATATCTGCAGGGCTTTAGGCCCAGGGCA
Source organism: Nothobranchius furzeri (assembly GCF_043380555.1). Lineage (NCBI taxonomy): Eukaryota > Metazoa > Chordata > Actinopteri > Cyprinodontiformes > Nothobranchiidae > Nothobranchius > Nothobranchius furzeri. Next base: position 32,443,448 of record NC_091745.1, read on the forward strand.
GTTTTATACCTCAGAACAAACCACATCCAGACTTGTTATTAATTACAGTACAATCAGAAAAATCTGTATTGTTCACAGACATCCATACCTTAGAAATGAAATGGTGGTGTCATATTCGCGGAACGTTTCGCTCACTGCCATGAGAATGAAGAAGGGGGTAATAGCGTGGAAAGTTTCGGTGCCGTGCGTGTGCCGTGAGAGCGGGGGTTGATTACATAGCTGTGGTGCTAGAATTTCAGGTGTGCCACGCCTGAGCCTATGTAGGAGCAACACTGTGGCATTTCAAGGGTCCTCAAAAAATACGTATTAATGTATACATTTTTGTAGCCACTTTCATGAGCGGACGTTTTTACCCTCTAAAGACTCAAGCGTATAGTAAAAATTAAAGTGAAGCTTGAGGGTTTAGTCAGGATAAAACAGCCAATATGTGCTAATAGTGTTTTAAATCATATCATTTTCAAATGTTCTACAGATCCTTTTCTTTGAACAAATTTATATTTTATAGCTAAATTTAATCAAAAGTGAAAAGCAAAGAGAAAACTTGTTTTCTTCTCAGTCTTAAAATACAAAAACAATGAATGTTTACAGTCAAATAACTGAGTCATGTAACAAAGAACAGTTTTGCTTTGTTTTGTGTTTGCGGTACAGTCCACGAGATAGCCCCCCAACCCATGTGGAAGTGTTGACCTTGCATCTGCTGAAAATCACAACAAAGAATTATTAACACTACCTTGGAAGGATTCTCATCGTAGGTGGGTGTTCCCAGGTCCATCTCAGATTCATGGTCTACGCTGGTTCCTTCACTACTTCCATCCCAGTTGGGTGGATCCCACTGAGTCTGTCTGAAGTAGAAAAAAATATTACTATTGCGACACTTTCTAACAACAAACACACGCTCTGCTGTACTGACCTCGTGACAATATGGTAGTAGTAAATCTTGCCTTCAGGATCCCGGGCCACTTTCCAGTTAGGAGGTAGGACAATTGTTTTGGGTTTTGGAGGAGAGGGAGGAGGCAGGTCGATCACATTGTTGGGTACAATCAACTCCTAGTGACAAAAACATGCGTTAACAGATGCAGAGAACGTTCAGTTGCACATTTAATTAAAGTAAAGGTCTTCAACCCAAAACTTAAACTAAATAACAGCATAAGATCAAGAGACACAAGCCCAAATCACTATTTTTGGGATTTAAGTGTGATCTGTTGTAAAACCCTTACGCCCGGATCACATCAGACGTGGAACGACGAGCGTTTTCATTCGGCACCCTTGTTAACCTACGTTCTCGGTCACATCAGCTGCAAAGCACTGCGAAGCGCCACAAAGGCTCACACTGTGCAGCAATCGCTTCGGCGTGTGCTGTAATTTTTTCACGAGTCGTGAGTGAGCCGTGTCAATTGTGGCAGGAAGTCAAACCCAAAAAGAAGAGGCAGGTAGGTAAATTTAACAAAATAAAGAAAAATTTCCAAAGAAAACACGGCAGTTGATAAATGTTATCTTTATTGTGTATGTAAACAGACTAGACATGAAAATACAGTGGGGCAAATAAGTATTTAGTCAGCCACCGATTGTGCAAGTTCTCCCACTTAAAATGATGACAGAGGTCAGTAATTTACATCATAGGTACACTTCAACTGTGAGAGACAGAATGTGAAAAAAATCCATGAATTCACATGGCAGGATTTTTAAAGAATTTATTTGTAAATCAGGGTGGAAAATAAGTGTTTGGTCACTTCAAACAAGGAAAATCTCTGGCTCTCACAGACCTGTAACGTCTTCTTTAAGAAGCTTTTCTGTCCTCCACTCGTTACCTGTATTAATGGCACCTGTTTGAACTCATTATTTGTATAAAAGACACCTGTCCACAGCCTCAAACAGTCAGACTCCAACCTCCACTATGGCCAAGGCCAAAGAGCTTTCGAAGGACACCAGGAAAAGAATTGTAGACCTGCACCAGATTGGGAAGAGTGAATCTACAATAGGCAAGCAGCTTGGTGTGAAAAAATCAAATGTGGGAGCAATTATCAGAAAATGGAAGACATACAAGACCACTGATAATCTCCCTCGATCTGGGGCTCCACGCAAGATCTCATCCCGTGGGGTCAAAATGATCATGAGAACGGTGAGCAAGAATCCCAGAACCACACGGGGGGACCTGGTGAATGACCTGCAGAGAGCTGGGACCACAGTAACAAATGTCACCATCAGTAACACACTACAATGGCAGGGAATAAAATCCTGCAGTGCCAGACGTGTTCTGCTGCTGAAGCCAGTGCATGTCCAGGCCCGTCTGAAGTTTTCCAGAGAGCACATGGATGATACAGCAGAGGATTGGGAGAATGTCATGTGGTCAGATGAAACCAAAGTAGAACTTTTTGGTATAAAGTCAACTCGTCGTGTTTGAAGGAAGAATACTGAGTTGCATCCCAAGAACACCATACCTACTGTGAAGCATGGGGGTGGGAACATCATGCTTTGGGGCTGTTTTTCTGCTAAGGGGACAGGACGACTGATCCGTGTTAAGGACAGAATGAATGGGGCCATGTATCGTGAGATTCTGAGCCAAAACCTCCTTCCATCAGTGAGAGCTTTGAAGATGAAACGTGGCTGGGTCTTCCAACACGACAATGATCCCAAACACACCGCCCGGGCAACAAAGGAGTGGCTCCGCAAGAAGCATTTGAAAGTCCTGGAGTTGCCTAGCCAGTCTCCAGACCTCAACCCCATAGAAAATCTGTGGAGGGAGTTGAAAGTCCGTGCTGCTCGGCGACAGCCCCAAAACATCACTGCTCTCGAGAAGATCTGCATGGAGGAATGGGCAAAAATACCAGCTACTGTGTGTGCAAACCTGGTAAAGACCTATAGCAATCGTTTGACCTCTGTTATTGCCAACAAAAGTTATGTTACAAAGTATTGAGTTGAATTTTTGTTATTGACCAAATACTTATTTTCCACCCTGATTTACAAATAAATTCTTTAAAAATCCTGCCATGTGAATTCATGGATTTTTTTTTCACATTCTGTCTCTCACAGTTGGAGTGTACCTATGATGTAAATTACTGACCTCTGTCATCATTTTAAGTGGGAGAACTTGCACAATCGGTGGCTGACTAAATACTTTTTTGCCCCACTGTAAACAAAGACGCCAACACACACACTTACTCATTCATGTGGAGAAACAGCATTTCCATCATTTTAAATGCAGTTTATACAGCAAAAGATGGATTTAATAAATGTAAATACAACCAAATATGCTTAATTCATACTAACCCTAACCCATTTAGCAAGGAACTGGTTAACAAAACAGCAGCAGGATCAGTGCAGTTTCTAATATCAACAAGCATGGCAAACTGGTTACACACACACACACACACACACACACACACACACACACACACACACACACACACACACACACACACACACACACACACACACACACACACCAAGGGCACAGGGGGTGGGGTGAGAGGGGTTGGAAAACAGGAGGCGTGAGCAGAAGCGCTCGTCAAATTTCTCGCCTGATGTGAATAGAGGAGCAATGGGCAGCGTGCAAATTTTGTGAGAGATCCGCTTCGCAGCTGACGTGATCCCGGCATAAGAAGGCACTATACAAATACAGGCCATTTAGCATCGCTGAGGTATTGGATTGGGACTCTTATCAAAATAAAATGACACGGATCGGCTGCGGCCGCAGCTCCTGACAGCCACCTCAACAGTAGAAGCACTTAACATAGCCCACTGCGACTCCCTCGGGACCTGTTCGAAGGAGGTGGGAATTGAAGCTCCTTCTGACAGGAAACTCCAGCAGACGTTCCCAACAGACCCTCACAATACGTTTAGGCATGCCAGGTCTGACCGGCTTCCTCCCCCACCATGAAAGCCAACTCACCACCAGTGGTCAGTTGACAGCACTGCCCCTCTCTTCACCCGAGTGTCCAAGACATGCAAATGAGATGATACAACAACAAAGTCAATCATCGAACTGTGGCCTTATGTATCCTGGTGCCAAGATGCTTGAACATGGTGTTCCTTATGAATAATCCATGACTAACACAGAAGTCCAGTAACAAAACACCACTCAGATTCTGATCGGGGGGGCCATTCCTCCCAACCATACCTGTCCAGGTCTCACTGTCGATGCCCACATGAGCATTAAGCCTAATTTATACTTCTCCGTCTGTGTCAGGACAGACGCATGCAACGCCATTATCCGTCCTGTTGAGGGCTTTTCAGCAGGATGGAGTTGAGCTCTCTTTTCTAAACGTCCGCCTAACAAGACGGAGAATGCAAGCTAACGATTGATCAGAAAGCTGCTGTCGTCAACCGCACCGCCATTGCACCCTCAAAAACATAAAGAGAGCTGAAGATATCTAGCGGCAGACACGGAGCAGCTTGAAGAATTCCTCGCGGAAAAACTCTAAAAATATCAACGTTTTATTCACCTGTGACTTGAGGAATTAAGTGATATGCAGCAAGCATTTTATTTGTGGATGGAAATGACGGTAAACGTGGATTCAGAGGTGGCGAGTGCATGAATAGGTGGAGGAGAATGAGACAAATTTGTTCACATTAAAAAATCTCTGAAATACAAAAAATACAATAGTAAATGCACCATCTTGGACCGTATACATGACAGGATACCCCAAAACAGCACTACGCCCTCTGTTGTCCTGGCAGGGAATTGCTTTGCAAAACACATAGACGGAAAGGTCCGAAGGCAAAACTTCTCCATATGTGCATGCCGGTCTCTCCCTAGTGGAGCTGACGGAGAACTATAAATTAAGGCTTTAAATTCCCCCAGCAGAATGAGGGAGTAGTGATGGGGCAAACGAAGCCAGGCTTCGAGACGTGTATCGAGCAGGAATGGGGCATGTCCATGAAGCCCCGCTTTGAGGCTTGCTTCATTTCGCAGAAAACTACGTGACTGATCACAAACAAAGCCTTGGTTTACCTGAGTCACGTGACTGGTTTGTTTTCTGTGTCACTTTCAAAATAAAAGCTGCCGAACCTCACGGTAATTTGTGGGTTGTTTTAGTTTGGTCCATGTGTCTGTGTGGAGTTGCGATGTGAAAAGATTATTGACAGAGTTCATCCACAATTTCAGGATCACACCTGTCAAGTTTCGAGTTTCGTGCTTGAAACTTGTTTTAAAAACCATAATCTATATTTACTGCTTTTTCCTGCTGTCTTCCCCAATTATTATTCACTGAAAATGTCCGGTATTAAAATCATTCATGAGGAAGCCCCGTCTTCTGTAGGTAGAAGAAGACAGGGTAACATCGATTATACGGACCTAGTTTGAGTTTAAGGAGACTGATGTTGAGTAGAAAGACATCCTCAGTTAAATATTCTGGGCGACTATCTGTGTAAAAGCACGTTAACACAGATGAGATGCGTTTCTTTTATTAACACATGATGAACACAGGCTTCCAAACTTTCTGAACATTTCCTGTTATTTAGTTTGAACCAAATTTTCTCAACAGTTTCAGCTGATTGTCACATTTTATTAATAATAAACCACAACAGAGCTCAGTAATAAAACATGAGTCTGAACCCCCCCGCTCTGCACAGGTCAGCAGAAGAGAGGATAACCCTCCCTTATTTTAATATCGTCAACAATAAAACGCAGCAAAGCATAAACCAGCAGTTATTCACTGAAGAAAACATAACTTCTATGAGCAAAATAAAAACAATAAAATGAAAAAAAAAAAGAATCAGAAAAGCAGGAAGAATTGTTATTTATGTTTTAACATTTTTCATTTTGTTTCATGATGTTTGTTTACAATTTTTTTTCTGGGAAAGTAAACTGTGCATGCTCAACCTATTTGATCTGATTAAATACTTGGTGAATATAAACTCACGGCATGATCGGATCATTTCAGTTGGCGTCCATGTAAACAGAGATTTGGGATTTCCGATCAACCAAGATTCGAATGGATTGGGGAAATTTGGCACATGTAAACGTGGCTTCTGTCAGCGCTTCTCCTCAGGAACGTCAACATACCGCACTCCCGTCCACTCATCAGTGACGTAGGACGCAGATTTAATGTGACATGACCGTTTAGACTGCAGTCGCTTTCAAAAATGGAATAAGTACCACAAATGAAAGTGACATGGGTCAGATTTGAAAAAATAAAAAATAAAAAATCTGATCTGTGCTGTTCAGACTCAGGAAAAATCAGATGTGATGCACTTTTGTCTGCAGTGGCATCCATAGACAATGTGTGATGCATTTTAATGCATTGTAATGTTACCAAGTACCACTAGATGGCACCACAGCTAATGTGTTCAATCGGCACAGTAGAGAATGCTTCTAAGCGCTTCATGAGGCTTTATTGGCACACCACTACAAAGGAGTCACTGAGGAAAGTAGTTCTGGAGCCAGAGCCATGCGTTGAGGTGAGTCCAACTATATCTAGCCAAAACCTCTCAACCTCACCCACAAGCTCTTCTCACAGTAAGGCGACATTCCACGTACTGAAAGCTAGCTTTTGTAGCCGAGGATCAGACTGCCAAGGTCCCTGCCTTCGGTTACCACCCCACACACAATGCACCCGACCCCTTTGACCTCTCATTGAGTGGTGAGCTTATGGAAAGGGGAACCCACGGGCTTTCTTCGGGCTGTGCACGGCCAGGTTCCATGGGTAAAAGCCCAATCAACAGGCGCTCGCCAACATGCCCCAACTCCAGGCCTGACTCCAGAGGGGGGCACCGGTGACCCAAGTCGGGGCTAGCGAACACGGTTTCCATTTGTATTGTTCATCATAAGGGGCCTATGGGCTGCACTTTGTCTGATCCCTCACCTAGGACCTGTTTCCCATGGGTTTGCCATGTATGGGGAGAATAAAGTTTCAAAAGATCTGTGCGTGTGTATCTAGATTTGTGCGTGTGTATCTAGATTTGTGCGTGTGTATCTAGATTTGTGCGCGCGTATCTAGATTTGTGCGTGTGTATCTAGATTTGTAAGCGCGTATCTAGATTTGTAAGCGCGTATCTAGATTTGTAAGCGTGTATCTAGATTTGTAAGCGCGTATCTAGATTTGTAAGCGTGTATCTAGATTTGTGCGCGTGTATCTAGATTTGTGCGCGTGTATCTAGATATGTGCGTTTGTATGTAGATATGTGCGTTTGTATCTAGATATGTGCGTGTGTATCTAGATTTGTGCGTGTGTATCTAGATTTGTGCGTTTGTATCTAGATTTGTGCGTGTGTATCTAGATTTGTGCGTGTGTATCTAGATTTGTGCGTGTGTATCTAGATTTGTGCGTGTGTATCTAGATTTGTGCGTGTGTATCTAGATTTGTGCGTGTGTATCTACATTTGTGCGTGTGTATCTAGATTTGTGCGTGTGTATCTAGATTTGTGCGTGTGTATCTAGATTTGTGCGTGTGTATCTAGATTTGTGCGTTTGTATCTAGATTTGTGCGTGAGTATCTACATTTGTGCGTGTGTATCTACATTTGTGCGTGTGTATCTACATTTGTGCGTGTGTATCTACATTTGTGTGTTTGTATCTAGATTTGTGCGTGTGTATCTAGATTTGTGCGTGTGTATCTAGATTTGTGTGTGTGTATCTACATTTGTGCGTGTGTATCTACATTTGTGTATGTGTATCTAGATTTGTGTGTGTATCTAGATTTGTGTGTGTATCTAGATTTGTGTGTGTATCTAGATTTGTGTGTGTGTATCTAGATTTGTGTGTGTGTATCTAGATTTGTGTGTGTGTAACTCTTGATTTGTAACTTGTGACAAATCATTGAGTACACACACACACACACAAAACACCTGGTAAACGAGGACAAAACTACATTACACACAGGGTTTACCCCAGAAAATGAGTTAAGTCCGGCCCCCTTGGGTCGCACGCTCCATCCCGCAAGCGCTCCTCCGTGAGAGTGGGGTTTGGGGGGGTTGCACACGTTCCGCTGCTGTTTCTCACCAGTATCAGATGATGGAGGGCTCTAGTTTCGTTGTGCCATTCGTGTCAGCGGACACGGTAGGGTCGGGGAGGGGGGTGGGGCATGATGCTTAGCCTGGCGGGCCACCAGGCTTATAAAGCGCTGGGGGAAACCCTGCACACAATGCCTAGTCCACACGTAGCCGGGGTTTTTTAAAAACAAATATCCGCCCCTCCAAAAACTTGCATCCACACCACCGCGTAAAAAAAAAAAAACTGTCCGCACGTACCCAGATAAATACGTTGTTAAGGACATGCCAGACCTGTAGACGGCAGTACTTCCCCCGTTCTTAACCTCGTCCTTCGTCTGTGGTCTTCCGCAAGGAGCAGTAATTCCGCTTGCAAAAACAAACAAGCAGAAAGCGCTTGGACAATTGATAAAGCGAGCGCAGCTCTGAAGGCTTCCATGATGTCGGCTAGTGTAAACACAGGTCGCACACGTGATGTCAGCATTTTTTTGTCCTGGAAAGTGACGTTGCGGACCTTAAAACTCCGGTTTTGTCTGTCCACACGCAGACACCCAAAACGGAGAAAACACAGATCTTCACTTTGGCCGGAGTTTTTAAAAAGATCCGTTTTCGTGTGGATGACAGGCCAAAACGTAGAAAAATATCTACGTTTTGGCAGATCCCCAGCTACGTGTGGACAGGGTCCAAATCAGTTTACAAGTACAAAAATCCTTTTGAGACTATTTTCACACCTGACTGATTTGTGCGTACATGGTGCATTTGAATGCTGGGTGGAAGCTGGGAAATCCTAATTTCCTTTGGATTTAGTCTAAACTTGTGTTGACGGGACAAATAAGTTTTTCTGTGGAAAAATATAATATCTCAGGATCCTGTAGTTATAAAAGATACACCAACATTTAATTTTTAATAATCTAAAATAGTTTATTTAGACAAAGGGTTATAACAAATGACTAATAAATGGCTGACTGGAAAAAAGCAGGGTTCAAAAGGAGAGAAGGCATGAGAAGATAGTACAGAGTCATGGGGCGCTTAAGTCACGCACATCTACTGTCGGACCCCGGAAGAATGAAAAAATTAATGCAAGTCAATGGGGCTAAAAATGCTCATTTCTAATTCCACTTGTTATGTGCCACGGATTTCACATACGATGTCCATGAATTTTAAAGAAGCATTTTGATACCAAGAACTCGCTTATTTTCGCACGAGGGGAAGCGCTATTTTAGGTTTAGTGTGAAAATAAGTCCAGGACTACAAATGCGCTTCACAAAAGTGATGTCATCAAACCAGAAACAGAGAAAAACAGAGGGAAAATGGCTGTAAGTTCAGCGAACTTCAAATCCTTCCTTCAGGAGAAAAGAACCACCAATCTGGTCATTTGGTAAGTAGCAAATACGCTAGAGGAGAGGAGATTATGTGGTGACAGCATATATGGGATGTGCTGATGTAGTCATGCTAATTACGAGTTTTTACAAGCTGATAAATCTCAAAGTACGTGACAGGCGCGGTGGAAACACCCATCATTAGTTTTCATTTAAATTGCAGTACAAGATATATGTGATCCAGGGCGTAAGGCAAAGCAGATTAGAAAACAGCTTTTAGCCCCGTTGACTTGCATTAATTTTTGCTTTCTTCTGGGGACTCACAAGCCGACCGGAGACTTAGGCTCCCTATGGTGATCTTTCCTCTGAAGTAAGTTAAACCTGCACACTTTGCAGTCTGGTTATGATGAGAGAGCTATTACTTTAGACCATTTCAGACGTTTTACAGGACTGACAGATTGATACACTGTCCCCATTTCTGTGTTAGCAGGCGCTAATGGCTGTGTGAGCTAAGGTACGTTAGCCGTTACAAGCTGTTGTGAACATAGGTATGAATAGAGAATAATGTTTGTGCTCTGTAAGATGAACAGATGATTTAGTTGCATCCCCAGACTTGCATTTGAATTTGTTCAGATTACATCAAGGGCAAAAATGCTGCTTAGCATTGTGGTTTTGCTTGGTTAGCTTACAGCCTCTTTAAAATCCACCTAATAAAAATGGTTTTTAATCATTTAGAAACTTCATTGCACAACTCTATTGACATGCCTGTCAAAATGTGTGGTTTTGAATGCATCATAAACTATGATGGACAAAAAATTCACTGAACAAGTCGGACCACAGCTCCCAGCATTCACCAGACAAGGACATGCTTCTCGGGCCTGTTTATGTGTGTGCACAATAACATTGGGGCAGTTTACATATTATTGTGCACACGCATAAACTGGCCCAAGAGCCACTTCCTTGTCTGGGGACAGTGTGTCAATCTTTCAGACCTATAAAACGACTGAAATGGTCTAAAATAATAGCTGTCTCATTAAAGCCTGACTGCAAAGCACGCTGGATTTACTACCACTTACTTCAGAGGAAAGATCACCAGGATGCTGCACCATCTTCTTGTGCCTTCTCCTGGTTTGAAGCCTGCTTTTTCCAGACAGAGAATTACTCTGCCATTTATTAGTAATTTCTTTTAAACCTTTGACTGTTTTCATGGTTCATTAACACATATATATCGAAATAAACAATTTTAGAGGATTAAAATTAAATGTAGGTCTATCTTTTATAACGACAGGATCCTGAGATACTCTATTTTTCCACAGAATTTGTGTTTCCCGTCAACACAAGTTTAGACTAATTCCAAAGGAAATTCAAATTTCCCAGCTTCCACCCAGCATTCAAATGCACCATGTACGCACAAATCAGTCAGGTGAGAAAATAGTCTAAAAAGGATTTTTGTACTTGTAAATTGATCTGTGTGTGATGTAGTTTTGTCCGTGTTTACCAGGTGATTTGTATGTGTAGGAGCTGCAGCTACAAACAAAAATGTAAGCACAAGTTACAAATCAAGTGTCACACACACACACACACACACACACACACACACACACACACACACACACACACACACACACACACACACACACACAGACCTTTTGAGACTTTTTTCTCCCCATAGCCATGTGTGTGTCTACCAGAGGCATAAAGCCTCAAACAACAGACTTTTCAGTCTTTTCTAAATAGTTGGCATTTACATTTAAATTTTTTGTAGAGCTTCATTGTAATAGTTACCTGCTGAAGGGTTTGGGATGTGACGATGGTGGTGACGGTGCCTCCCTGCTGCACCACCACTCCCTGCTGATGGCCAGGATACACTGGCTGCCCATGTAGGTAGCTGGCTGTGGGCTCTGTATAGGCCTTTTAACAGAGCACAAATTAGATTTAGCAGAGCTTTTGTAGCGTAGTGTATTGTACATTCAGATAAGCAAATTGTTATTCAAAGACTAGAGCCAAGCACCTGAATGACAGGAGTGCTGGTCTGAGGATATGCAGCAGGGATGCTGTAGATCGTCTGGCATGGTTGACCCTGGTAATAGATGGCCGTCTGAGTCTGAGCTGGTCCCGGAGCTGTGGCGTACTGCTGAGCTGGCTGGGTCTGCACTGCCACAGCCTGCTGGGTACTTGGATCCCAGAGAGTGGTGTAGCTCTGCTGGCCATGCACTTGAGGGGCTGACTGGGTCGGCACCGAGAGAACAGATAGCCCAGCCTCCTGTTTTGCTACAGCTTGCTGGACATACTGCTGAGGGGTGCTGCTGATGAGGTCTGTGGTGGTGATGTGCTGAGAGAGATTAGAGACTGATGTTGTCTGGGGTGTGGAGGATGGAGAGGACACGCTCAGGTCTGAGATATGGCGCTGAGGAGAAGTCTGATCATAGGTAAGGGTTGGTTCAACAGGAGGGGTAGGGAGGAGGACTTTGCCTGCATTAGGGTTGGAGGGGTCCACAAAGGTCTGTATGGGGTACCCAGGAGGGTAGGTGATGAAGCTGGGGCTGGACACATAGGTTAAAGCAGGATCATAAACCATAGTCTGGAGCTGCTGCTGAAGCTGTATCTGCTTCTGAGCTTCCCTCTGGGCGACTTCCAGTTCAAACAGCTTCCTTCGCTCCTCTGTGGACAGCTTATTGCGTTCCTTACCACCAGCTCCCCTCGACATCTTGCTGTTTGATGGGTCAAACCTTAGAAATCCAGAAGCAACTACAGCTGAGTGCCAAAGGTTTACAAATGACAATGGGCTGTGTGGACGGTTTCCACAACATTGTATGATAGGCTGAGAACTCCTACCGTTCATCGGCACGTCGGCTGCTTCTATCATAGGATGAAGGTGGCGGAGACAGGGAGCGCCTTCGTCGCCGCTCAGAACTACGTGGAGTTTTGTCTGAGACTCTGTCCCTGTCCCGTTCTCTGTCTCTGTCCCGATCTCGCTCCCTGTCCCAGTCTCGATCATAATCTCGATCTCTGTCACGTTCTCTATCCTTCTCTCGCTCCCGTTCTCTATCTCGGCTGCCTGAAGTGTGGTGTGGAGTCATGGACGTGTCTCGATCTCGGCTGAGATCTGAGAAAATGTAACTTATTGAAATCAAAACTAAAACATTAAGTAGAAGCTTTGAAAAGATCTTACCTCTTGTTTCCTTTTCCACCTGGCTCTTCTTTGGTATCCTGTATACCTCCTAAATAAGACAAGCCCAACTTAGATTTGAGAAAGCAAAAAAGGATTTTAATAGTTTCTCTAAGATACATGATGATTCTCCACATTTTGGCTCTCAACTAACCTTCAGATCCTTCCAGCTTTCCAGAAGCCTACCAGCCATCCCACTTATGTCTAAGGCACTGAGTTGAGGCTCTTGACTCCTTTCACTTTCCACATCTGAGACGCCCTCCTCTTCATCCTGAGAAGGAGTTCCTATCACTGATGCCTCTACCTGCATTGCTTTGACCTCCAAGACGACTGCAACCTTTGGGGTCTCTGAACTAAAGGCGGCCTCGGTGGTAGATTCACCAAGGTGTAGCTCGCTGCTCGGAGGATGCATCTCTGCCTCTTGAGTCTTTGCAGATGCTGATGGTTGCTCAGCTGGACCATTAGCAGCAATCGTTTGACTGGACTGACCGCTTGATTCAGTTTTGTGATTAGATGTTTCTTCTTCCATTTCAGTCTCATCTGGTGTGATCTGGCTGCTCTGCCGTTGTACACCGTCCTGTTCTTCACAAGAAAATTTTAATACCTCGACTTCTTCTGCCTCAGCCACTCTTATGTCTTCCTTAATTTCTGTAGCCTTATTTTCCACATCAAACTCATTTTTGTCTATACTGACCATATTCTCAAGTTGTTGTTGATCGTTTGAATTAGTCTCCATCTTTTCCAGTTTTTCTCCCACAATCTCTTTCACAGACTCCTCCACCGACACTTTAGTTCGGTTTGCTGCTTCTTTCAACCTTTTTCTTTCAGAAAAATCTGCATGAGACTTTTCATCATCGTCCTCCTCTTCCTCCTCGTCCTCCTCTTCTTCCTTCTCGTCAGAGGCTTTGCTAGCATCAGACAGAGCGCTGTCCAGGCTATTTTCACTCACAATTTTAAGGCGTTGGTATACAGCAGGTTTGGAGGTGTCGCTGTCCAGTTCTGGTGCCATTTTGGTGGAGGAACCGTCAGGAATGTTGAGTGGAGTTTGGGCTCGGGAGGTGTTCTCACTGGAGTAGCCATCCATCTCAGCTTGCTGAGGAAGAGTTTTCGTCTGAGCCCACCGCTGAATAAGGGCAAGGACTTTGCTCTCCTCCAGCATGTTCTTGGTAGAGATGGGGAGCACAGCCAGGGTCTTCATAATCTGCAAGAAGGTCAGCTTATACTTAAATGGTAGAAGGTTATCAATTAATCATACAGAACAATAATAATTTTATACCTGAAGGCATTTAATGTATTTTTCAAATTTCACCTCTATTTGCAGCTTGATGTTGTTGGTGCTTTCGCCTTTACCCTCAGAGAGCCCCATGAAGATCCACAACAAAGACAGCCCGTGATGATCTAAGAACTGCTTCAGGCTTGATTGGTTCTGTGTATCCTGTGCAGCACAAAAACATGTCATGCAGTGGAAGAGAAGTATCAACAACGGACACAAATAAGGCATTAACCCCATGGATCATACTTGTATGAGCTTGAGACAGATAAGTTTCTGCTCCATGGTTTCCACTCGGACCATCAGCCTGCAGAGAGACACCACCTGCTTCTCATCATACAGACCCTCTCCATTCTCCAGCAACACCTCGAGTTCCTCATCCACCTGTGAAAAAGGCAGCATGTGGTTACAGGTGTTCTACATGTTCCTTCAAGCTAAATTCAAAGTCTTTTTAAAACCATCCATCAATCCATTTTCATCCGCTTATCCAGAGTTGGGTCGCGGGGGGCAGTAGTCTAAGTCAAAACCATTTATATTAAAATTTTATTCCAATTACACCATCCTACTGACAAAAAAATAAATAAAACATAATTCTTCAACTTGTGTTCATTTATTTCTCAAAAAAATGTGTACTGCAGTGATTCCCAACCAGGGGTACGCATACCTCTAATGATCTGTGAGCACATTATAGGGGGTATGAAAAAAAATTATATTTCATTACCCAGATGATGACAGCATTTGCTATGCCCCGTAAAAAAAACCACTGGGCTGGGATATGTTATGCTTAATGAATACTCAAAGTAATGCACGGTAAAATGTGTTTTCATCACATTTAGCTTGAATTTTATTTCAATATCTTCATCTTTGCTCATTTTGAGGCTTTTTGTGTGGCATTGTTTGAAGAATGAATCATAACTGCTTCCACTTCAAATCAACCTCTATGGGCTTCTTTGATTGGTTCCATCACATAGCCGGTCATTGATATTGTCCTGCGGGATTCCCTGGAGGTGGGTTCACTGGGGGTGTTTGGGGCTGGGGAGCTGCTGCCCCGCTCTGGAGGTGCTTGGGTTGCCTAGGAGGTTGACTACTGGCGGTTGTGAGTGGGGCCCCTTAGGAGGTCTTGGCGGTGATCATCGGTTGCTGCCTGGTGGCTGCATCATCCCTGAGTGGGTCTGGGTGGGGCCTTAGGGATTGAGTCCTGACTTGTATGCTGCCAGGAAGATGACGAGAACACGTGGCAGTGCCTGGCCCAGGCTCAGGGGCGGGGTGGACAGGAATGCAAGGGGTGGACCATGGCTCCTCTGGTATAATAACAACTCTGTCCCATCACGGGGGAAATGGATGTCCAGGAGGGGGAGGACCCAACCTTACCTGGATGTCTCATGTCTCACATATTCTGGAAGTTGTGCAAATGCAGGGATGGGAGTAGATATTCTGTTGGGTTGGTGCCGTCTGACTCGGTGGGGCTCTGCGATGCTGCTGCTTTGGGCCCTGGTGAGATGGCCTGGGGTCTTCCTGCCCTGGGTGGCATTTTGGGACCGGAGGTGCCTATTGGGGCCAGTGGGGGAGCTGGCACCCTGGAGGCCTTAAGCCAACCAGCCATTCCTCTCCATCCCCACACATTTTTCTCCTCCTGCTCCCTCACATCATCACACAAACATGCACATAGGACCTTGGGGGTGGGCAAGTCAGGGGGTGCGGGTATGGACCCCATATCCACATTCCTGTGGCAAACTGCCCCCTAATTTTATTTGCACCTTAAACACTTCCACTGACGACATTCCACACAAACACGCACTTAGAGCCTTGGGAGTGAGCACATTCAACAGCATTTGCCAAGGGGATCTTTCAGCCTCATCTTGAGTTAATTGAATGGTGTTTCTCTGCTATGTGGAGACACCAAAACACCTCTCCTGCTCTTGGCGGCTAGCAGTGGCTTTGTGGCTAACACAACACATATGGGACTTTACGAGTTAATGCGCATTGACACAATACTTATTTTTTTCTTGCATAACATACATTATGCCTCACTTACATTCTCCTCAACTGGCTGCAGCCCCTCTTTGAAGTCCAGAATGTCCAGCCAGGACGCTGCAAATTTGCACTTTTTTTTTTTTTTTTACTTTTGCCCCACCCTGGAGCTCTGAGAGGAAAATTACTAACACTCACAATATCCAGTTCATTTTTTTAACAGAAATTACTAAATGCACACACTTTTACGATGTTTTTGGGATTCAAACTGGATGGCTATCTCAGGAAAAAAATAATAATCAACATTTAAGACAGTGATAAAAATTGATTTATCATCTTAATTCTTTTCAATACTCCACAGACACCCTGCTGTAGCATAAGAAAGATGCCTCAAGAACATGTTAAAATAAAAAAGAAGAACATGTTAAAAACAGACACCCCCCCCCCATTTTTATTGAAGTGGTTCAAGTCTAAATTGTTCAACGTTGATGTCAAAGCCATTTCAAACAAGTGCCACTCCTGAGTCACTATTATCTTTTTAGCATTTCTCCGTCACAACTCTAGAGTTAAACCTGCCTAACAAACGTAGTGTTGTGATTGACATGAAATAAAAGTGTTCGAAGCAATGGTAGACCAGCGCTTTCAGATTTTTAAATGTAAAGCGTGGTACTAATGAAATGTATTATTATTATTATTATTATTACCTGCTGAGGCTACAGTGGGGCATGGCTACACAGACCTGTAGAGCAAAATCATTTTGATATTGTTGTGGTTGGTCTAGATTCCTAGGCTATAATAAACCTTGAAGACACAATAAAGAGCAGCTGGTGAATAAACACTTTTTTTTAATTATTGTTTTAAAATATGTTAAATAGATAAAAACCAAGACACCCTGCAGATAAAACTGACCGTGGTGAGAGCACTCTTTCGATTGCGATCTTTCTTCATCTTCCCCCCTGCCGCTCGAACGCTGACTCTGTTCTCCCCACCAAGGAAGCCTCTGCAGCTGGGCGCCCCACAGAAACATTTCTGTGCTTCTTTTCTGCGGGAAAAGGTTAAAAAATAATAATAATAATTAAAATACAGCAAATGTCCTTTTAAAACGACAAACTAATTTGAATGATTTTGCTGGTGTGATCAGTGTGTGATCATGCAAAAAAATAAATGCATAGACAATATCTGTAACAGTGAAACAGTACCCGTATCTCTGAAACTGGTAGTCAAACGTCAGTTCATTTCCTGCAGTGACAGTCTTGGTGGTGAAGAACCCAACTCGAAGCTGACCATTAACAGTCCACTGAAAGAAGGTTAAACGATAGCTTTACGTGACTGAACTCTCAGGAAGAACTCAAAAACACAAGAGGTTGCTTTGCCATTCGTACCTTTTGGGTCTCACAATTGGGCTCACAGCTGTGGTTCATGAATCGAGAGCAATTTCCCTTCAGTGTTGCATCAATAATCTGCAGAGACATTATAAATATTTCCACCATTCTCTAATCCAGAATAAGATAGATTTTACCCAAACATTGCTAATTCATTTGAACACAAAGTCTTTATTTACCTCATTATTCTTCAGAGCCATAAAATAGTAGTGAATGTTCTTGTTGCGAGCATATTCTTTAACCCTCGTTTTGAACTCTTTGTGGTCCAACACCTCTCCACAGTATTCCAGGACAAATGTGTTTCTAGGGGTACAAAAAAGATAAACTTAAAAATTGCTTTCCTTCTTTTAAATGACTACAGGTAACACAAAATCCAGATTTTTTTTGTTGACAATGCAAATTCCATACGGAGGTAAATCTTTAGCTGCACGCAGCCCCCAGCCTTTATCTTCTGTGAGGATAACCTCAAAGTCTGCGTGCTGTTTCATCTGGAAGCGGCGGTTAGAACAGTACAATCCGTTGAAGCATCGCGATGAGCTTGAAAAGACAAAACCAATGAAAAAAATCAATTTTTGATTTATTCCAAGACACTGAAGAAAAGGTTATCATGTAGGAATTCAGTATTCACATACTCTTTTGACATGTACCATCTAAAATGTGACTCATTATCTGTTCAATCAAAATAAAATAAGAGTGCACACAATACAAGCAGTATTCATTTGTTATCCGAGCAATCTTTATCATAGTAAAAATTTCCATGTTAAATATTTTTAAAAGGTAAATTCCACTCCTAGGTGAAATGTTGTCTTTTATCATTTTTCCTCGAGTTACAAAGTGGGAAAAAGCATTTTGGAACCAGCCCAGTCATTCTCTTAATCTGGCAGTATTTAACTCCTTGTAATTCCTTTGTTACTTACCATTTTAATTTGCAGTCTATAGGACTAGAAACATTACAAAGCTATCTTCATGACTTCTTTAAATGAAATAGAATAGAATAGACTTTATTGATCCCCCACTGGGGAGATTCACTTGCTACAGCATACATGCACTTAGAGAAATAATAAGATTACAGGTAAACACACAAAGACAATAAGCTATTATTGTAACTTTCAACCAGTAAAACAACGGGGGGGTGGGGGGGTGGGGGGGAGGAAGCTCATGTTTCCAGAACTATGCAGCATAAAGGACACAGAAATACTAATGTTCATTTGGTATTGCACAAGTATTTAACACATACTAAATATTGCATTGATGGTATTGTGCAACAAGATAATACCAGTACACTCTTACTGCAGAGGGGATGAATAACCTACGGTAGCGTTTGACTTTGCATCTTGGATGTCTCATCCATCTGCAGAGCTGGCAGAAAAGAAATGTTGTGACACTCCCAATTTATATTTCTGAGATCATCACGCAGACAAATTAGCTCCAAGGCAAGACAAGGCAGGTTTATTCGTACCTCAGGAAGAACTTATCTCCTAAAGATTTTGCTCAAGGCCTTTTGATGCCTCTGCATCTAAAATCTTTTAACTAGCTATTTGCCTCCCCCTACAGCTCAAGAGAAGAAAGAAGATCAAAACTATTTTCTTCTATTAAATAATGGCCAAATACCTGTGTTAGTCCAAATAATCATGTAAAGCTCAATATTAAATAAATCTGTTAAATGAGAATATTAATTACTTGATATTATAATCCTATGATAGTATTTTAATAAGTAATATAACTTTTAAACTACACACTAGACTGATCACATGTAATGTTAATCACATGACACATTCCTTTGTCTCTCCAATCAGAGCTTTCCTTTCGACGCGTGGCATGATCTGTGCAGTGTTTCTACAGGGAGTGCAGAATTATTAGGCAAATGAGTATTTTGTCCACATCATCCTCTTCATGCATGTTTTCTTACTCCAAGCTGTATAGGCTCGAAAGCCTACTACCAGTTAAGCATATTAGGTGATGTGCATCTCTGTAATGAGAAGGGGTGTGGTCTAATGACATCAACACCCTATATCAGGTGTGCATAATTATTAGGCAACTTCCTTTCCTTTGGCAAAATGGGTCAAAAGAAGGACTTGACAGGCTCAGAAAGGTCAAAAATAGTGAGATATCTTGCAGAGGGAGGCAGCAGTCTTAAAATTGCAAAGCTTCTGAAGCGTGATCATCGAACAATCAAGTGTTTCATTCAAAATAGTCAACAGGGTCGCAAGAAGCGTGTGGACAAACCAAAGCGCAAAATAACTGCCCATGAACTGAGAAAAGTCAAGCGTGCAGCTGCCAAGATGCCACTTGCCACCAGTTTGGCCATATTTCAGAGCTGCAACATCACTGGAGTGCCCAAAAGCACAAGGTGTGCAATACTCGGAGACATGGCCAAGGTAAGAAAGGCTGAAAGACGACCACCACTGAACAAGACACACAAGCTGAAACGTCAAGACTGGGCCAAGAAATATCTCAAGACTGGTTTTTCTAAGGTTTTATGGACTGATGAAATGAGAGTCTTGATGGGCCAGATGGATGGGCCCGTGGCTGGATTGGTAAAGGGCAGAGAGCTCCAGTCCGACTCAGGCGCCAGCAAGGTGGAGTACTGGTTTGGGCTGGTATCATCAAAGATGAGCTTGTGGGGCCTTTTCGGGTTGAGGATGGAGTCAAGCTCAACTCCCAGTCCTACTGCCAGTTTCTGGAAGACACCTTCTTCAAGCAGTGGTACAGGAAGAAGTCTGCATCCTTCAAGAAAAACATGATTTTCATGCGGGACAATGCTCAATCACACGCGTCCAAGTACTCCACAGTGTGGCTGGCAAGAAAGGGTATAAAAGAAGAAAAACTAATGACATGGCCTCCTTGTTCACCTGATCTGAACCCCATTGAGAACCTGTGGACCATCATCAAATGTGAGATTTACAAGGAGGGAAAACAGTACGAGTGTCCTTGCAAAGAAAGGTGGCTATACTGGTCGCTGATTTGTTTTTGTATTGTTTTTGAATGTCAGAAATGTATATTTGTGAATGTGGAGATGTTATATTGGTTTCACTGGTAAAAATAAATAATTGAAATGGGTATATATTTGTTTTTTGTTAAGTAGCCTAATAATTATGCACAGTAATAGTCACTTGCACACACAGATATCCCCCTAAAATAGCTAAAACTAAAAACTAACTAAAAACTACTTCCAAAAACATTCAGCTTTGATATTAATCAGATCTTTTGGGTTCATTGACAACATGGTTGTTGTTCAATAATGAAATTATTTCTCAAAAATAAAAACCTGTTGCAAGATCCACCTGACGCAACGCTCCTTCAGAGTAAAAGCTGAACTCACGACCCTTCAGGGTCCCGCTGACGCTGTAAACCAACTGCCACTTACCTGGGGGCATTCCAAGACTAGTCGGTCGTACTGTACGCTGTTTCACTGGCTTCGGTACCAAAGAGGGGTTAGAGAACCTGGCATTCTGGATCTGCAACGGAGGTCTCCACAAGGGTATGTTGCTCGGCAAGATAGCATCTGAATGTGGTTTTTGAAACTCCGACTATAGTTTAGAGCAAAACATTGGCTCCCACACAGAACTAAGGCTTCTCCGGAAACGAGAGTTCTAATAACAACATTCCACATTTACACCATCCATTTTGCCTCATTCACAACTAGATCCATTCATCACATAGTGTTTAAAGTTAGAGTTAGCGTTGTTTTAAATTGTTCAGAAATAAATCTTCTTAAACTTTAAAACTTGTCTCTCTTTTTGACTCTGGGTTATTACGAAGTGTTACCTAATCCCTGCAATAAAAAGTTCCGATCTTCTGGTTAAAGATATGTATTCAAAGAAACATCAAATTAATTTCATATTTTCTATGGAATCTCACCTTCGATGGTTTCCTACATAAGATGTAACTATTGATACACTACATATTTGGCGAGCCTTAAGCCCATTTATTTGTACATTTTGACACTTCGTGTTGACTTTGAGTCATTTTAACTATCAAAACACTCAAAATTTATTTAAAATTTGATGTTTCTGGTTGAAATGAGGCGATATTATCAGCCACTAGAGTGCAGTCGACCTCCATTTAACTTACTAAAAGGAGGTGACACCAGTCACCTCTTACATGGGGAGCTGTATAATCTCTTCACCTAAGCCTGACTCATCATTATTTTTATATTTTATGTCTTTTCTGAGTGCATTTGTGAGCACTGTGTACAATTCTTGTGTAACTGGAGTTTTCTCCCGGAGGCTTAGCTCCCCCAGTCGCCGTTTGATCCACGGTGACCGGCTGATGGAGGGGACCCTAATGGGCCATTTCCATCTGTACCGGGTTGGCCCGGGCCGGGTAGCGTAGGTTGTTTACATATCTGGGTGGCCTGGTATTTTTCCGGGCCAGCCAAGGCTCATTCTCAGCCCTCTTCTCGAGGGGGTCTGCTTCAGGCCGACCAGGGCCAACACACCCACTGCTGACAGCAAATTCACACCTTCCATTAGAGAAAGCCTCTGATTGGTGGGTAGAATCAGCCCACATGGGCTTAAGGCAAGGATGTGTGGAATCAACCGAGCCAGGCTGGGGCCGACTGGGGCTACCCGGCCCGGGCCGACCCGGTACAGATGGGAATGGCCCATAAGTCACCACGACTCGGTCGCGATAAACATCGTGTTTCTTTTAAAGAAAAAGGGGGTTCATCATACTCCTCCAGGAGAGAGTTGCCTCGCTCAGGCAAGAGCCGCGCTCCTTCTGGCCGAGACTCACCGCGTAGTGCTCGCAAGGAAAACAGTCCTGCCCCAAGGCCGAGAACTGATTCTGGGAGCCGATCTCCTGGAAAAATTCAAGCTCTGGGGCCGCACTTCTTGACCTGTTGAAAGATTCGACAGAATGTGAGTCAGTTCTGTGCATCTCTGCAATAGAACCTCCTCAACCTGCCTGTGGCTCGGTTGTGGAAGCAGGTCCTGCAGAGGCGGAGCCTGCCACAACGGTGCATACACTGACACCTGAGACCTCGGCGAGGTCTGGTGTGTTCACTTACATCAGAGCTAGTCCTCTAGCACCCACGGAACCTGCCACCGGACCTGTCCAGCCTAGCTCACCATCCAGACTTCCACGAAGGGTTCGCTGCAGTATCATCCGTAAAGGTCCTACTGATAAACCTCACATTCCGGTGACCCTGGAGGGGATGCTGGACTGTGAAGATGTCTTGGACTCCGGTTCGGATTTCACCATCATGTCCAGCTCTCTCTGGGAGCAGGGCCGCATGGCTGCAGCTGCACAGGATCGCATCTTAGGACTCACGCCCTGCGCTGTGGGCATCCATCCTTACTTGACAGACCAAATGAACTTGTCAAACATGGTGTCCATCAACTTCACAGTGGGAGACATGTCCGTGAGCCATCCAGTGTTTCTAAATAACGTTGAATCATTTCCATTCCTGTTGGGAGTGGACCTGTTCCAACGCTTCGAAGCTGACATTTCATTCGGTGATTGGACACTCCGAACTCGGCTGACTCAACCGGCGCCCTTGGGGTCTCGAGGACCTCATTCCCTCTTTAGGCGTTGTTAACTACAACGCGGCCGCCAGTCTGACCAGTCGATCCCGTTCCAGTGAAGTCAGTGACATCCAAAGTGTCTGCGTCGTCGCTGAAGCAGCACCACGTCACCCTGTGGTGGGAAAACAACCTACTCTAGGGGGAGGTGTCAGTTGCAGCGACACACCACCTGAAACTCCGCACCCTGCGGTGGGAAAACCACCTTTCAAAGGGGGGATTGATGGTGGCACTGATACTCCAGCTGAAGCCCACAACCTTGCGGTGGGTACCCCACCTGTCAAAGGACGGGCCAATGACATCACTGACCCTACTGCACTACAGCTGGCGCTAATGACCTCTAGCCCAGAAGTTGGTGACTCACCTACCAAAGGGGGGGGTTGAATGGCACCCTGTACCACTGCTGGTTGACCCTTATCTCTCTGACTGCACCTACGCATTGACCAAGGACCCTCCGGAACGCCCACCTGCGCCAAACCCTCGCAAGACCGCGCCAGTCTACAGTCTAAAATGTTCCTGGTTTCCATTTTCAGGTCTGACAAACTACATTTTGTTAGTCGCGTGTATCGGTCTGATATCGACCGCGGCTGAGATTCATTCTCAGTCTCCTCCAACGCGTCTTTAAAAACCTGGGCCCTCTTCAGGTATCACGCTCCGAGACCGCCCAGGTCTATTGATGACCAACTATCGTCTGTTCACTCAAAAGATTTTCCTCAAATTCGACTCCGCTATGGCGTGTACTTAGCCTGGCAAGCCAGACTAAATAAATGTATTATTTAGTCTGGCCACGCTCCATTGACGGCTCTCGGTTGTGGGGCGGGTTCTACCGTTGTCTTTCAAATGATCTCCGCATTCCACTGGACAAAGAATGTGACATACTCTTGTTTCACTCTGTTGCATCATCCCACCCACCAGGCATATAGAGTGCCCTGATTGGCCCACAAAGCGGATAAAGCTCTGTGATTTGTTCACTAAGCAGATAGAGCACTATGATTGGCCCACCATTATGGACCAATCACAGCTCTTTATGTGTTTGAAACCCCTATAGAGAGCTGTGATTAGCCAGCCAGAGTCCTGGTAGGAGCTGCGAGGTTCCAATGGAGCATGCCTAGACCATTCTTTGCAAAGCAAGAATTTGGTCTAGTTCACTAGGCTAGCGTGAACTGATAAAATGACAAATGCCTTTGGCAACCTCTCGGAAACGGGAGCCCGCTGGACTAGTACCCTGACACAGCACGCAGAAGCTGACATCCGTCACATACTTATCCAGGTGCTTAAATTCACATTTTCGAATAATGAGTTTTCCGATACCAACATTAGGCCGAAGCGTTTCCTTGACGAACTTTTCTCAATTGCTAATACAATTGGCAATCTTTTAAAGTTTGTTTTCTCTTCAGTCAACTCAATTGAGGTTAACACAGTTTGTCGACACGTCGATGAGCTTAACAGAGAATATTCGGCTCTGCGTAAGCAGGTACTGCAGGAACGGCACGCCTTGAGACAGCTGGGCACGTCTGAACAACAGACTATGGTGGTACTCAACACTCACAGCGACATTTTGCGTACAACAACTTCTGTGAATGAGTTACGTTCTTTTGTGAATGTTGACTATGCTCATACACAGATGCTGACCATTTGCCTGTCCGACTATGGTCGGGACGTGAGCTCTTCGATCGATACCCTCCCCATGGAAAGAATCTCTCCGTACCTCGTGTCCCTGGCCATGGTTTGGTCTGCGATTGCTTGTGTGACCTCGAAGGACCCGATGGCCCTTCAGACTCACTTGGCTTTCTCATTGGGCAGTGCTATCCCGTTAATTGTCAATCCAGATGTTGTTCAAACTACTGCTGCTGTTGGTGACCGTTGGTTAGTTAATACCTCTGCTCGTGAAGCTGATGTTTTCTATGAGCATCATGGTGTGTCCACATGAGTTGTGATTCCTTCTCAAACTCTGTGGGTAACAGTTCCACATAGTATTACGGTCCATGTAGGTGAGGTCACTCTATATTACTTGGATCCTGGTGAGCACAAGTCTAAAGTGGAGTTTTCTCCTTTTTATGATAACAACTTCTTTGCTCTTTCTCCAGCTACGGTGGATAATATTACATTCAATGGTCCGACCATGGTTCGGCTTGGTGTGGTGAACAGGGTGGTGCGTGATTTGTCGACAGATCCTGGTCTCAGGTTTCAACCAGTGTCTTACTCCTGGTCCTCCGCTGATTCTGTTGTGATATTCACTGCATGCCAAAACCTCTGCCTGTCGTGGGGTTTGTCATTTTTCCCATTTCGTCACTTCTCCACGCGGTTGACCTCTCTAGGGGATTCGGTCCGCAGAGTTGTGAGCCGCCTATCTCGGGCTCTTGAACCGCCTGTCCCGGCCGGTCCTGTTCCTCCACTTGCACCTCCTGTGCCTTCAGTTAGGACTTCAAAAGTGAAGTGATTTCTATTGCCCTGACTCGTCGATTCCATAGTTCTCTATTTCGAGTTGCAGTTAAGTGTTGCCTTTTCTTGGACATTTTTCTTTTGGTTTCTCGGGAGGAACGGTATTTTTTTTGTGGACATTTTACTTTTTTGTTTCTGGTGCTATGAAGCTTGGAGGATTTTTACTGCTATTTTTTTAAAGCTTTTTTCACTTTTTGAGCATTTGTTATGATGCGTAACCATGGCAACAAGCTGGTTTACAATCGGGAGCAGCTGATCAACATTGGAAAGGCTGAAATAATACCTCAACTGAAGCCACAAATCCCAAATGAGCTAAAACGCAAGAAGCGTGGGTGCAGAGTGGGAGCAAAACGGAGACAGAGAAAGAGGAAATTCAAACCATCTCTTCCATCGATCATAATGGGCAATGTGAGATCACTGGCCAGCAAGATGGATGAACTCCAAGCCCTTTCAAGGACTCAGCCAGAGTATCGGCAGTGTAGTATTATGTGTTTCAGTTAGATGTGGCTGCAGGACCATATCCCCGATTCCAGCGTCTCTCTGCAAGGATTCCTGACTGTACGAGTAGACAGAGATCTGAAGAGGAGCGGGAAAAGAAAAGGAGGTGGAGTGGCAGTGCTCGTCAACAACAGATGGTGCCATCCAGGTCATATTTCAGTGAAATGTCGTCTCTGAAGCCCAGATGTTGAACTCTTGGCAGTAAGTTGTCACCCATATTATTAGCCAAGAGAGTTCACCAGTGTTGTCTTGGCAACCATTTATATACCACCTTCAGCCATTGCTGAAAATGCATGTGATGCAATCAGTTCTGTTGTCGCTAAGCCACAAACCCAGCACCCCAATGCATTTGTGGCTATATCTGGTGATTTTAATCATGCCTCGCTCTCTGCTACACTTCCAACATTTCAACAGTTTGTCAGCTGCTCCACCAGAGAAAACAAGACAGTGGATTTGTGTCATGCAAATGTAAAGAATGCATACATATCCAAACCAAGACCTCCTCTGGGACAATCACATCACAATCTTGTTTTTCTCTGCTCAGAATACAAACCACTTGTTCAGAGGCAACCTGTGACAAGAAGAACTGTGAGAAAATGGTCACAGGATGCTGAAGAAGCCCCGCAGTGTTGTTTTGAGACCACAGATTGGATGCCTCTCTGCCAAGGATATGAAGAGGACATCAATGCCATGACTGGATGTGTCACTGACTATAAAAACTTCTGTGTGGACAACATCATACCCACCAGAACAGTGAGATGCTTCGTTAATAACAAACCCTGGATCACCAGTGAGCTGAAGAATCTACTAAATGAGGAAAAAAAGAGCCTTCAAGGAGGGAGACAGGGAATTATTGAGGAGTATACAGAAGCAACTGAAGATCAAGATCAGAGACAGCAAGGAGGCATACAGGAAGAAGCTGGAGAACAAACTACAGAGGAACAATATCAGAGATGTGTGGTCAGGGATGAAGAAGATGACAGGCTTCAAGCAGAAGAAGGATTGCACAGATGGCAGCCTGGACACAGCCAATGAACTGAACAAGTTCTTCAATAGGTTCGGATCAGGAACAAACCCAGCATCCTCCTTGCCTGTCCCCAGCCAATCAGACATCCCATCCTCCTCTGATCCAACATTTTCCGGTCACACGCCAGCTCTTTTGTCCTCTAACGCAGTCATGGACTCTTCTGGTTCTATAAATCTGTCTTCAACCAAGTCAGGAGATGCTGCTGCCCCATTTACCTCCCCCTCCCACCTACCTGTCTCTAGAAGTCAGGTGAAGAGGCAGCTGGAGAGACTGAACAGGAACAAGGCTGCGGGTCCAGATGGTGTCAGCCCCAGGGAACTGAAGGCCTGTGCAGAGCAGCTCTGTGGGATTCTGCAGCACCTCTTCAACCTCAGCCTGGTCCAGGAGTAGGTTCCAGTCCTGTGGAAGACATCCTGCCTTGTTCCAGTCCTAAGAAAACTCGCCCATCAGTCAATGACGACTACAGACCGTGCCGGGGGGATGTGGTGGTGATGATGGGCCGGTGAAAACTCCGCTGGTGATCGATTCAGCCCCGGGGGGTGTAAACCGCGGGAATTGCAGCAGGAGGGGGAGGAGCCGCGGGGAAAAAAATCACTGCTAGCAGGGGGTGGCCCAACACAGCCTCAAAGACAATAATAATGATGATGGCTGGGTTAGTTTGGGAGAAGCGGAACAGTATTCCAAGTGGATCAGGCATTTTGATGAGCCAGTTGGATACTGTGGAGACAGGGATCTGTCAAATTCAGAACACATTTATTTTGTGTCAGTGTTTTTGGATGAGGAATTCTGGACCCTCATCACAATTGAAACTAACCGATATGGTCACCAGTATTTAGAGAGGGAGGAACTGAAATCTATCTCCAGATATAATGACTGGTACGATGTAACTGTCCCAGAAATGAAAGCTTTCATTGCCATTCAGTTCTGCACGGGGCTTGTGGAAAAGCCTGAGATTGAGGATTATTATAAAACAAATAAACCAAAGAAGGGATGAGTGAAATATGTTCATGACGCTGAAGCACCAAAAACAGTGTTCTTGATTGATACGCACGCAGTAAACATAACAAAATACCAATAAAGTAATAAATATTATATATATATATATCATAAACAATAACAACACTAAGAAAAAACATAAAAAAATAACAAAAATCTGCAAATGTGATGCAATCCAATAAGGCTGCCACCTGATGAGGTCACAATATGCAAATTATGAGTGAATTTGATCCTATCACAAAATTTGGCTCATACTTTAGATTCTTCTAATTTACAATATTCCTCTATCTCTAACCAGATTTAAGCTACAAGCTCTTTAAATAGTGATATAAAAAATTCATATTTTACTGAAAAAACTATGGCGCCTAAAGGGTTAATCTGTAAACACGAGTTTTGTACATTGTACCACATTTTAAAATCAAGAATTGTGTATTTATTTACTCATTTCATGCTTATTAATTAGTGTGTATTCATATTTCTCCAATATTTCCAACTTTAAAGGTGTGGTTCACTGAAATAAATTTTTAATGATTATTTCTGATTATAATCAGGCACTGGGTGTTTCATGCAGGCTGAACATGAAAATTGTCCCCTACACCAATCTCCTACTTTAGCTTCTGATAGAAAATACTGTGAAACTCTAGCACTAAAAAATCCTGAGAGATCTATGTCACATTGTTACTGGCTGTTTGTTTAGCATCCAGGAAACAGCACAGAAGGTCTCGACTAGTAGAAGCTAACTGTTAACATTAGCAACTCCATCACACAGCAGAACTCCTCCAGGCTTGTGTTATTTGTGGAGGTAAAACAGCAACATTGCAAATCAGTAGTAGTGGCTTTTTCTAAGTTTCAGGAACAATAGATATTTCAGGGGTACAAAACTTTTATAGAATGTAATCACACGTTTTGTCAATAATTTATAGAATGTGTGTGTGATAGATATGTTAATACAAATGTGAAATCAATTCATGTAAAATAATCATGGTAATTGAGAAACTGTGATTATTTGTCAGACTATCATCGTGTCACCAAAATTTATGATCATTGCAACCCTAGCTGCAGCCGCGATTTAATCAGAAGGAAAACTGAAAGATAATGTAGCTGCTGTCAGAAGCAATCTAACAGATTTAAAATGTTAAAACTGTCAGACTAAATTGTTGAAAAAATAACAATTCTTATCTTTACGTGTTGAGATTTTTTATTATTATATTTATTTATGATCTGCATCGGCACCCAGTTGGCAGAACCTGGTGTCATTCACCACAGAGACGAGCTTATCTAGCACGATTACTTTTTTTTTTTTTACAGGTTATTTACTTAGCCTCCTGACTGTCACGCTCACACAGACGAGTGTTGGTGAGCGGCAGCCTTCGAGTGTTCATTCTTCGTGTGTGTGTTTATTTCCGCTGTGAGACAAACTCACCTCACACCACCCAGGGTTTGTTCTTTAAAACTTGTATTAAATCCACCATGTTGACGCATTTTAACGAGCGTCCTCTGTGCCGTATTTTCTGCTGCAGGAATTTCAGTTTACATCACGGAGTAAAACTTCGGCAGACGCATTTGTTGACATTTTTGCCACTGCGCGCCTGCGCAGTGTGAGGGAAGGGAGGGGGATGCGATGCTGCTCTCAGGTTCTCTGTGGGTTACAGAATAGGACCGACAGGCAGCTGATGTAATCAGCTTTGAAAGACGATCAGAAATTGCAGATCACATCCTTTTCATGGAGATCAGCCGCGGATGTTAAGAGCTAAATTGTCTGACGTTTTATGCCTCTGGTAGGGCCACCCATGGCAAACAGGTCCTAGGTGAGGGATCAGACAAAGTGCAGCCCAAAGACTCCTTATGAAGAACAATAAAAATGGAAACGGCGTTCCCTCGCCCAGACTCGGGTCACCGGGGGTCCCCGCTGGAGCCAGGCCTAGAGTTGGGGCACATTGGCGAGCGCCTGGTGGCCGGGTTTTTACCCATGGAGCCTGGCCGTGCACAGCCCATAGAGGAGACGTGGGTCCCCCTTTCCATGAGCTCACCACTTGTAGGAGGGGTCAAAGGGGTCAGATGCATTGTGTGTCAGGTGGTAGCCAAAGGCAGGGACCTTGGCGGTCTGATCCTTGTACAGTTGACGATTGACTACATTTTAATTAAGATGACCAGTAAGACATGATAATTCCATATAAATATGAAATATCAATCTGACTGATCTTTCAATGTTTAACCAGAAGGTTATAGTTATTTTACTTACTCGGGGACCATTAACACACTTTGTATTAATTCAGACAAAGTCAAGTATATAGTATACAAAACTGAATTTATTTATTTTCCCTAAACTAATGATTATACATGACAAGATATGAATGAAATGGATATGAAGTGGATTAATGTGATGGATGAGATGTTGTCATAGAAGCTAGATGTCTTAGCAAAACCTTTCTCAAGTATCTGACAGAATTTGTGAAGTCTGGGTTGTAAAAGCATTTGGCTGTATGTTTGTTAAACTACAGATTTGTTGATAAAAACCATCCAACGCCAGTGTGCAGCCTACAATACCCTTTTGCATGTGTTGCTCCCGGCGGTCCGGAGGAAGGCAGCCTGAATGGTAAGTCACCGGACGTAGAGACCACAAGACTCAAAGATTAGAAGCTTCCTTTCAGAGTTCAGCTTCACCGGCCATGAGATGCAACCAGGGTCTGCAGGTTAGAGGTCTGAGGCGTGTAGTAACTTTTAAAAGAGCTGTTGTGTCTGTCATCACTCGCAGCGTCGCAGAGACTTTTGACTTGAGGTCAAAGGAGGAGATGGTTTCAAAATGCTTTTCCCCGATTTTGCCAAATTGGGAGTCAGCTGGAAACTGAATTAATCGGAAAGTAATTCCTGTTTTATTAAAATCACATTGCTTAAAAATTTGACAAATCAGAATTGAACACGTTTGAGGCCTTCCTTCAGATACAAAGATGGTTAACCTTTTGTGTGAATGAGTTGTTTTAAAACACTTATGTGAAGTGAATGTTAACATTAATAATTATCTTATTATAATGTGTGAGTATAGATATTGATTAAAGCAGAGATTTTTCAAACATTTGATTTAAACACGTTCATTTAACAAGTTTGATTATTTCAACTTGTCAGTTGTAAGGTCACGTAGGAACTTTGAGGTGAGGAATGCAGGAGTCTTGCATAAGACCTTGGGTGAGAATGTTGAGGCTTCTTGTTCGGTAACAAGAACTGGCAGAACTTTCTGGATTTGGAGGCCAGGCAGATGGTGGGTTTATGTCTGCAAATGAAAGGTTACTTTCTGGTTAATTTGTTGGTGAAAATTTGACCATTTGGTACGTTACATCATCAGCTACAAAAGCTAGCTGTTGGTACGTTGAATGTCACCTCTCTGATGGGGAAGGGGAGGTGACATTCCATCAACCCACCACAGAGTTTGTGGGTGAGGTCGAGAAGTTCAATTAAATTTAATTCAATTCAAAAATACTTTATTAATCCCAGAGGGAAAGTGATTGCTGTAGTAGCTCAGAATAATAATAATAATCAAGTCATCAAAGAGTTGTTGTATATTACAGTGGCTGTTGGCAGGAAGGATCTCCAGTCAGTGTTGCAGCCAAACTGAAGAAGCCTCTGACTGAAGGCACTCTTCCGTTGTCGGACAGTCTTGTGAAGAGAATGCTCAGGGTTGTCCATCATTTTTTTGATTCTCTGGAGAATCCTTCTTTGCATCATCTCCTCCAGTGGTTCCACAGTCGTCCCCAGAACAGAACCAGCCTTTTTTATTAGGCTGTTGAGCCTTTTCAGGTCCCTGCTTCTGATGCTGCTACCCCAACAGACGATGGCTGAAGAGATTACACTCTCGACAACAGACTTGTAGAAGATCTGCAGCATCTTGCTACAGACATTGAAGGACCTAAGCGTCCTCAAGAAGTGCAGTCTGCTGTGTCCCTTCTTGTAAACAGCTTCGCTGTTCTTTCTCCAGTCTGTTGTCCAGGTGAACTCCAAGGTATTTGTATTCCTCAACCACCTCCACTTCTTCTCCCATGATGGAAACAGTGTTTGACTCCACCCTGTTTCTTCTGAAGTCTAAAATCATCTCCTTTGTTTTGTTGTTTTGTTCTGGCTAGATATAGTTGGACTCACCTCAACGCATGGCTCTGGCTCTGGAAACCGTTTCCTCAAGAGGGGTTGGACTTTCTACCACTCTGGAGTTGCACCGTCTGAGGGGTGCCAAGCAGGGGTGGGCATACTTGTTCCCCCAATCTCGGTGCCTGTACGTTGGGGTTTACCTCAGTGAACGAGAGGGTAACCTCCCTCCAACCTCGTGTGGGGGACGGGTCCTGACTGTGGTTAGTGCTTATGCCCAAACTGCAGTTCGATGATTGACTTTGTTGTCGATTCAACGATCTGTGGCCGCATGTCTTGGACACTCGGGTGAAGAGAGGGGCAGAGCTGTCAACTGACCACTATCTGGTGATAAGTTGGCTTCAATGGTAGGGGAGGAAGCCGATCAGACCTGGCAGGCCTAAACTTATAGTGGTTGGGGATGCCGTCAAGCTGAAGAAAGAGTCTTATTAGGTCTTTTTGGCCTGTGGGACTCCAGGGCAGCTGATAGGTGCCAGCAGTCCAAGCAGAATGCGGCTTGGCTGGTCGCGGAGGCAAAAACCCGTGGGAGTTCAGTGAGACCACGGAGCAAGACATCTATATGGCTTCGAGGAGATTCTGGTCCACCATCCGGCATCTCAGGAGGAGAACGCAGTGCAACTTCTATCTCTTCTACTGGTGTAAATAATAATTATTTTCAGTAAATAAATGACTTTATGCATGTATATAGTCATTTTAGAACAGATTTAGTCATAATTCACATCGAGTCACCGTTTTATTTTTTTTACTCGTTTGATCACCCGTAGTTAGTTGATTTTTTTCAGCAACTTTTTTCATAGAGGTATTTTATTATTTTGTATGTTAGATTTGTTTTTGTAACTAATGAAAGAAATCAGGAAATCTTCTAGAAAGAGTAAACTTCCCTCAAGATTTGTTGAAGAGCAAGATGTGCACTACATAATTTTTCCGTCACAAATGTAGTAAGTATGTCTGCACAAAACTTTTTCCAAGCAACACGCTTTCCAGTTGCTGTTGTCTAGAATTGGCTCCGGGTCAGGGATGAGGTCCTTCTCCAAGTGGACTAGTTTAAGTATCTTGGGGTCTTGTTCACAAGTGAGGGAAAACTGGCATGCGAGATCAATTGGATAGGATTGGTGCTGCATCTGCAGTGATGCGGGCGTTGTACAGGTCTGTTTTGGTTAAGAGAGAGCTGAGCCAGAAGGCAAAGCTCTCAATTTACTGGTTGATCTACATTCCTACCCTCACCTATGGTCATGAGCTTTGGGTAGTGACCGAAAGACGAGATCGCAGATACAAGCGGTCGAAATTAGTTTTCTCCGCAGGGTGGCTGGGCTCTCCCTTAGAGATAGGGTAAGAAGCTAGGTCATCCGGGAGGGGCTCGGAGTAGATCCACTGCTCCTCCACATAGAGAGCAGCCAGTTGAGGTGGCTCGGGTATCTGATTAGGATGCCTTCCTGGTGAGGTTTTCCAGGCACGTCCAACCGGGAGGAGGCCTAAAGGAAGACCCAGGACATGTTGGAGGGACTATGTCTCTCACCTGGCCAGGGAACACCTTGGGATTCCCCCGGAAGAGTTGGCCCAAGTGGCTGGGGAGGGGGAAGTCTGGGCCTCTTGACTTAGGCTGCTGCCAGATAAGTGGGTGGATGTTCCACTTAGATAGGTGGGTGGGTGGGATGCTGGTGGGAGGGATGGATGGATGGATGGATGGAGGGATGGATGGATGGGAAAAATTATCTCGATAAAAGTCAGAAATTTCGATTAAGATACATTTTGATTTATTGCCCAGTCCTGTGAGCTTGTCAATCTTATTAGGCAGAGAACGGACATTTCCCATCATTCGGGATGACGAAGGGTGAATATGGTTTATAGCTCCTTTTCCTTTCATGGAGCTTAGGTCCTGCTCTTTGTTCGGATCTACAGTGGAGAAGAGTGCCAGTGTCTGCAGCTCCAACAGCTGATCTCTGGTGTAAACAACAGATTAACGGACATAGCCGAAGGAATTTCCCAGTGTGTTCCACACATGTTAAAAAAAACAGTAAAAAAAATTTCACACAAACAACACAAAAGTAATCCTGTGGATTATGCGGTTGAGGGAAAATATACCCAAGTTAAGGGCATTAAAAACACTCAACACAAGACAAGAATAAAAAAGGGAGTAAAGAAGCAAGAGCTGCTGTACCTGGCTGTCGCTTGTGCAGTATTTAGCTGTTACCATTCACTTACATTGTTTATTCTGAACTAAAGCAAACAAAATACTCCCAGATTAAGAGAATGGTTGAGCTGGTTATAAAATGCTTATCTAACTTCAGGAAAAATGGCAAAAAAAACTACATTTTACTTAGAATTGGAATTTCCCTTCAAACACTGGATTTTTTTTCCAAACTGAACAACATTCTCATAAATAATAAACCTCACAAGGGGTTTATATTGGAAATAATCTGGCTATGTTAAATCACAAAACAGGGTAAATGATAAGATACACTGTGATACTAAAAGCTACACAATATTTAAATTTTTTAGAATTGAATTTAATAGGAACATTCGGGCTAGATGCTTCCAAGACACAGCTAGCATTGTTCCACCACAATGAAGGCAGTAAAAACTGCTGCCACCTAGCTGTCAAAGGAGTCTGAAGTACACACAAATAAGTCAGTAAATGTTTGCATGTAAAATCACAATAAAATAAAATTGTTGCTTTTATATTTCAAATATCAATATTTTCTTACATTTCTAAAACTCACCATTCAATCATCAGGAGTCGATTCAAACAGTCTTCCCCACAAGCAAACATTCCTTTTGCGCGATCTTCTCTTGACAACACTGGACACTCACACTGCATCCTTTTGATGTCTCGATGAGATTTGCTCTTCTTTCTGCAATTTTGAATAAAACCTTTCAGAACTAAAGCTCATTTGTTTTAGTTAGTGTAAATTCTAGCTGAATGACTGACTTACCTTTCAGTTAGGTAGAGGTTCTCCTCAATCAAGTCAAAGTAGGGGGGCATTGTTTTAGTTTTGGACAATTCTTTCCATTTGTTTGTATCTTGAAAGTCCTGCAGAGACAGTGACGGCCGAAGACCATCAGCTTTAACCACTGTTTCCTTAGAAACAGCAGCATCTGCATGACGCTCCCTTTTGCCCAAAGGCCCAGCTTCTGCCTCATTGTCGGAGTCTGACTCGATTTCTGGACGTCTTTTCTTGGGAGGTCCTCTGCCTCTGTGGGGTCTCAAATTGCTTTCTTGAAGGGGGTCAGATACAGCAGGGCCCCTGCTGTTGCTGCTAATTTCATGAGCTTGTACAAAGCTCAATGATCCTGTAGGATGAAGCTCACAGCATTCAGCAGCTCTTTTATTAAGATTCAACGATGATTCATTTTTGCTGTAGTCCTCATAGTCATTAGTAAGTGAATCAGGGTGGATTTCAGTAAAAGGTTCCCGATCGTGTGGATGGAGGTAAGATTTTGTGCCACTTTGCTCTCTGGAAACAGCTCCTGTCAGGTTCGTGTTTGTTACCTGCAGCTCGTGGCTGCTGTCAGGCTGCTGGCACGTACTTGAAGGCTGTTCTGATTGAAAAAAAACCTGGACCTGGCTGAAATCATTCTTGTCATTTATACCATCAAACCCAGGAAAATGCTCATGTTGGTAATGCAAGTGTGCCTGGTTATTACCAACCTCATGCAGCCTGAGTCTATCCTCATACTGTCTGGAATTATCAGGCGAGTGGGTTGAATCGGTTTCACTGACATGACTGACCACAAAGAGCTGGGCACTTCTGGAGCCAGAGCCTTCTGAGTGACTGGTGCTGTCGATCATATTGCTTTGGGACTGACACAACGCACTGCTGTTTGGAGACGCACATACACCACTCCTGGATGTTGGTTGTGTTTTCTGTGAGCTAACCTGGTGAGTGTTGGGCTGGTTGGAAATGATAACTGGAGAGTGTGTAGACTCGTCCCTGAGATCTGATGCTTCTATCAGAAAAGAATGCTTTGGTATCGCCACCACAGAGTGAAACAGTTTTAAAGCCTTTTCGCAATCTGAATCATACGCAGAGTTGTCACTGTCATCACTGAGTAGCGCTGACCCATCCTGGGTGGCTGGTGTTATTTTACTCTTTCTGTTGCTGTGGGTGCTCTCTCTGTGTTTGTTTTCATCAGATCTGATATGGGTTTGCATCTCTGCAGCCAAGGTATTGTGTGAAAATTTTTCGTTTATTTGGAGAGGCTCATCTGAGTTTGATTGCTGAGAAGCAGGAAGTTCTGAGTAAATGTGGGTGCTTGCTTGTGAACGTTTACTTTGGTCTTCGTTTGTACAGATAAAGGACATGCGGTGTGAGCAGCCTTTCTGCTCAGAGGTCTCCATCTCATTTATTAGTCTGGAATGTGTCGCGTCTCCTGAATGAACAATTTCTTCACTGTAAGACTCTTGTTTGTTGTTGTTTTTAGGGAACTCTATTTTCCTAATGGATACCACCTTTTTCACTGCAGGCTTCATTTCTGCACAAGCAGATCTGTTTGAACCGTCACCATCACATATTTTTTGTCCAACAATATCCCACCGGGACTTTCTGGTGGTAGAGATGCTCTTTTTATAATCATCCACAGACAACTGATTCTCAGTTTCAAGACATGGCAACTCAGATGGGAATGGCACAGTTGTGTCAGACTGACTCATAGCAGTTATATTTGACTCTTCTGGTTTAGTGAGTTGGTGAACCTCCTGTGTGATGGGTAAATCTAAAAAATCCAGAGAAGGTTTGGGTGATTCTAAACAGGCTACATCTTTCTTGTCTTCGACACCTATTGACTTTTCATCACTTTTGTTAGAATTCAGAATGCCAGCATTTAAATAAACGTTCGGTTGATTATTTGAGACTAAATCAGACACCACATTGTGCAGATTTTCAGGACTGCTTCCATGCTTTAGACTATCACTTGATGTATGTTTATTTTCCAATTCAAGCCTTGGCCTTGCTTCACTTAAAAATCCTTGTAAACGTTTGTCAGTGGATAAGACCATCTCCTTAACATCACTGGGTTCATTCTCACCTTCACGTAATTCCGACTTTTCTTGTTCATCTTCAGAACACAATTCTGTGCCAAGTGCACCCAGTGGTGATTTCTCAGCACTGCGAGCCAAGTCAATAGATTGTGTAACATGTCTAGGAGATCTCACAGATGTTTTATGGGAGGTTGGCTTCTTTGAATTTGACCAACTGCTATTCCCCCGAGAGTCTCCACATTTCTTTAAAGAGTTTGCACATTTGTCAGATGCATGCAATTTTGCTTTATGATCTCCCTCCGAGTCACTGGAAGTGCATTTTTGGTGCTTGTTGTGTGTTTGAGAGTGGGAATGATTACTGGAAGCAGAAGAAATGATGCTGGTCTCGGATTTATGATGTCCACTAGATTTGCGGTTACTAGAGTCCAACTCAGGAAAGCACTTGTGTTGGGAATCTGAGTCTGAATAATGCTTTGAAGTCCTCTCAAACGTTGATGAATGCATTTTCTTGTTTAACTCAGAGGAGTGAGAAGAATCTTCAGACTTCATAGATTTCTCTGATTTTGAGTGGGAAGATGATTGTGACACTTTATGGGAGCTTGAGTAGTTGGACGACCGGTTGCACACATTTGTCCTTGTCCGCAATCTCCGGTGGTCTTCTTCAGAGTCAGAACTATACCAAGTTCTGTCAGTGCGGGAACGAGAACGTCTCCTCTTTCTGGAAGGAGAACCCTTGTGCAATCGCCGATCAAACTCATGATAATATGATCTTTCAGAGCGAGATCCTCTGTCACATCTGGATCTCTCTGATCTGGAGTGAGATGAACTTGTTCGAGACCCCCTGGATCTAGATCGTGATCTAGACCTGGACCTATGGCGATCCCTGTCTGTTCGAGACGAGCGTGAGGACATGTTTCTAGAATCTCGCTCCGATTTGGAATAACTAGAAGACCTTTCATGATTCTCCGAACGCTTAGAGGACTTCTTTTCTCTTTCCCCAACATGTGAATTAGAGGAGGAGCTTTTCTCTTTGATTCTATCAGTGTTTGTTCTGTTTTTTGAATCATCAGACTTGTGACTGGAAGACGTGTGGGCTAAATCTACATAGGATTCTGAGCAAAGAGGAACACTACTGGACTGTGACCTGGTTTTCCTTTTGTTCACGTTATTTTCGAGATTAGTACTTCTGGAACTATCACCATCCTTTCCAGAGGAAATGGAGGACTTCTTTAGGCTGGGGACTTCCTTTATCTCAGAAATTTGAATATGAGCCCTTTCACTGGGGCTGATAACATTTTGTGGTTCGAGCCCTGGGAATTCAATGTAAATCTTAGCTGTTGATTTAGGCAAAATGTTCAGTTCAGAGGCATGAAGCTGTTCAGAGGTGTGAGGCTCTTCTGATCCAGAAGGTGCTGGTTTCTCCTCAGTCACAGACACACAAAGAATTTGCTTCTTAAAATGCATATTTGCTAAACTTTTTTTGAGTCTAGTTGAAGAAGAGATTGATGATTGAGAGTGTGTCTCTGGGTTAGTCTCTGACACCAAGTGTGTCTGCTTTTGCTTTATTCTCCCCATATTTTTCCCCTCTTTATCTGACGATAACTGTGACGAAGGAGAGTGAAGTTCAGTAACAGCTGTTTCAGGACTAGTGTGGATGAAGAACGAACTCTGAAGAGGCTTCTTTGTCTGCGAGAAGGTGAAGGACACTTTCTGACGGCTCTGATCTTCAAGGTTGACCCTCATTTTGGTCCCCTTTGTTAAGAGATGATTGGATAAAATAACTCTGGGTGACAAGCTCTTTATCAGAGCTGACTTGGACAATCCTTCCACTGTTACCTACATCAAAAAAGAAAAAACATGTTATCTCACTATGATTTTCCCAAACACACAGCATACCAAACTTTGTAGCATAGTAGGGATGTTCCGATCACGTTTTTTTGCACCCCAATCCGATTCAGTCATTTGATTTTAAGAATCCGATACTTTAGAAATGCATTTAAAAAAAGTAGAGTGACTGAGTTGTCCTTCAAGTTATTTTTAATCATTCATGCATTTCTTTCTTTCTGTATTGTTGTAATTTCTTTTGTTTATTTGCAATAAAACATCACTTGTCATTTACAATTTAAATGAATAAGAAACGTGTTAATATTGTTAATATTAAAGTGACGGTGTTTATTTTTTCTGGCAATAGAGGGCAGAAGATACAAAAATCGTTGCAAGCAAGTAGTATTTTTTAAATTAGAGTGAGACCTCCAGCCTGGCCTGCCAGACTCGTCCTCGGTTTAATTATGCACAGAGAAAGAGTCTGGTAACTCACAGACAGAGAGGTATTTGAGGGGCGGGACTACGCAGCTCAAAAATAACCAAACAGAAAAAAGATGGAAATGCCGACTGTACCGTGCTACGCTGTAGTTTTTTTTAGCAGTAATAAAAAAAAAAGGCATCCAGCAACAGTGCAAACATCTTTTATTTTTTTTAAATAAAGGCTTTTAGCACTTCAACTTGTGGTATGTTTTTTTTTTTTACTTTTTATTTATACACTTTTACATTAGAAACGCATTCCCCATCGTACTCAGCATTCATAATATTTTTAGTGTTAAGTTCTTCCCGAGTTCTTTCGTCTTCATAATGAGTTCTTTTCATTTTCCCTTGGTGGTTTTCTAGTGATCTTCCTTTGATTGTATTCTTCCACGTTTATTCATTTCACTCTTTGTCTTTTTCTTCTCAAATTTCTATTCTTTCCCCGGCTAAACCCTCTGTCTTTCTATTTCTATCTTCTTGACTTTCTTACCCTTATTCAACTTTTCCTTTTGAGTACTTATAATGCGAAAAAGAATTATATAAATAATAAAACAAAATGGAACGTCACCTCGCTGGCGGGGAAGGAGCCGGAGCTTGTGGCAGAGGTTGAGCGGTACCGGCTAGATATAGTCGGACTCACCTCGACACATTGCATTGGCTCTGGAACCCGAGACCTGGAGAGGGGTTGGACACTCTACTTTGCTGGAGTTGCTCCGGGTGAGAGGCGGAGGGCTGGGGTTGGCTTTTTGTTAGCCCCGAGACTCTCTGCCTGTGTGTTGGGGTTTACCCCGGGGGACAAGAGGGTAGCTTCCTTGCGCCTTCGGGTCGGGGAACGGGTCCTGACTGTTGTTTGTGCGTATGGGCCAAATATCAGTTCAGAGTACCCACCCTTTTTGGAGTCCCTGGGACGAGTGCTAGATAGTGCTCCATCAGGGGACTCCATTGTCCTGCTGGGGGACTTCAATGCTCACGTGGGCAATGACAGCTTGACCTGGAGGGGTGTGATTGGGAGGAACGGCCCACCTGATCAGAACTCGAGCGGTGTTTTGTTATTGGACTTCTGTGCAAGCCGCAGTTTGGCCATAACGAACACCATGTTCGAACATAAGGATGCCCACCGGTACACTTGGTACCAGGGCAGCCTAGGTCACAGGTCGATGATAGATTTTGTAGTCGTATCATCTGACCTGCGACCGTATGTTTTGGACACCCGAGTGAAGAGAGGGGCGGAGCTGTCAACTGATCACCACCTGGTGGTGAGTTGGATCAGATGGCAAGGGAACATGCCGCGTAGACCTGGCAGACCCAAACGCATAGTGAGGGTCTGCTGGGAACGCCTGGCAGAAGAACCTGTCAAGACGGTCTTCAACTCCCACCTCCGGCAGAGCTTTGACCACGTCCCGAGAGCAGTGGGGGACATTGAGTCCGAGTGGGCCTTGTTCCACTCTGCGATTGTCGAGGCGGCTGTTGCTAGCTGTGGTCGTAAGGTGGCCGGTGCCAGTCGTGGTGGCAACCCCCGTACCCGCTGGTCGACACCAGAGGTTCGGGGAGCCGTCAGGCTGAAGAAGGAGGCCTACAGGGCGTGGCTGGTCTGTGGGTCTCCGGAGGCAGCAGACAGGTACCGGATAGCCAAGCGGGGTGCAGCAGTGGCAGTTGCCGAGGCAAAATCTCGGGCGTGGGAGGAGTTTGGTGAGGCCATGGAGAAAGACTATCGATCGGCTCCAAAGAGGTTCTGGCAAACTGTCCGGCGCCTCAGGAGAGGAAGGCAGCAACTCGCTCACACTGTTTACAGTGGGGATGGGGAGCTGCTGACGTCAACTGAGGCTATAGTCGGACGGTGGAAGGAATACTTTGAGGAGCTCCTCAATCCCACCAATGCGCATTCCGAGGAGGAACCAGAGCTGGGAGGCCTGGGGATGGACTGTCCGATCTCGGGGGCAGAAGTTGCTGAGGTAGTCAAACAACTACACAGCGGCGGAGCCCCGGGGGCGGATGAGGTTCGTCCTGGGTATCTCAAGGCTATGGATGTTGTAGGGCTGTCATGGTTGACACGTCTCTACAACATTGCGTGGTCATCGGGGGCAGTTCCTAGGGAGTGGCAGACCGGGGTGGTGGTCCCCATCTTTAAG
The DNA here is from genome assembly GCF_043380555.1 of Nothobranchius furzeri. Taxonomy (NCBI): domain Eukaryota; kingdom Metazoa; phylum Chordata; class Actinopteri; order Cyprinodontiformes; family Nothobranchiidae; genus Nothobranchius; species Nothobranchius furzeri. The sequence goes on from NC_091745.1 coordinate 32,484,515, forward strand.
AAGGGTGACCTGAGGGTGTGTTCCAACTATAGGGGGATCACACTCCTCAGCCTCCCTGGAAAGGTCTACTCCAAGGTACTGGAGAGGAGGGTCCGATCGATAGTTGAATCTCAGATAGAGGAGGAGCAATGTGGTTTTCGTCCTGGCCGTGGAACTGTGGACCAGCTCTATACCCTTGCAAGGGTGATGGAGGGGGCATGGGAGTTTGCCCAACCAATCCACATGTGCTTTGTGGATTTGGAGAAGGCTTATGACCGTGTCCCCAGGGGCACCCTGTGGGGGACGCTCCAGGAGTATGGGGTGGGTGGCTTTCTGTTAAGGGCCATTCAGTCCCTTTACCAGAGGAGCGTGAGTTTGGTCCGCATAGCCGGTAGTAAGTCCTACCTGTTCCCAGTGAGGGTTGGACTCCGCCAGGGCTGCCCTTTGTCACCGGTTCTGTTCATCACATTTATGGACAGAATTTCTAGACGCAGCCGTGGTGTGGAGTGTGTCGAGTTTGGTGGCAGGAGAATCTCGTCTCTGCTTTTTGCGGATGATGTGGTCCTCCTAGCTTCATCCAGCTCTGACCTTCAGCTCTTGCTGGGTAGGTTCGCGGCCGAATGTGAAGCGGCTGGGATGAGGATCAGCACCTCCAAATCTGAGACCATGGTTCTCGACCGGAAAAGGGTGGCTTGCCACCTCCGGGTCGGGGGAGAGGTCCTACCTCAAGTGGAGGAGTTTAAGTATCTCGGGGTCTTGTTCACGAGTGAGGGTAGGAGGGATCGGGAGATCGACAGGCGGATTGGTTCGGCGTCTGCAGTGATGCGGACGCTGAGCCGATCTGTCGTGGGGAAGAGGGAGCTGAGCCAGAAAGCCAGGCTCTCGATTTACCGGTCGATCTACGTCCCAATCCTCACCTATGGTCATGAGCTTTGGGTAATGACCGAAAGAACGAGATCGCGGATACAAGCGGCCGAAATGAGTTTCCTCCGTAGGGTGGCCGGGCTCAGCCTTAGAGATAGGGTGAGGAGCTCGGACATTCGGGAGGGACTCGGAGTAGAACCGCTGCTCCTCCGGATCGAAAGGAGCCAGTTGAGGTGGTTTGGGCATCTGGTCAGGATGCCTCCTGGACGCCTCCCTGGGGAGGTGTTTCGGGCATGTCCTGCCGGCAGAAGGCCCCCGGGTCGACCCAGGACACGTTGGAGAAGTTACATCTCCAATCTGGTCCGGGAACGCCTTGGGGTCCTGCCGGAGGAGCTGGTGGACAAGGCCGGGGAGAGGACGGCCTGGAGCTCCCTAGTTGGGATGCTGCCCCCGCGACCCGGACCCGGATAAGCGGAGGAAGACGAGACGAGACGAGATAAAACAAAATAAAATAAATAAAGGCCGGCCCATCTGCAGGTTTCTCCTTGCCATTTATTTTCTCATAACCATATGCTTATTATGTCTCCATTTAGCCCATTGTTTTTGCATTTGTTCCCCTTTCAGTCTTAGTCTGTAGGTCTCCATTTCCTGTATTTCTTCAGCTATTGTCCTCCATCCTTCTATTGTTGGGGTCTCCGGTCTGAGCCATTTCCTAGAGATTGCCTTCTTGGCTGCTATCATAAGTATCCTCATTAGGTATTGATCTCCCTTTGCCATTTCTTCCCGTATGGATCCTAGGTACATTAATTTAAATGTCTGTGGAATATATTATCCTAATATTATTTTGATGTTCTTGTATATTTGGTTCCAAAAAGGTTTTATTTTCTTGCATTCCCAGAATATATGGGTATGGTTGGGGTTTATATTTTGTCACACCCTGTCCTGTCTCCCCTTAGGTTTTAGTCTGTCTCCGTTAATTGCTCCCACCTGCCTCTTGTTTCCCAATCACCCTAGCTCCCGCTCCTCGTGTATTTAAACCCCTTCTGTTCTTTGTTTCATGTCGAGTCATTGTTCCCATGTCCAGTGTGTTCATTATTAAAACCTTTAAATGTCCTACCTGTCTGCCTGTCTTCCTGTCCCGTGTTTGGATCCTCACCTGATCACCGCTCCGCTCACAGAATGACTTGACCCTCTGAAGGATCCAGCGGGGAGATTCTCCCATGGAAGTATCTGTTCCAGTTCCTCTTCGCCGACTATCGGCCGGCTTCTCCTTCTCCAGCTCCGCCACAGACGGCGTCCCCAACCTTCTGCCTCTGCGTTCCTCTCCACCCTCCCGGAGGCCGGTGGGAGAGTGGATGGGGAGTCGCTTCCTGATTCCTCCAGTTATGTAGGCACCCGCCTGGCTGTGTGCTCTCCCGGAGTTGGCCCACGGTGTGGGGAGAGATGCCGGGCTCCACCGCAGCCCTGTGTCCCAGGACGGAGCTGCGACCTCGCCACTGCCCCTGCTCGGCGCAGCTGTCTGGACACGTCCCCGGTCAAACCAGCGGTCCCGTCTCCGGCCGAATCGGCGCCTGCAGGTGGAGGAGCTGCGCCCGCAGCCCAGCTGACGGGGCTCGCCAGTCTCCGAGCTGAGTTGGTCCAGATTTGTCAGACCCTTGATCTCAATAAGCTCCAGCTGGACGATCTGCTCGCTGCTCCGGCTGGACGCAGCAGCTTGGACCCGCCCCCGGTCGGACCAGCTGTCCCGCCTCCAGTCCGATCGGCTCCTCCGTCATCTGCAGGAGGTGGAGCAACGCCCACAACCCAGCCGACTGAACTTGCCAGTCTCCGGGCTGAGCTGGTCCAGCTTCAACAGATCGCCAGTTCTAATCAGCTCCTATTGGACGCTCTGCGCTCCCTGTCTCCAGCACCACCCGTTCACTCAATGCCTGTTCCAGCGGGGGTCCCGGTGAACGCACCGCATCCGGTCCCGCCTGTCCAGACATCCCTTCCTGCAGCGACTTCACCTCCACTTCAGACGCCAACGGTGCGGGCCCAGAGGCAGAAGGTGCGGGCCCAGAAGCAGACGGTGCGGGCCCAGAAGCAGACGGTTCCCGCCCAGAAGCAGACGGTACCAGCCCAGAAGCAGACGGTACCAGCCCAGAAGCCGGCGGCTCAGAGACCGGCGGTCCAGAAGCTGGAGGACCAGAAGCAGATGGAAGTCGACACCTCTTCCAGTCCAAGGGTCGACGCCTCTTCCAGTCCAAGGGTCGACGCCTCCCCTAGTCCAAGGGTCGACGCCTCCAAGCCAAGGGTCGACGCCTCCAAGCCAAGGGTCGACGCCTCCAGTCCAAGGGCCGACGCCTCCAGTCCAAGGGCCGACGCCTCCAGTCCAAGGGTTGTTGGGTCCAATTTTTCTAAATTTTTTGTCCAAAATTCATTTTTGGTATTTTCCCCTAGTAATGTTTGGATTGGTATTTCTTTTCCTTCTGTCTCTATCATTTTCCAGTAGTTTAAGTTTTGTGGGTCACACCAATCTATGAGTGGTCCAAATTGCGCTGCCTGGTACTACCAATTTATGTTTGGCACAGCCCTCCCTCCTTGTTCTTTTGCTAGATAAATCGGATGGGGTCTCGACACGATTAATCGATTAATCGGATTACATGGGGACATTTTTAAAAACTGCTAAGGAAATCTTATTTCTCTCCTTCCTTCACTTTATTAAACACAACATTATTAGAAAACAGTTCAATAGCAGAAAAACAACATGCCATCACCTAAATTGTCTTATAAGGTGTATAGACAGAGACCCTAAGCTACACCTATCTGTGACCTAAAATGCTTGGTCCAAGTTAAACAGCTTAAGGGCAATTCTCATCTGTTTTGTTTGATCTCATCTGTAGACATTTATTATAACTGGGGATGTCAAACAACTACTTTTTAAACGTAATTAAACATAGGCTGTGAATTAATCAAAATTAATCACTATTTCCAAAAATGACTGAAAAAATACCAAATAAAACAAAAGTAAATGAATGCCATCCTCCTTGTGATGATGCCCTGGGCAACTGCCATAAAGTCACATCAAGAAATGCTGCTGATCATTCCAATGATCCCAAATAGACTCACATTAGGCCACATGAAAGCAACTGAACCCAAAAATATATTAACCAGTATATAACTGCACTCTCACACAACACGCCTGCAGCAAGAGTTAGGACTCCTCCCTCCCTTTTAAAAGCGTTTTCACTTCTCAGGACATTGTGGTGCTAGTAGTCTGGCCCCGGCGTGATCAACCAGTTTCTGCGGGAATGTGACGGCGGAACCGGTTCGCAGCAGCACGAGTCCCCCCCTCCCCCGTTTATCTAATAGCGTCGCGCTTACGATTTTATAGACTGTTTTAACAAGCTTAGGGCATGTCTAGCCTGTGTAATAATCCGGGGCTTGGGTGAATCACTTTTGAAAAGTTTTTAACTTACCCGGACACAGAGCTCTCTCCTTCCTGGCTGATGATTCACATCATCACCGTAGTACTCCCGTGCCACGCTAAGTCTGACCTACAAACGTTGCAGGTAATGAATTTCTTCGCCTTATTTAACTGAAAATGCTCCCAAACTTTAGAAGTTTTTACTTTTTGGGTCTTGCTGCTTCTGCCGGCTAGTCCCTCGCGGTGATCTGACTTGCTTCCGGTCTGTGCGCAACGGAGGCCGGAGGCCGGGGGGGCGGGTCTGAAGAGTTGCGCAACACAACGAATCGATGACGCAATTCGTTGCCAACGCTTTTAGTAATCGATTTTCATCGAATTTATCGATTCGTTGTTGCAGTCCTAGTTCTGTGAATTAGATATTAAAATTGCCACCCCTCTTTTCCGGTTGTTAGGACATGTATTATAGTATGTTTTTTAAAACCCAAGTTTTTTTTTAAGTTTTTTGTGTTCTTTCCGTGATACATCTATGGGTTTCTTGCAGAAAACTAATTTGTATTTTTTTCTTTTTTGATTTTATTTATTAATGTTGCTCTTTTCATTGGATTTCCCAGCCCATTTACATTTAATGATGTTATTTTAATTTCTTGGTTTTTATCGTGCGTCATTTTTATTATTTTTCTTTTCTCTTGATTTTCCCTTTCTCTTGATACATTCTCCCCTTTGTCCTTGCAGATGGCCTTCCTGGTCCTGAGATAAAGAAAATAAAGATAAAATTTCTGTTGTAATCTCCTCTTTATTTGCCTGGAGTTCGGTCTTCATTTCAGCATTTAGCGTTCGTATCTGGAGGCTAATGCTATCCAAACTAGCTTCTCGTGTTAGCTCCCCGGTAGCCTCCATGATGAGCATCTGCTTCGTATCCTTACTTGTGTTTTCTTGCTGCTTTTTGTTTTTCCCTTTAGTCATTGTTCCTTCGCTCATTGTTGCTTCTCCTTCTTTTCCTTATTTTTTCTTTACAGTTCAGGCGTTTTCTAGTTCGTTTTTCTGTTGGTTATACGGAGCTCCTTTCACTCGTGTCTACTTCACTTGCTCGCCATACCGGAAGTCCTTCAACTTGTGGTTTTGAAGACATTTAAGTCCTTTAGAACAGAGGAAAGAGTCGCAGCGAACTCTGCCGCTGTCTTCATTGTTTATGAGAATCTGAGCATTGCTGTGTATGACGTCTGCGGTGCTGTAGTTTTTTTTTGCTGTAGTCAAAAATGGCATCTGGCAACAGCGCAAACATCTTTCTTTAGAAGAAAGACTTTTAGCGCTTCTAATTGTTGTGGTTTTAAAGACGTGTCCATGTCATTTAGAACAAAGGAAAGAGACGCATCAAACTCCGCTTCAGTCGCCATGTTTATGACAAACTCAGCGTTACGGTGTGTGACATATGCATTCATCACGTTACACCACTCAGCGCTGATTGGCTTGGTTAGAATTCTCAGGGGATGGGGTTGTTTGAATAGGAGAGTTCCCAGATCCTTTGTCTGTGCAGAATTAAACAGAGGAGAAGTCTGCTATGACACCTCACCAATGGATGCCCATCATGGTCAAAAACCCTGGGAAGTTAAAACTTTAGTAAAATAACAAGCACATCAGACTCCCTTTCATCACTGGCAACAAGTGAAGAGGTAAATGAGTAAAGCGACAACATTTAAGAATGATGAAAGTTTTGTAACCGTTTGTTACAAATCAGTAAACGCATTTTGTACTCATGGGTACGGATAAAGCATTTTTGACGAATACGAGCATGACACGAGTAAACCTCGTAAATATCTGTAATCGTGCTGAAGGAAAATCCTCATTGGGTAACTGACTGTCTTCACGCTCTGTGATTGGCCAGTCACATAGAGCACCCGCCCCTCCCTACAAACAAAACTCTCTAGCCGGCCGAGAGCGCAGTCCGTCCGGCTCATCCACACACACACACACACAGACAGTAACGGATCTCGCTGTGATTGCTTCACTGTTGCTCATGTTTCTTCAGTTTTCCCTAGGTTTTCTTCAGCTCGCCTCTTTTTCAGTTGAATATTTAAAGTAACTTTTTACGTAACTTACATGGTGCATTTGACAAGACAGAGCTGACGTGCTGCGTCAGTCACTCACTACCTCCGCTCCGGTCGGGGTTTTAAATTTTTTTTTTTAACTCCCTCTCTCTCTCTCTCTCTCTCTCTCACACACACACACACACACAATTCTTTAAATTGTGGTACCCACGGCGTTGTTGTCTGTGAAACCCATCGATTCCGCTTTCCTGAAAAATCACGTGATCGGAACATCCCTATTTAATAGCATTGATTTAATCAATGAACTCACCGAAGCACCAGTCCCTTCCTGTCTATGTTTAATCAAGAACATCATGGGAAGATAAAAGAGAGAAAAATATCATCAGTTCATGTAACACCATACACACCAATTATTAAAATGAACAAACAAAAGCAGAAAGATTCAACAAATCTAGATGCATGCAGCTAAACAAGTTCCTTGTGCAAATGACAGACCCAAACAATACATCTGTCACTAAATATAAAATAGTTTCACAAGTTATTAAAAATTTTATTATAATATTAGTGTGAGATGGGTTTTAATTCCTGTTTTAAAGCATGTGCTTTGCTCAACAGCTGAAATAATTTTACAAAATTTAAACATAAACTGGTTTAGCTTGGATGAAATGTTTAGCGCTCAGAGGACTTTATGTGGAAACATAACATGCAAACTTTTTACAGGAAGTACAGAGAAAACATTTACCCCTCTCTTTAAACAAAAACATAGACAACCAAGATAATCTGGTATTCTACCTCTTTACAATGGTATAATGGCTATAACCTTGAATGTAAGTTACCCCCAAATCAACTTTTTTGTTGCTAAACTGTATAAATGAGTGTCTGTAGTCTCTTTCATAAAACAAAGCTACCAGTTTACAGTAAACCCGAGGCAGCATCAGGGAGCTGTTAGTCATTTATAAGTGGTCACTGTGCCAGTAATGTGGTGTGATCATGTGCTTTTCACCAAAGATGGTGGTAAAATGGGATATGTGGGCAGTCTCTGTGCTGTAACAGGCTTGGACATATATGGGCCATTCCCATCTGTACCGGGTCAGCCCGGGCCAGGTAGCGTAGTTTGTTTACATATCTGGGTGGTCTGGTATTTTTCCGGGCCAACCAAGTCTCATTCTCAGCCCTCTTCTCGAGGGGGTCTGCTTCAGGCCGACCAGGGCCAACACACCCACTGCTGACAGCAAATTCACACCTTCCATTAGAGCAAGCCTCTGATTGGTGGGTAGAATCAGCCCACATGGGCTTAAGACAGGGATGTGTGGAATCAACCGGGCCAGGCTGGGGCTACCCGGCCCGGGCCGACCCGGTACAGATGGGAATGGCCCAATAGAGGGATGCAAAAGTTTGGGCAGCCTTGTGAATCTTCATGATTTACCTGTATAAATCATTGGTTGTTCCGATAAAAAAAATTCAGTTAAATGTATCATTTAGGAGACACACACAGTGTTAAACAATGTTTACAGGTTTTACAAGAAGTGTGCAATAACTGTTTAAACAAAATTAGGCAGGTGCATAAATTTGGGAACCATAAAAAAGAAATTCTCAATATTTAGTAGGAAGGAGGCTTCCTTTTGCAGCAATAACAGCCTCTAAACACTTCCTATAGCTTCCAATGAGCGTCTGGATTCTGGATGAAGGTATTTTGAAGCATTCTTCTTGACAAAACATCTCTAGTTCGTTCGGGTTTGATGACTTCCGAACATGGACATTTCCCAATAACTCACACCACAGATTTTCAATAATATTCAGGCTGGGGAGTGAGATCGCCATTCTAGAATGTTGTACTTGTTCCTCTGCAGGGATGCCTTAGAAGCATTTTGTTTTTGTATAATGTAGGGCTGCAGCTATCGAATATTTTTGTAATCGAGTACTCTATCGAAATTGAGTACTCTAATAAATTACTCTTTTGCATTTGTAAACCATTATATCAAATAGCATGTTATAAAATATGAAAGACCTCTTGAAATGAGAAAGCAATTGCCAGTTATTCTTCAAGTTTTATTCAAAATTAGTTTTCAAAACTTCAGCACTTCAACTTTACTTCACAGTAAACAAATGCCAGCGGCTGCGGCCCAAACAGAACCAGAACCGCTCACGGCGCATGCGCAAACATGGCTCGCCAGCTGTTTTCCTATTAACACACGTCCGTCCTAATTTCTACACTTTTTTTTCTCACACTAACAAGGATTGTCGAGAAATCATGTTTGCCGTGGTTATGTCAAATTATACTGATCACAAAACATTTGTTTAGCAATCCTGAGGGACAACAGACATCGCTAACAACACAGTAAAAAGTCTGACGTGTTGTAAAAACTGCTATTTTTAGCACATTTTAAGTCCGACGTGTTGTTACCAGACGCACAGTGTGAGCTGACACTGAGTACTACAAATGAAAAAGTCGCACAGTGTCCGCAGAATATATAGCGGACCTCAGAGTCCGCTTGCAGAAGTGACATTTACATGTGGATGTTTCCTGGTCAGGCTGCAGGACTGGTTTTCCGCCTTGGTCCCACACCTTTGATATTTTCTTTTTTCACACTCCACCGGGGTCCACGTTGTCCACCGTGGCTTAAGAGAAAGTTAAGTTAAGTTGCATTCGCTACTCGCGTGTGCATTCAGTGCAGTGTGTCACTTATTTTGGTCCGGGTGAAACATGACCACGGACGATTGCAAAGCCATGAATTAATTAAACATGAATTAAACGAAGCCTCGAGGCAGAGAATTTAACTTAAGGATTTTTTGTACTGGAATTGTTCGAGGTACTCGAGGAATCGTTTCAGCCCTAGTATAATGCTCCCAAACTTTAGAGCTACATTGCCGACTCACCAAGTTTCCTTTCTCCGCTGACGAAGGATGATCTGGATGGCCACTACTACACGTGCCTCGGAGCTAAAGCGGCAGCTGAGCAGAGGCAGGGAGCAACCGTAGAACGTGCCGCAGCAGATGAGATCAAAAAATTGTTCATAAAATAAATGATGCATTGACTGTTATAGAGCAAGTAACGCCTAAATTAACTTTTTTTTTTTTTTTTTTTTTGCTGATAACCTGTATAGATGAGTGTCTAATGGTGCTGTACAAGTGTAACCATTAGTGGCTGTTTAGTGCAATTACCTTTAAATTTAACATTTCAGCCCAAAACCATAATTCTACCTCCATCTTTAGGTTAAAACCTCTGCTCCACATTTATTTAGAATCAGCTGTGGCTGATGGCTAAGCTGAAAAATGTGACGTTGACAGTAAATTACGACTTGGCTGCACTGCACTGGTCTCCAGGTGAGGCAGCCGCACCTCCACCTGGCTCAGCCACTCACCTGCCGATTTGAAACACAATGAAATACGTTTCCATCCATTCCTCGGCCCTCACTTTCAATTAATAGTCGACTATTTTGTTTGTCAGTGTGATGAGTGGACTAATCGTGGCAGCCCTACTTACTTCATATTTAAATATTCTGCCTGAAACAGTCAGTGGTGCCCTCTTTAGGTGAAAACTGTACACTACATTTGAATTTGAATCAACCATCGCTGTTGGTTAAGCTATACCTTATATTATGTTATTAAAACATAATATATTAACATTGTCACTGTGGTATAAAAGGATCCAAGTTTCAGACTAGGCCACTCCTCTGTAGTGAGTTGGAATTTAAATAGCAAGCTGGTGTATATAGCTTGGCAAATTTGCCAATTTGAGCTACCTCAAATAATATACTTCTGCTCTGTTGAAGTCTGATTAATGTAAATTCTCAGATTTCATTTGCATGCAAAGGATTTTGTAAATAGCCAAATTACAAAACTGTTTTGTGAATGTCCAATTATAATGCACATTTAAAAACATAGCTCAAATTTTATAAATATAGAATTAAGTGACTTTTGTTCATGTTTAATTGTATTAGGAAAGCAGTAGCTCAGCAGGTTGAGTGGGTTGTCCAGTAATAGGAAGGTTCCCGATCCCGGCTTCGGACAGTGAATTCTGCTGTTGTGTCCTTGGGCAAGACACTTGCCTGTTGCCTTGCCTGCTGGTGGTGGTCGGAGGGACCGGTGGCGCCAGTGCTCGGCAGCCTCACCTCTGTCAGGGCGCCCCAGGGCAGCTGTGGCTATATTGTAACTCACCATCAGTGTGTGAATGTGTGTGTGAATGGGTGAATGATACACTGTAGTGTAAAACGCTTTGGAGTCCTTACTCTGGAGGCGCTACACAAGTGCGGGTCATTTATCATTTATTAAAAAGATGTGATTTCTTCAGCACAGGCTTTTAAGTTCTTAAAGAACAAGTCATCCCAAATCAACTTTTTTGCTAAAAAATATTTAAATGTGCCTAAATGTACTGTACACATGTGTAGTCAAAAAATTAGGCACTTTTGTGCATCTTAGTTAAAATGTACAGTGGAGCAAAAAAGTATTTAGTCAGCCACCGATTGTGCAAGTTCTCCCACTTAAAATGATGACAGAGGTCAGTAAATTACATCGTAGGTACACTTCAACTGTGAGAGACAGAATGTGAAAAAAAAATCCATGAATTCACATGGCAGGATTTTTAAAGAATTTATTTGTAAATCAGGGTGGAAAATAAGTATTTGGTCACTAACAAAAATTCAACTCAATACTTTGTAACATAACCTTTGTTGGCAATAACAGAGGTCAAACGATTGCTATAGGTCTTTACCAGGTTTGCACACACAGTAGCTGGTATTTTGGCCCATTCCTCCATGCAGATCTTCTCGAGAGCAGTGATGTTTTGGGGCTGTCGCCGAGCAACACAGACTTTCAACTCCCTCCACAGATTTTCTATGGGGTTGAGGTCTGGAGACTGGCTAGGCCACTCCAGGACTTTCAAATGCTTCTTACGGAGCCACTCCTTTGATGCCCGGGCGGTGTGTTTGGGATCATTGTCGTGTTGGAAGACCCAGCCACGTTTCATCTTCAAAGCTCTCACTGATGGAAGGAGGTTTTGGCTCAGAATCTCACGATACATGGCCCCATTCATTCTGTCCTTAACACGGATCAGTCGTCCTGTCCCCTTAGCAGAAAAACAGCCCCAAAGCATGATGTTCCCACCCCCATGCTTCACAGTAGGTATGGTGTTCCTGGGATGCCACTCAGTATTCTCTTCCTTCAAACACGACGAGTTGACTTTATACCAAAAAGTTCTACTTTGGTTTCATCTGACCACATGACATTCTCCCAATCCTCTGCTGTATCATCCATGTGCTCTCTGGCAAACTTCAGGCGGGCCTGGACATGCACTGGGTTCAGCAGCGGAACACGTCTGGCACTGCAGGATTTGATTCCCTGCCGTTGTAGTGTGTTACTGATGGTGACCTTTGTTACTGTGGTCCCAGCTCTCTGCAGGTCATTCAACAGGTCCCCCCGTGTGGTTCTGGGATTCTTGCTCACCGTTCTCATGATCATTTTGACCCCACGGGACGAGATCTTGCATGGAGCCCCAGATCGAGGGAGATTATCAGTGGTCTTGTATGTCTTCCATTTTCTGATAATTGCTCCCACATTTGATTTTTTCACACCAAGCTGCTTGCCTATTGTAGATTCACTCTTCCCAGTCTGGTGCAGGTCTACAATTCTTTTCCTGGTGTCCTTCGAAAGCTCTTTGGTCTTGGCCATAGTGGAGTTTGGAGTCTGACTGAGGCTGTGGACAGGTGTCTTTTATACAGATAGTGTTCAAACAGGTGCCATTAATACAGGTAACGAGTGGAGGACAGAACAGCTTCTTAAAGAAGACATTACAGGTCTGTGAGAGCCAGAGATTTTCCTTGTTTGAAGTGACCAAATACTTATTTTCCACCCTGATTTACAAATAAATTATTTAAAAATCCTGCCATGTGATTTCATGGATTTTTTCTCACATTCTGTCTCTCACAGTTGAAGTGTACCTATGATGTAAATTACTGACTTCTGTCATCATTTTAAGTGGGAGAACTTGCACAATCGGTGGCTGACTAAATACTTTTTTGCCCCACTGTAAATATTCTGCCTAAAATTGTCAGTGTTGCGCCCTCTTCAGGTAAAAACTCTGCATTACATTTGAATTTAAACCTGTCATCGCTATTGGCTAAGGGGTACACTATGACATTAGAGGGTATATTATGATGTCACAATGTCGTTGGGTGTGTCCAAATCAACGGGCAAAATGCTTGTGAGGACGGGTCTTACTGGCCAGCTAGGTCGGTTCCTTGCTCAATCGCTGAGAGGAGCTACCAGCAGACCACCACTGATGTTAACAGGCAAGTCACTTATGTAGGAACTTCTATAACATCTTTTGCCCCACCCATATGCTCGGAGATGAACTCAGGCCATCACAGACCGCCCAGGTGCTCAATAGGGCTGTAGAGAAGCCTCGACGAAGTCGACGGCTCGATTCTAAAAATTTGTCGACGTCAGATCCGGAAGTCGACGCACCGCGCCCACTTGTTGCATCCCCAGGAGTTTGTAAATAGAGGAGGAATCTGCCTGTTTTTCCTCTAGTTCGCCCTCTTCTCCGCCTTCACTAACATCTCCGCCAAATACCGAAGACCCGGAACAATGTCCGTCCACTACTAGATTCCTTTCCTGTTTTGCCCGCCTTCGTCTCCCGGCAACGGACAACAACTTCCGGGGTCAGATGCGCTGCTTCGTGTCTATCGCAGATGTAGAAAATCACCGGGAGCGTTTCTCCCTTCATAAAGGAGCTTCTTTCAGACATGAGGAGAGCTGTTTTGGTGGTAGCAGTCTCTCCTCCGTGCTGGTCTGTTTGCTGCTGGGTGTTTTTGGTTTATTTAAACTTGGTAACTTGAACTTAACGTTGGTAAAGCTACTGTTAGCATCTTCGCTAACAGCTTCTTGCGTTGGGATAAGCTGTTACGTTTTGGTTTAGAGTTCATCTTTTTTGTGGTGTAGATCTCCCTTTTATTACATTTAGTGTTGTGGGTTTTCGGTTTAGTGTAAAATATCACCTGAGTTTGGTTTAACCCGTAACACCACTCGCCTCACGCACATAAGTGACCAAAACAAAGCAGCATGGAGACACTCCATCTTCTACCACCTCTCAGGCAGCAGCCTGCACTCCTTAGTTCTTCATGTCACCAGAACATAACCAACCACAACACAATAAAAGCAGTGTTATACAAAATGGAAGGCCTGTAGTGTTTATTCTCTTACAGTAAGAATTTATCAATTTTTTTGAGGAATTTATTTGAGATTTTCTGGTTTTTGTTAATTGTGCAATAGAAAAATAATCATTAGATTAGTTTTCTAAATAGTCATTAGAATAGTCGACTATTCGATAAAATAATCGTCAGAATAATCGTTTTAAAAATAATCGTTTACCCACAGCCCTAGTGCTCAATTACGTGTGGAACCAACGTGGCAAGTCTGGCGCGGGCAGGGTTGTGAGGAGTCGAGTCGATGCTAGTGTGTATGTGGCCAAAGCAACAACCCATACTCCAGGTAGATGCTGCAGTTCTGCTCCATATGGCTGCAGACATCCATAAATAAATTGGATGGTGGATATATTTTTTCAGTTTTTTACGAACAACGTTGTCAATTTGCTGCAACACTGATGCGGCATCAGGGAGCCTGAAGTTTTTTATCAGCCATCAGACCGTAGCACTAATGTGGCAAAATGATGTCCTTTACACAGAAAATTATGCAATGGTGGCATTGAGGGAGCATGGGGGCAGCCTCTGCACTGTCACAAACGTTATTTTATCTTGGACATAACTTGCTTTTTAATGTGAATGAAGCTGAGCTCAATAAGTTTTTTTAACAAGCCGCTGCTAGAGGTTTCTGTCCCCCACAGTCCTTGGGCAGTCTCTGGTGATCTGACTTCCAGCTCTAACGGAGAAAACATCCAGGAGCACTCCATAGCTCCAGATTATCATTGCAGCTGATTCTGTTTACAAAAGCAAAACTTACTCCCCGTTCTCATTGTCATTTTCAATAGTTGCCTGCCAGAGCTCAGCAGTGACTCCCCACATGATCCTGAGACTTCATTCCACTTTCACATTCCATTTTTCCACTTCATGTCTGGTTACGTCACATCTGGGAGAGCAAGAGTGGTGCAATAATACATAAAGCCACGTGGTACAACAATGCAAACCGTGTGCATAGAAGAACAAAAAATTATTTCTTTCAGTTTACATGCATCTATTGTTCATACTTCCGAACTCCAAGTCTGTGAAAAAAGTGACAACTAAATTAACTCCCCCATAACAAGGTCCTCACGTGCTGCAGATGTGCATCTATTCTAAAGTGGGTTTTCTAGTGACCTCTTACATTTACATACATGTATTCTATTGAGAATATTAAAATAAATATTTAATGCGATGTTTGTGCAAAATGCAGGAACGTTTCTACCAGTCATGCTGTTACAGAGAGCTAAATATAATAAACTGATAGAACTGATCAGATAATGATTAGGAATTATCATATAATAATTAACAATTATGAGACTAATTTACAGAACACCAAACATAAAAACATATAAAAATATTCCAGATTATTGTAATTATTCTCCAGTAGGATGACCAGATCCCAACTCACCAAATGTGGGACAGAGACTACTCGCTGTGGCACGTGAAACTTCAATGCAACAAAATAAACAAAAAATGTTATTTTTAAACAGATACATGGGCTCATCCACCTGTGGACCCACCACCCGCAGGAGGAACATGAAGGGTCCGGTGCAATGTGGATCGGGTGGCAGACCAAGGCGGGAGCCTTGGCGGTCCGATCCCCGGACAAGAAAACTGGTTTTTGGGACATGGAACGTCACCTCGCTGGCGGGGACGGAGCAGGAGCTTGTGGCAGAGGTTGAACAGTACCGGCTAGATATAGTCGGACTCGCCTCAACACATAGCATTGGCTCTGGAACCCAAGTCCTTGAGAGGGGTTGGACACTCTCCTTTGCTGGAGTTGCTCCGGGTGAGAGGCGGAGGGCTGGGGTTGGCTTTTTGTTAGCCCCAAGACTCTCTGCCTGTGTGTTGGGGTTTACCACAGGAGGACGAGAGGGTAGCTTCCCTGCGCCTTCGGGTCGGGGAACGGGTCCTGACTGTTGTTTGTGCTTATGGGCCAAATATCAGTTCAGAGTACCCACCCTTTTTGGAGTCCCTGGGACGAGTGCTAGATAGTGCTCCATCAGGGGACTCCACTGTCCTGCTGGGGGACTTCAATGCTCACGTGGGCAACGACAGCTTGATCTGGAGGGGTGTGATTGGCAGGAACAGCCCGCCTGATCTGAACTCGAGTAGTTTTTCGTTATTGGACTTCTGTGCAAGCCGCAGTTTGGCCATAACGATCACCATGTTCGAACATAAGGATGCCCATTGGTAGACTTGGTACCAGGGCAGCCAAGGTCGCAGGTCGATGATAGACTTTGTAGTCGTATCATCTGACCTGTGGCCGTATGTTTTGGACACCCGAGTGAAGAGAGGAGCGGAGCTGTCAATTGATCACCACCTGGTGGTGAGTTGGATCAGATGGCAGGGGAAGATGCCGCGTAGACCTGGCAGACCCAAACATATAGTGAGGGTCTGCCAGGAATGCTTGGCAGAAGAACCTGTTAAGACGGTCTTCAACTCCCACCTCCGGCAGAGCTTTGACCGCATCCCGAGAGCAGTGGGGGACATTGACTCCGAGTGAGCCTTGTTCCACTCTGCGATTGTTGAGGCAGCTGTTGCTAGCTGTGGTCCCAAGTAGGGATGGGTACCTTTGACATATGAATCGATCCGGTACTAATTCCCAGTACCTACGAATCGATGCCGGTACTTAACGGTACCAATTTTCGATACTTTTGAGTGTTTATTATTTTAATTCTCTTTTATAATTAAATATATATTTTTCTTAATATATAACCATATTTGATAAATATCACGATAAATAACGTTCAAATGTTTGTATTAACATCATCCTTGTAGTTTTATAAGCTGATAATTAAACTGAAGCAAACATCTTTACTGTGAACTAAATTTACTGTGTATCTTCATTTGATTTTTCCTACTGGGAAGTTAGAATTTCCTAGGAGAAAGCGAACGCACCATTAGCTGATAGCAACGGTGGCAATGGAAGCTAACATATCAAGCTAACGTTATCTTTAACAGTTTATTTAACTGCTGGAGCAGATTAAAACGATGATGCCTCACACTTAGATCGATGTCGCTGGTTTCATCTTCACCCAATCACCCATCGCATTTAGTAAAGTGAAGCCAAACTTTAGAGCGCGTTCAAGTTCTAGTTGGAAATTCGGAGTTCCGAGGAGAAAGCGAACGCACCATTAGCGAAACGGAAGCTAACATATCAAGGTAACGTTATCAAAAACATTTTATTTACCTACCGGAGCAGATTAAGATGAGGATGTCTCACTTAGATCGTTGTCTATCGCTGGTTTCATCATCACCCAGTTACCCATCACATTTAGTGAAGTGGACCCAAGCGTTAGCGTGTGTTCTTTCTACCATGCTGCTCTGTTTACAACACGCTCGCAGCGACTGACGACATAACGCTCTTGCGCATGCGCAGCTGTCTTGGCAAGTTCTCGTTATTAAGGACGGGTACCGAAACGAGGCACCGTTTGAAACAACGTGAATTGGTGCTCAGTCAGTACTATGGAATTCGGTCGGTACCTTAAAAAGTACCGAATTCGGTACCCATCACTAGTCCCAAGGTGGCCGGTCCCAGTTGTGGTGGCAACCCCCGTACCCGCTGGTGGACACCAGAGGTTCGGGAGCCGTCAGGCTGAAGGAGGAGGCCTACAGGGCGTGGCTGGTCTGTGGGTCTCCGGAGGCAGCAGACAGGTACCGGATAGCCAAGCGGGGTGCAGCAGTGGCAGTTGCCGAGGCAAAATCTCAGGCGTGGGAGGAGTTTGGTGAGGCCATGGAGAAAGACCATCGATCGGCTCCAAAGAGGTTCTGGCAAACTGTCCGGCGCCTCAGGAGAGGAAGGCAGCAACTCGCTCACACTGTTTACAGTGGGGATGGGGAGCTGCTGACGGCAATTGAGGCTATAGTCGGATGGTGGAAGGAATACTTTGAGGAGCTCCTCAATCCCACCTGTGCGCATTCCCAAGAGGAACCAGAGCCGGGAGACCTGGGGATGGAGTGTCCAATCTCGGGGGCAGAAGTTGCTGAGGTAGTCAAACAACTACACAGCGGCGGAGCCCCGGGGGCGGATGAGGTTCGTCCTGGGTATCTCAAGGCTATGGATGTTGTAGGGCTGTCATGGTTGACACGTCTATGCAACATTGCGTGGTCATCGGGGGCAGTTCCTATGGAGTGGCAGACCGGGGTGGTGGTCCCCATCTTTAAAAAGGGTGACCTGAGGGTGTGTTCCAACTATAGGGGGATCACACTACTCAGCCTCCCTGGAAAGGTCTACTCCAAGGTACTGGAGAGGAGGGTCCGATCAATAGTTGAATCTCAGATTGAGGAGGAGCAATGTGGTTTTCGTCCTGGCCATGGAACTGTGGACCAGCTCTATACCCTGGCAAGGGTGATGGAGGGGGCATGGGAGTTGGCCCAACCAATCCACATGTGTTTTGTGGATTTGGAGAAGGCTTATGACCGTGTCCCCAGGAGCACCCTGTGGGGGATGCTCCAGGAGTATGGGGTGGGTGGCTTTCTGTTAAGGGCCATTCAGTCCCTTTACCAGAGGAGCGTGAGTTTGGTCCGCATAGCCGGTAGTAAGTCGGACCTGTTCCCGGCGAGGGTTGGAATCCGCCAGGGCTGCCCTTTGTCACTGGTTCTGTTCATTACCTTTATGGACAGAATTTCTAGACGCAGCCGTGGTGTGGAGTGTGTCGAGTTTGGTGGCAGGAGAATCTCGTCTCTGCTTTTTGTGGATGATGTGGTCCTCCTAGCTTCATCCAGTTCTGACCTTCAGCTCTTGCTGGGTAGGTTCACGGCAGAGTGTGAAGCGGCTGGGATGAGGATCAGCACCTCCAAATCTGAGTCCATGGTTCTCGACCGGAAAAGGGTGGCTTGCCAACTCTGGGTCGGGGGAGAGGTCCTACCTCAAGTGGAGGAGTTTAAGTAGCTCGGGGTCTTGTTCACGAGTGAGGGTGGGAGGGATCGGGAGATCGACAGACGAATTGGTTCAGTGTCTGCAGTGATGCGGAAGCTGAGCCGATCTGTCGTGGTGAAGAGGGAGCTGAGCCAGAAAGCCAGGCTCTCGATTTACCGGTCAATCTACGTCCCAATCCTCACCTATGGTCATGAGCTCTGGGTAATGACCGAAAGAACAAGATCGCGGATACAAGCGGCCGAAATGAGTTTCCTCCGTAGGGTGGCCGGGCTCAGCCTTAGAGATAGGGTGAGGAGCTCGGACATCCGGGAGGGACTCGGAATAGAACTGCTGCTCCTCTGGATCGAAAGGAGCCAGTTGAGGTGGTTTGGGCGTCTGGTCAGGATGCCTCCTGGACGCCTCCCCGGGGAGGTGTTTCGGGCATGTCCTGCCGGCAGGAGGGCCCCTGGTCGACCCAGGACACGTTGGAGAGGTTACATCTCCAATCTTGTCCGGGAACGCCTTGGGGTCCTGCCAGAGGAGCTGGTAGAGAAGGCCGGGGAGAGGACGGTCTGGAGCTCCCTAGTTGGGATGCTGCCCCCGCGACCCGGACCCGGATAAGTGGAGGAAGACGACGACGATGTCATATATTCTACTTGAATTCAACAGCAAAAGCTTTAATGCTGATTCTCAGTTCCTCTCCAGTTACCACAGCTTTACTCAGGCTGGACCTTCTACTGTGGCTCTGAGTAACTTTAGTTACAGTTAAACCACCAACTGATTTTATAAATATAGACAGGCCCACCATAAAAAAATGAAGGTTTAAACAGCTTTTTAAAGTTTTCACTGAATATTAGTGCTGACTTTCCACAACAGAATGATAATAAAAGTACCAGTAACATATTTTGATTTTTTTATGTTTATTTTCCACCAATAACATCTCATTGAAAACATATCCATAATCTTTTGCAAGTTTTGCTTCTTAATTTTGTATTTCTTATATTAGTAGGGAAGACGTGCCTAAAGGGGTTTAGCTTGTATGTATCTGAAACAACAACCGCAGCACATTGTCAGAATATTCTTTAGGTTACTGAAAAAGGTGTTTTTGACCAACACTTGATGAACTCAACTCCCACCAAAAAGAACACAAGCCTCTGGAAAACATCAATTAAGGCTGAAATGATAAATGATAAATGACCCGCACTTGTATAGCACCTCTCAGAGTAAGGACTCCAAAGCGTTTTACACTACAGTGTATCATTCATCCATTCACACACACATTCACACACTGATGGTGATGAGTTACGATGTAGCCACAGCTGCTCTGGGGCGCACTGACAGAGTACAGGCGCCATCGGTCCCTCCGACCACCACCAGCAGGCAAGCTGGGTTAAGTGTCTTGCCAAAGGACACAACAGCAGAATTCTCTGTCCGGAGCCAGGATCGAACCTGCAACCTTCCGATTACTGGACAACCCGCTCAACCTGTTCAGCTACTGCTGAAACTGAAAGGAGACAAACCTGCTAAAGTTCTTGACAGAAATCTGTGGTATTTGGAGGGAATTTTGATGATTTTACGAACTTTAAGCTCCAGCCACAGCGAGATGTTGAAGCAACTGTAATAGCGGCACTGTGATACCAGCTACCGCAGCATGTTTTTGCCTAGCTGTCTCCGTGACTGTGATTGGTCAAATAACGACTCGTGACCCACTAACAAAGATGGTTTGTGAAGAGGATGAACACTCCTTTTTCTGAAACTGATTCTTATAAAAAGTAACTGAAACCTGACAAAGACTCACATTCCCTCAAACAAAAACTCTGATTCACGTGAACGTATTTGGTTTAATAAACGTCAATTTTCGCTGAAAAGCATCAAGTTTTCACGTATGAGACAAACGTATTTTAAATTCACGTCAATATGAACCAAATTTAAGACTTTACTAAATCGATTTAAGACTTTTTTAAGACATTTAAGGGTCTTAATTTTCCTTTCATCAAATTCAAGACTTAAGACTTTTTAATACCCTGCAGATACCCTTGGTGTGCACATTAAGCGAAAGCGAAGCTTCAAATCAGTAAAAATTTGAGGAATTTAATTAATCGAACCATTCAAAGATCTATTTCAGCCTTAACTCTCACTTTAGTAAACAAGCTTTCAGGAGACTGAAGGAAAAACTACTGTTTTGTCAAGCAAGGGAAAAATGAAATTTTTTATAAGCTTCCACCTAGAAATCATTTGTACTCAGAATGGGTTAATTATAGTTTTATATTTATATGACCCATGGACATCGTCTTTAACAATACAGAATGAGATTTTTTTTTAATGGCGCAGATACTTGATAAATGTGGTGACTAATACCTGATCTCAGACTTCAGCAGAGTGTCCATTGAGAAACTCGTCTAGGATTAGTAGGCATGAAGAGGCTCCTGGTCAAGATATTCCAATTCAGAGAAACGAGCCCTCCAAAGTAATGCCACACCTGACAAAAAGAAAAATAATGTTGTAATAAGATGAGTCATCTAAAGATAAAAGCTTCAAGCTGCTTCCTGAAGATTACTGAACTTTTGGCAATTAGTTTGTAAAAGTCTAGTTGCCAGTGAGACAATAACTAAATGTTCTGCATCGTGCAAATATCATATGCTGTGTGTACAAATATAGGCAAAGCAGTGCTACAGATGTGGACAAAAATGTTGGTACCCTTTGGTCAATATAAAAAAAAAATCACAATAGTCATAGACATAACTTCAATCTGACAAATGTAATAATAAATAAAAATTCTATGAAATTTAACCAGTGAAGTTCATATGCGAAAAACCTATAAACATTTCTGGTAACCTTAGCTAATTTCTGGACAACTGTCATTTCCTCTATTTAAAGAGCAAGTCACATCAAAATCTACTTTTTTTGCTGATAACAAGTATAAATTTAAGCAATATCACAAGAGAGGAAGTGCACTGTTGCTGAATATCAGCACTGGTGTGATTCGGTCGTAGGCACGAGGCCGCAGAGAACATGAACATGAGTACATCCTCACACACCTGTAACCTACCAGCTCACCTGGCAGAATTAATAATCTGGTGGCCATGGCTTTCCTTTTTCTTTTATTGAAACATACATTTTTGTTTTCTACAGATCTTTGGTAACCTCTCTCTCCTTGAAGACACCACCACATCTCCTGTTCCCGGAAAGCCTTCGGCCATCCTTCGATGACTTGAGAACCTCCATCCAGCTGTCTCCCTAAAATTATTATAATAAATATTGTGTTTGACAAGTTCTTTGTGCTGCCAAAATTTCTCATTTTAATTCCAGTTTTGTTTATATTTTAATGGATATTTATAAACCACATTTATTAAATTATCATCACCTTGATGCACGTGTAACTAGCTCTAATGTGATGAGTTAAATTAGCACTTCACTGTTAAAAGCTCATTTTTAATTCAAGTGTGTGTTTAAATATTTATGGGCATGAACAAAAACAAGAAATATATTAAGTGAGATTTATTTAATTAATAAAACAAAATATTAATAACTGTTTAGAGGAGGGAGAAATTCTTCAAAGGCACATTCTTCTGGAAGGTCCTGATGACAGCACAAGAGAAGACCCAGCTGCTGACACCAAAGAATCACCTACGATCAAGAGAACAGATGGCATCAGTAAATAATGAAATCAGGGCAATTTTAGTGGGATATTTGTGACTGCATAACATAAATGAACACAATACAGTAATTTTTCTCATGGGATATTTTTATTTATAACTCCGGAGTTTCTCTGCAGCAGACAGTAACTTTAGCTCAGGGTAGGTGGCCGTGTCCTAGGGAGCTGGGGCCTCATTTATTTTCCTCATTGCTTACACACAAAACGGGGTCGGAAAACTGTGTAAGCTACTTTCCATGCAAACTTTAAGATTTATAAAAAAAAAACGTAGCAGGAAAATGTGCGCAACTTTAAGTTAACTAAGGACCTGGCTCATGCACATTTTGGACACGGAGAGCACCTGCAAGCAACATTCTCACACCCTGGTCGGTGTGACCAAGTGTTTGTTTCGGACGTGTTGGGAGCCCCTGCGCGACAGGAGGCGTTGCGCTGTGCCAGAGCGTCATTTTCCGACACCCGCGGTAAAACGGAGATTTGACCGAATTGTTTACCCTCTTGCTATTTAACCTTCCCCTCACCCACACCCTAACCTTAATCAGCCTGTGCATGCAAAGCTTTGCTTCGCATTTTACTGTTCCTCTCAAACACGTTTAATGGAAAATTTAGACTGACATACAGGGTTATGGTTAGGATAGGGGTGAGGGGACAGGTTAGAGGTGAAATGTCGGTGAAATCTCTGTTTTACCATGGGTGTCGGAAAATGACGCTCTAGCACAGCCCAACGCCTCCTGTCGCGCAGGGGCTCCCAACACGTCCGAAACAAACACTTGGTCACACCGCGTCATTTTTCAACGCTTAGGGTGTGAAAATGAGTTGGCTGCTGAGAAAGATAAAATTATGAATTCCAGCAGCATTATCACTTGTACCACTTCGTGAGCACACAGAATATGCTTCGTGCATATTCGTTTTGCAAAACCACTTCTTTTCATTTTTCCACCTCACCCTCAAGTACCTCAATTTCTGCTTCAGTGAAATTGATCTTCCTTGATCTGTGGTCACCATCGTTAATGGCGGAGCGCTGCAACGAGCCGGCTTATGTATATGCATGAGATCCACAAGGCACTTTGCATTGTCCATTTATGGCAGAAAGTGGGCGTGTTGAGGGCAGGATGTGATCAAAAAATAGCTGAGCACATTCCCAGAAAGTTTCTGATTTATAAAGAGGAGATTGCATGAAGCTGTGCGTACTCCATGTTTTATAGGTCACAAACCTACTTGGCACAAGTACATTTTTTTGGCTGAGCTTAAGTACAGTTTTAGTAAGGATTCCACGCAATGTTTTATAAATGAGACCCCTGATATCCAGCACGTTTCAGTCGACTCCCTGCTTTTAACATGTTAGAGTAGCTGTTCAGCAGCTCAGCAATTTGCTGCTGATTAAAATCAGGTGTGTTGAAGCAGATAATCCTCTAAGACATGCTGGATAACAGTTCTCTAGGGCCGTGGAGCCAAACCCTGCAGCTAATCTCATTAGATTCTATAGCATTCTATGGCTAATGACTACTTACCATTCAAAGCTGGTCCTGCTGGGTCGGCTCTGGTGGTTTCAGGCAACCCAGGCTCAAAACAATGAGGCTCAGGGACACTTGTGTCCTCCAAATAGACTTGGTCCCTTTCTTCTCAGTATTGCGGGTAAGGAAGGGGAGAATTGTCCTCCACTTCAAATGACTGCTCAGAGTCAAAGTAGCTAGCTTTGCGCCGTTACCCATCCGTCTTTGTCACTGTCGCAGCCCCGCCCTCTCGGTCCATCAGGCAAACCTACTAAAGTTGCACTTTCGATTTTGATATTTAGGTGAAGGACCCTAAGGCTAGGGATGCACCGATCAGGTTTTTTGCTGCCGATCACCGATACCGATATCAAAGAATGCTGATCACCGATACCGATCACGTGGATTGGCCAGAAATTTTCTACAACATTATAATGAGTAGGGATGTGTATTTTTGAAATTCTGGTGATACGATACATATCACGATACAGGGGAGACGATACGATATATCACGATATATTGCGATACATTCAGTCAGACGTTACAAGCAATTTTTTTTTTACTGAATTTATTGTAAGAATGTTCAATAAACAGTCCAAACTGATACGTAACATGTTTAACATGAGGTATCTGAACCATGATGGAGGGATTTACATTTCAGTGGTGGAAACAAAACCCGCTGCACACTGCTGCCAACTAGCGGGTGGCGATTGAATTGCGCAAAACGAAAAGAAAATACACAAATGTTTGCATGTAAATTCTTTCAGGAATTAGATACACTGCTTTTGAATATCGATGTAATAATTGCAGGAAAAAATATCACGATATATTGCCATATCGATATTTCCGATACACAGCTTTTGAATATCGATATAATATTGCTGGGAAAAATATCACGATATATTGCCATATCTATATTTTCTTTCATCCCTAATAATGAGTGCTACAAACTACATAATCTGGGAATAAAGGAAATGTAACCTAATCTAAAATGGTCTGTATTAGGGTTGTCACGGTGTGAAAATTTAACCTCACGGTTATTGTGACCAAAATTACCACGGTTTTCGGTATTATTGCGGTATTTTTTTTAAACGTGCTACATTTTCACACAATTAAATAAACCCTGTATGTCAGGAAATATTGTCCTCAGTTTGTGTCTAAATTTAGCCTAAAATGTGTTATTTTGTAATTATGTTGTTTATTTGTTTACATTTTTCCCTTTAGTCTTAAAAATACTAATATTTGCCCATAACTTCTTATTTTTTGTCTGTTTGATGTCATCATTTTAAAAATATTAGATTAGATGATACTCAGTACTCAAGTAGCCTTCTAATCAGATACTTTTTTTACCCTTACTTGAGTAATAAACCCTATATCAGGAAAATATTGTCCTCGGTTTGTGTCCTTCCAGTGAGCTTTGCAGATGTGGGAAAATGTCATCAGGCAGTAATCATTGTTAAATTCATAATTATTCTCGGAGTGAAACCAACTCTTATCTGCCCCTGGGAGCCCCGTAATGCATAGCGTCATTTCAACATGGGGATGTCCGCGACACGGTTTATATGCAGGTAGCGGCGCTGCGGCTGCTTTCTATAGCGACTCGTTGCGTTCTCCCTCAATCCAAATCCTTGGATCACGCATTTGAGCTAAAACGCTAACGTTAGCTTGCCTTGCATTGACTGTAGAGTTGTGGGTGATTGTCATGCAGATGTGTCATGAGATTTGAAGCGTTGCTGCCTTTCACAGACACTTTTTCTGCACGTGCTGCAAACAGGATAGCCGTCTTCTATAAACTGTCCCTCGGCATTCTTCAAATATCCAAAAGATGCCCATACTTACGACTTTGTCGTCTTTGAGGGATAAAAAATGTCCTGAACGCTGCCGTCTCTTCCTTTGGCCATTATTTCAGCTTTAGCTTCAAGAAAGTTTTGGTTGTAAACAACAAAGTGCGCATGTGCCGCCGGCAACTTCAGCAGATGATACGGTGGCTGGTAAGGGTCACCGCGCCTACACCGCAGCCACGGTAATCCACCGAGATAATATAGTTTTTTTTCAAAACAAGACTGTCATTATTATTGTCAACTTTTTTTACCGGGGTCTACTGCTACACCGGTTACCGTGACAACCCTACCTGATCGGTATGCTTTGATCTATTTTGAAAACTACGATCAAAACCGATAGGGGCGCTATCGGCCGATTGGGATCAAATGCCGGTCCATCGGTGCATCCCTAAATTTTAAGAAACCTCCAGAGGATCCTGGCTCAGTATAAGCAGCCATCC
The DNA here is from genome assembly GCF_043380555.1 of Nothobranchius furzeri. Taxonomy (NCBI): domain Eukaryota; kingdom Metazoa; phylum Chordata; class Actinopteri; order Cyprinodontiformes; family Nothobranchiidae; genus Nothobranchius; species Nothobranchius furzeri. The sequence continues at coordinate 32,510,268 of NC_091745.1, forward strand.
TCCACGACTCACTGGGGATCGAGAAGAAAGACAGACAGACAGACAGACAGACAGACAGACACACAGACACACAGACACACACAGACACACACACACACACACACACACACACACACACACACACACACACACACACACACACACACACGCATTACAGTGAACATTATAATAAGCTGGGCGGACACTGTGCAACTTTTTCACTTGTAGCACTCAGCTTCAGCTCACACTGTACGACCCAGTTCTCGGATGCGACCTGACTGCTCACACTGTACGTCTGGTAGCAACACGTCGGATCTAAAAATATGCTAAAAATAGCAATTTTTACACAACACGTCAGACTTTTTTGTCTTGTTTTGCCTGTTGTCCTTCGGGAGTGCTGCAGGAGGACACACAGGGATTTATGGGTGTTGGATGAGGAAAACGAAATAAAGAAAGTAAATCTGTGTTTTGTGATCAGTTTAATTTGACATGAACACGACAAACACGCTTTCTTGACAATCTTTGTGAGTAAAAAACGTGTAGACATTAAAACGAACAGCGTGTGTTATTAGGGAAATAGCGGGCGAGCAGTGTTGATGCATGATTGCACATGCGCCGTGAGTGGTTCTGGTACTTTTTGGGTCGCAGTCGCTCGCTGCGTCGCTTCAACCCTCATGATGAACGAGCAAAATATCCAATACTCCAGAAGTCCGTGCGAGCTCATGATTGCTGATCGGTAGCTGGTCACGTGGTGTTAATCGCTTCTCGTAACCCCCTGTACACTACACGACGCTCAGCGCAAAACTCGCCCCAATCTCGTGGATTCTCGCACGAGTGGAAAATCGGCTCAAAAAAGTGAAAAAGTCGCACAGTGTACGCCCGGCTTACTGTCTGCATGCGTGCGTGGATGCCTGGGCCGAGCTGACTGAGCTCCCGGCTGCGGAGTTCTCTTTTTTAACATTCGTTTCGATGTCTCACTATGGGTTACGCCCCTCCGCGGATTCCTCAGAAGCACTTATCTCAATACGCCAATCCTGATTGGCCAGTGACCGTGACGTACGTGTCCCCTGCTACTATAAGTAGCAAGCGTCCCAACACACGCACCATTCAATCATCTCTTCTCGCTTCGGTGGTTGCTTATCTCTCAGGTAAGTTAGCTCAACTGTTCACAGCTAATATTCCCTCTCCGTCGCCGAACGTTAACTTACTGTCCTTCTGTCCTGACCTTCACCATAGGCTCGGGGCATAGCGAGCAGCTTCACACTCCAGTGCACCTGTTCGTTCTCTTGCTAACACACCAGTTAGCCTACATGGAAGCCGCTCCTCCCACCAGAGGAGTTGACGGCGCAGGAGCTCGCCTCTGTACCTGTGGGAACAAAATCTCGAGCAAAGACCCGCACAAGGTCTGCTCGAGCTGCCTCGGGCTGGAACACGCCCAGCTGGCATTGGAAGTCCCCGGGTCATGTGAGAGCTGTGCTTGCTTCACCCTGAAGAGCCTTCGCCGGCGGCTAGCGCACCAAGCTAGCCTGTCGGGGAAGGACCCTTGCCTGCCGGCCCCTGGGCAAACGCCTGGGGACGCCGGCGAACATGCCCTCCCAGAGCCGGAACCGTGTGCCGAACACAGCTGGGGCTCACACCTCGAACTGGCTGGTCCGAGCCACCCCGTCGAGGACGTGTTGGAGTTGGACTACGGAGACGACGAGGACACTTCGGAACTCCTCATTTCAGAGGAGGACGAGGATGACAACGTTTTTCTCCCCATCGCTCAGGCCTCCATGCCTAGCTTTCCGTCCTCTCCCAGGGATGGAGGGGTTTCTCCAGCCGCCCACCTGGACATGCAGTCAGTCTGCCGACGTGCTGCGACCAGGCTCAACATCCCTTGGCCCACCGTGGTCACTGAAGCTGTCAGATCCCACTACGAGGGAAAGAAGCTGCCTCAGGCCACAAGGGTGGCTAAGCCCCTCCTACCCGCCTTCCCGGAGCTTCTCCAAGAAGTGAGGTCCTCCTGGGACAAAAACCCTTTCAGCTCCAGGTCTCCTGTCCAAGGAGCCTCCTCACTGGACTTCAAAGGGATGGATAAGGCTGGCATGCTTGGCATGCCGCCGATGGAACTGCTGGTTGCAGCCCACCTGCACCCATGGCTCTCGGCAACTTCCTCCAGGCCTCCCGCTCTCCCTGCAAAGGCGGATCGCTTCCAGTCGGCGCTGAACGAGAGGGCGTACAAGGCTGACGCCATCTCAGTCTGAGCTTTGAATGTCTCCTCCATGCTCTCAGCGTACCAAGCCGAGCTCTGAGAGGACATGAATATGAAGCCGGACCCGAAGGTGTGGGAGGAAATCACCGTACTGACCGACATCTGCCTGCGTGTGCAGCGCTGCGCGGTCCAGGCTACGGCTAAAGCTATGGGCATGATGGTGCTTCAAGAACGTGCACGATGGCTGAACCTCACCAACCTCTCTGATAGAGAGAAGGAGGACATTTTGGACATGCCAATCATGCCTGAAGGCATTTTTGGCTCTGCTTTGGCATCAATGCAGCAACGGTGTGAGGCCAAAAAGAAAGAGGACGAAGCCCTTCAACTCTGCCTTCCCCGTAAACCTTCACCTGCTCTGCCGGCTCAGCCGACCCTTCCTCAGGCAGCTGCCCGAGCCCAGCCTCAGTTCCGGATCCCAAAGCGCCCGAAGCCTCAAGCAGTCCAACCAGCTCCTTCGGGCTCAGCGCCTCGACCAGTTTGTCCTCAGAGGTCCGGCAACCAAGCCGCTCCGCCGCCGGGACAACCCACCCGGCCCGGCGGTCAGCAGGTGAGAAAGAAGAAGAGAGCAGCCTGACGGAGTTCTTTCCCTCCCAACGCTGCAGCTGGCAGGTCCCCGTTCGCCAGCTCCTCCTGTTCGATGTTGTCATGGTGCTTTCTCCCCCCTCACGGGACCCCTCCGGCAGAGTCCCCAAGCGGTTCAGGGTGGGGCCAGGACGTCTAACCAGCTGTGCCAGCTCAAAACACACGTCACAAGCACTCACGTTGTTTTTTGCAAACATGTCACGCTCAAGGAGCATTAAAAAGTTCGCTGCCGCATCCAGACAGAATGTCAAGGGCGCAGCAAAAATCAATAAAAATGTTGCCAATGAGCGGTTCCAGGCGGGGGCGGCCCCTGGCGGACTTTCCCGCCAGCCACGGGTCGTCCCCGTACGCCAGGGCCGCCAAAGCACAAAGCCCCTGCGCATGTGCAGTGGTTGCCACGAGCACCGCTGCCTCACAACCTCTGGAGGGAGCTGCTGCTCCGTGTGTCACCGCTGTGTCACCGCTCTCCACTCACATGGAGGAATGGACAGCGGTTTCTGCTTCACATTGGGTGCTAAGAACCATTTCGAGAGGTTACAGGCTCCAATTTGCTTCAGTTCCTCCTCGATTCTCCGGCGTAGTGTTCTCCCACGCCCAGGGGACATCAGCTCACATCCTTCAGGGAGAAATCTCCTCCCTGCTAGAGAAGGGAGCGATATACATTGTGCCTCCCGATCAGTCTCAGAGCGGTTTCTACTCCAGGTACTTCCTGGTCCCGAAATGGGGAGGGACCGGGATTCGCCCGATCCTGGATCTGAGGGCCCTGAACCGATGCCTCAGAAAGTACAGATTCAAAATGCTCACGCTCTCATCCCTTTTGCGTCTGATTCACCAGAACGACTGGTTCACCTCAATCGATACTTTCATATTCCCGTGTACCCTCCACACAGGAAATTTCTGAGGTTTGCCTTTCAGGGAGTGTGTTACAAATACACCGTGCTCCCATTTGCCTCTCGCTGAGCCCGAGGGTGTTTGTCAGGTGTACGGAGGCGGCGATCGCCCCTCTGAGAGGGAGGGGCATTCGGCTGGCCACGTATTTAGACGACTGGCTCCTGCTGGCACGGTCCAGAGATGAGGCAACGTCAAACACGCTGGTTGTGATCCATCACTTGCGTGGTCTGGGTTTCAGAATAAACTGGCAGAAAAGCGCTTTACTCCCCTCCCAGAAAATAACCTTTCTAGGTCTGACTCTGGACTCAGGGGCATTCACGGCCCATCTCTCGGCACCATGCGTGAACGCGCTCTCGTTCTGCCTGGCGCGATTCCGCCTACGCAGTTCGGTGCGGTTTGCGTTATGCCTCAGGCTTTTGGGTCTCATGGCGTCTGCTATTTCAGTGGTACCACTCGGCCGTCTACACATGAGATTTTCAATGCTGGGTGGCTTCTCTGGGACTCTCTCCAGTGCGCCACAGAGCACGAAGGATGACTGTCTCTGCAGCACGCGGCGCGGCGCTCCGCTTTTGGAGTCACCCCTCGCTTTTCGTACAGGGGGTGCCTTTGGGGTTGGTTGTCGTGAGGAAAGTGGTCACGACAGATGCGAGCCTGTCAGGTTGGGGGGGGGGGGGGGGGGGGGCTCCTGGAGGGTCGCTCTGTCAGGGATGTGTGGAGCAGAGAGCTCTGGGGGACACATATAAATTATCTGGAACTCCTCGCGATCTTTCTGGCCCTGAGGCGCTTCCTGCCTTTTCTCTCCGGCCATCATGTCCTAGTGAGAACAGGAAACACCACGACTGTGGCTTATATAAACCGCCAGGGGGGGCTGCACTCCATGCGGTTAAACATGCTGGCACGCAGACTGATCTTATGGTGCAGCAGGCATCTTCTCTCAATCAGAGCCACCCACGTCCCGGGTGTTCTGAATCGGGGGCGGATCTGTTGTCCAGAGGGACACCCCTGTACGGGGATTGGAGCCTGCATCCAGCAGTGTTGGAACAGATTTGGATCCGGTTCGGCACAGCCGTAGTGGATCTCTTTGCCTCCAAGGAGAATGCTCAGTGTCCACTGTTTTTCTCCCTGGGCGACCGAGACGCTCCACTCGGCGTGGATGCGCTGGCGCACGACTGGCCACAGGGACTGCTTTACGCTTTCCCCCCAGTAGCCCTGATACCACCCACCTTGCTGAGGGTACGAACCCAGCGCCACACTCTCATTCTGGTGGCCCGATACTGGCCAGCCATGCATTGAGTGGCGGACATTTTCCAGCTCCTGGAGGGCCAACCTTGGAAACTGCCGCTTCGCAAGGACCTGGTGTCCCAAGCGGGAGGCTCAATCTTCCACCCTCATCCAGAAAGGCTGGCCCTGTGGGCCTGGCCCCTGAGGGGTGCTGGCTAGGGTCAGCAGAGCTGCCCCAGGCAGTCATTCGAACCATTCAGAACGCTAGGGCCCCCTCCACTAGGTCCCTATATGACTGTAAATGGAGGGTGTTTGAAGCCTGGTGTCAGGGCAGGGAGGTCTCACCCTTCCAGTGCCCTGTGAACGTCATTCTGTTTTTCCTTCAAGACTTGTTGGATGGGAAGAAGGCTTTCTCCACCATTAAAGTGTACCTAGCAGCCATTTCCGCCCGACACTTGGATTTTGGGAAGAAATTGGCAGGTCAACACCCCCTGGTGTGTAGCTTCATGAGGGGCGCGCGCAGGCTTCTCCCTGTGTCTTGACCCCTGGTGCCCTCATGGGATTTGTCCTTGGTGCTGTCGGCCCTCTCCGGGCCTCCATTTGAGCCTATGGACGGCCTGGACCTTAAGATCCTGTCTCTTAAGGTGGTGCTACTCCTGGCTTTGGTATCTGCAAAGCGAGTTAGTGACTTACAGGCTCTCTCTGTGCACCCACCCTGCACCCAGTTTGCACCAGGTGACAGGAAGGTGTCCCTGAAGCCCAACCCTGCCTTTGTGCCTAAGGTAGTGGGCTCCTTTTCTCCTTTTATCCTCACAGCTTTCTACCCATCGCCCTTCTCCTCTCCTGAGGAGGAGCGGTTGCACAAGCTGTGTCTGATTCGCGCGCTCAAGGAGTATGTTAATCGGACAGAGAACGTTCGCGGGGGGACCAGCTTTTTGTGTCATGGGGTGGGCCTTGTAAGGGGAAACCCGTCACAAAGCAGCGGCTTTCCCACTGGATTGTGGAGGCTATTTCTATGGCTTACTCCTGTCAGGGCATTCAGGCACCTGTAGGGCTCAGGGCCCATTCTACTAGGGGCCTGTCTGCTTCTTGGGCCCTTTTTCGGGGGCTGTCAATCCAGGAGATTTGTGCTGCAACAAGTTGGGCTTCTCCACTTGCATTTGCACGCTTCTATAAGCTTGATGTTTCGGTCCCTGCAATGACTCAGACGATTCTGAGTGTGGGGTCTTTGGCGGGCCAAGACGTACCCCTGTAGGTTGGTGATCGCTGGATAAGCTGTCTGGCAATACGGGAGTCTCCATATCCCATAGTGAGACATCGAAACGAATGTTAAGAAAGAGAGCTTTAGGTTACTATCGTAACCCTGGTTCTCTGAGTAACATGAGTGAGATGTCTCACCAGACAACTCTTCTTGCTGGGCGAAGCGAGAAGAGGTGTTTATCTTGAATGGTGCGTGCGTTGGGACTAGGGCTGGGCGATATGGACCAAAACTTATATCTCGATATCTTTAAGCTGAATTCCGATATACGATATATATCTCGATATTTTTCCTCCTGTAAACTGTTGACAAGTTAACTCACTTCAAGCTCTTGAGAAATTATATACATAAATCAGTAGATTAAATGCATAAAAATGTATTGATTCTTGTCAAACTTTAACCGTAGTGCCTATTCTCTACCAGTCTGAGCTTTAGTAACACAGGTACAGCTGTCTGCTAACACACACACACACACACACACACACACACACACACACACACACACACACACACACACACACACACACACACACACACACACACACACACTGTTGAGAGCCAGAGGTGTATCAAATGTCCCACAGGCACTTTTTAATTATATATTTATAATTAATGTAAAATTATTTAAATTTCATCTAGAGGTGGCCCATATTGTATAGGTCTTGTCCAGAGGAAAAAAATCCATCATGTTAAGCTAAATGTACGATGATGTAATTGCATCTACTGAAGATCACATGGGTCATGCACCATGGAGTTATTAGTTATTAGAAAAACTAGTTATTAACTAGTTGTTGGTTATTAGTTAGCAGTGTTGGCTCATATCAGCGATTATACTGTAATGATTCAGAGTCTCTGGTTGCCCTTTTATGAGTGTTATTTTCGGGCTACTGTCGCCATAACCCACACCTTACAAACTCAACTTTTTCATCAGAATCACTCGTAACGGAGTATTTACTAGCATAGCAAACCAGAGCGGAAAAAAAACGGAACGGGAACAACATTTCTCACCCGTTGAGTTCGCCTTCAAAATAAAACGGTAACCCTATAGTTTACTATTCAAACCCTTACAATATGTTTCAGGTCATTTGGCCACTCCGGCTTTCCGTAGCCGTTTCCTCATTACACAGGGGAGGGAGGGGTTTGGCTCGTCTCTCCGCACAAGCAGGATGGAAAACAGAACTCTGTTGGCATTGAACGTCCCCAAATAATTAAAAACCAGGAGGCCAAATGCAAAGTTTAGAGCAGCACATTTACCCAGAGGCTCTCAGACTGAGCAAACTTGTGAGAATACACGTAATAGCCGCTTTGAGACGGAGCAACATGTCGCTAGCATAGCGGCTAATCGCTAGTATAGCAGTTTGGCCAGTTATATCGATATAAAGATATAAAGTCATTTTATATCTTGGTTAAAAATTATACCGATATTTAAAGAATATCGATATATCGCCCAGCCCTAGTTGGGACGCTTGCTACTTATAGTAGCAGGGGACGCACGCGTACGTCACGGTCACGGGCCAATCAGGATTGGCGTATTGAGATAAGTGCTTCTGAGGAATCCGCGGAGGGGCGTATCCCATAGTGAGACATCTCACTCATGTTACTCAGAGAACCGGGGTCACGATAGTAACCTAAAGTTTTGTGTGTAGGGAGGGGCGGGCGCTCTATGTGACTGGCCAATCACAGAGCGTGAAGACAGTCAGTTACCCAATGAGGATTTTCCTTCAGCACGATTACAGATTCATGCTCGTATTCGTCAAAAATGCTTTTTTTCTTCTGTACGCTCATCCCTAGCTGTAACAACCCTGCCCCTTCCTCCTCCTCCTTGCTACCTGCCGGCTGTGATCACAAGCAACAACAGAGTAGTTCCCGCTGCTTCTTCGTGAAACGGCGCAAGAAATAAATAAATACATAAATAAATCAACAAAACCTGGGATCTTGAAGGCGTGGCGGTGGGATTTCAGCCGTGGCGGCCCGCCACGGCTACGCCTATGTAAGGGAAACACTGAATGTATCCAGCTAAAATAGTCATTTTGGCTTTGTAACAAACTTGTATATTGCGTACATTGAAGAGGAATGCTTTTTTTTAACACTGTAATGTAGCAGTATAAAAGAAATCATTAGCATTTGTAACATTACAGCATATAATTGTATGTATAAATTAGGGTTGGGCGATATGTAAAATTTTCCCAGGCGATATTCGTTGGTCCAACAAGTGACGATAGGCGATAGATATGTGCATGCGCAGATGACGTTTGACTTTTTTGTGGGTGGAGCGATGTAAGTCAGACGGACTATTTTCTAAATGAAAGTACAAAAAAACCAAAATGGAAGAACTAGTTGCCAAGAAGAAAACAAAGTCGCCTATTTGGGATTACTTTGGCTTTAAACCTGATGAAAAAGGTAAACCACTGGATGTAACCAAGGCAGTTTGCTGCTTATGCAGACATATGGTGTTAGCAAAGGACTCTTAACACGACAAACCTGCATGAGCATTTACATGTCAACCATCCAGCCGAGTATGCTACACTATCGGCAGGTGCTGCAGCTCCATCAACAAGCACTGGAAAAGCATCTCAGCAGAAAATTCTAAGTGCTTTTAATAAAGCTACTTAATACGAGAAGGACAGCCCCTGGTGGACACAGTGTACATTGGCTGTAACTACACTCAACAAAAATATAAACGCAACACCTTTGTTTCTGCTCCGATTTTTCATGAGATGGACTTAAAGATCTAAAATTCATTCCAAATACACAATATCACCATTTCTCTCAAACATTGTTCACAAATCAGTCTAAATGTGTGATAGTGAGCACTTCTGCTTTGCTGAGATAATCCATCCCACCTCTCAGGTGTGCCACATCAAGATGCTGATCCGACATCATGAGTAGTGCACATGTGTACCTTATACTGCCCACAATAAAAGGCCACCCTGGAATGTGCAGTTTTGTCTCACAGCAAAATGTCACAGATGCCACAAGCATTGAGGGAGTGTGCAATTGGCAAATGCTCACATTCAATGGCGTCTGGCATGTTGGAGAGGTGTTCTCTTCATGGATGTATCTTGGTTTATATTGATCAGGACAGATGGCAGACAGCGTGTGTCGCGTCGTGTGGTTAAGCGCTTTGCTGATGTCAATGTTGTGGATCAAGTGGCCCATAGTGGTGGTGGGGTTATGGTATGGGCAGGCATCTGTTATGGATGGAGAGCACAGGCGCATTTTATTGATGGCATTTTGAATGCACAGACATACCGTGATGAGATCCTGAGGCCCATTGTTGTGCCGTACATCCATGAACATCACCTCATGCTTCAGCAAGATAATGCACGGCCTAGGGCTGCTCAATTAATCAAATTTTAATCACAATTACGATCTGAGTTTTGAACGATTATACAAACAAAACAAGCCGATTATTTGCTCCTCCCACTTGCGCTGCCCCGAGTTGCAAATAAAGCGCTCCTCCCACAGTGTTGCCAACTTGGCGACTTTGACGCTATTTCCAACAGCTTTTCAGACCCCCTTATTGACTTTTTAAATCTTAAAAGTACCTAGCGAACACCTCAGAAACATCTCTGGTAACCCTTAGCTCCTTTCTGGATAACTGTCGTCGACATTTCCTGCAGGTTAGCTAAACACTCCGCCTGCGCTCCGGACCGTTCTTCAGGACATTAGGAAAGGGAATGATGTAGTGATGTGTCAGTCGCTAAAGAAACAGCTCTCGGAGCCGGCTCCCTGTTGGATTAACCAGAGTGAGTGACACACACCGTACCTGCAGGCTCCTGAGCTGATAAAAACGGCTAAATGTGCACGTGCGGCGCGCTAAACTCAAGTGCAGCTTGCCACTGATTGCTGAGACCGGTTTGGGGGGTGCAGCTGTGTTTGAGACAATTATTACATTAACTGATCGACTTGTAAATAAATAGTTTATAAATAAGGTAGAAATAACTTCCTCACACTGATAAATAATAACTAATCTCTCTGAGGACACGGTGCTAGTGTACTCTCATACAGCACCTTGACACGACTCAATAAATGTTATGCAACATTTTGTGAACATCAATTTATTTGCATTTATTTGTTATAAATGCCACTGAATAATTCTTGCTGTCAGCATTTGCAAGATATTGGTTTTGGGGTCTGTACTGGTTAGACTTAAAAGAGTTAAACCAAGGTCTATAGCCCTTGGGTCACAGATTATGAGCTATAGTATTTTGGTCTTTTTATACTGGGAATCGGGAGTTATTTTAGTGATCATCTTGTTTCTTATTTATTTTTGTCCTGATTGTGCCCCGAGCAATTTTATGACTGAATAAAAACAAATAAAATCAACATAAATTGAAAAATCGTCTTAAATAATCGAGATCTCAATTTCAGTCACCATAATCGTGATTATTATTTTTGCCATAATCGAGCAGCCCTAGCACGGCCCCATGTTGCAAGTATCTGTACACAATTCTTGGAAGCTGAAAATGTCCCAGTTCTTGCATGGTCAGCATACTCACCAGACATGTCACCCGTTGAGCATGTTTGGGATGTGCTTGACCGGCGTATACGACAGCGTGTACCAGTTCCCACTAATATCCAACAACTTCGCACAGCCATTGAAGAGGAGTGGACCATCATTCCACAGGCCACAATTGACAATCTGATAAACTATGTGAAGAAGATGTGTTGCACTGCATGAGGCAAATGGTGGTCACACCAGATATGAGCCCCCAGCCCCCAAAAAAGCAAAAAAAAAAAAAAACTGCACATTCCACGGTGTCCTTTTATTGTGGGCAGCATAAGGTACACCTATGCACTACTCATGATGTCAGATCAGCATCTTGATGTGGCACACCTGTGAGGTGGGATGGACAATCTCAGCAAAGCACAGGTGTTCACTATAGAATAGAATAGAATAGAATAGAAAACTTTATTTGTCAATTTCTTCAAATGTGCTTGTCATACAAAGGAATTGAAATTACGTTTCACACTGTCCCATGCGTAGACATTGACAACATAAAGTGCAGATGCACAACAAAAACAGCCCTAACAATAAGGTAATATTAAATAGGTAACAGGATAGATAAGACCTAACCTATAATCAAATAAATGAAATAAGGTGTTCCAACAGTGTTCCCTGGAAGTAGTATACTAGTCTACTTGAGGTAGTCCCAGGTTGTGGTAGTTAGTAGAGCCCTGCACGGGCCTAAAATCTGAGCCCCTGTCCGGCCCGGCAGGAGGGGGTGGAGCCCCAGCCCGACCCAGTCCAAAAAGGTTTTCAGGATTCTCTGGCCCGACCCGAGCCCGACTTTTTTTCAACCAACTAAAAGAAAACAAAGTGCGTCGATCCTCACCAATGTGGTAAAAGACGTGCAGGATCCGATCAATTTGTTTTCCCCTCGTTTACCGTAACGGAGATGACGGCGCACTGGCTCTGGTGTTAATCAAGTTAAATTTGATCTCTTTCCAACAATTTTCACAAGAAAACAAAACAGTTAAAAGCAGGGCTTGTGTTGTGTTGACCGGATAGTTCCTGTATTTGACCGTTTATTTTGACAGATAAAGAATAGAAAGAATTACCCCTACGCATGCAGACAAACTGACATTTTATTCGTTATGCACATTGCAGATGTAGCTAAAAGATTCCCATCTGAACATCTGAGCAGCGCAGCTCGCTGTCAGCGCATATATGCACAGCGAGCTGAAGTTGTGGAGATTGGCGCGTTCTGGTTCGCGGTGCAGAACCAGAGCTCATGCGGGAATATTCCTCCCACTGAAGCGAGTGTTTTACAAACCCTGTCTCTCAGAGAGACTTGTCACTTAGAAAATGTTCCCTGAATATGAAACTTTGGCTAAATTGTGCTTGTTCCGGTCTGCAATGTGGCGGCACATCCAGGAGCCATCTGAGGAGAAGCCCAGAATCTCACATCCTCTTCAGCTCAGGAAGCGCCTATGATTACGCACAAGCGTGACGTGTCAACCCGGTCTCACAGTAAGACCGGGTTGGACCTGTTCAGGTTTACGCAGACAATCTTTACATTTAGAATTGACATACAGACGTAAAATTAATTCAGTAAAATATAAAGCATTTTATTTGAATATCCATTCATTATTTTACAAGCACAGAGAGCCACATCAGATGGATGGAAGAGCCGCGGGTTGCCGACCCCTGGTATAGCCTATAAAATGACATGTTGAGGACGCAAACTCAATACATCTCTTTTATTGTGAGGTAATAATTTCTCAGAGTTTTGCGGTTGCGGGCGGGAGTAGACATGCACGCTACAGGTGCGAGCGGGAGTGTAACACACACGTTGCGGTTGCGGACGGCAATTGTCAGAAATTCAGCGGGAGCGGGATGAAGAAAACAGTCCCGCTCAGGGCTCTACTGCTGCGTTTCAGTCAGGGGTCGGCAACCCGCGGCTCTGGAGCCGCATGCGGCTCTTCCATCCATCTGATGCGGCTCTCTGTGCTTGTAAAATAATGAATGGATATTTAAATAAAATGCTTTATATTTTACTGCATTAGTTTTACACCTGTATGCCAATTCTAAATGTAAAGATTGACTGTATAAACCTGAACAGTTCCAACCCGGTCTTACTGTGAGACCGGGTTGACGCGTCACGCTTGTGCGTAATCATAGGCGCTTCCTGAGCTGAAGAGGGTGTGAGATTCTGGGCTTCTCCTCAGACAGCTCCTGGATGTGTCGCCACATTGGAGACAGGAACAAGCGCTATTCAGCCAAAGCTTCATAATCAGGGAACATTTTCTAAGTGACAAGTCTCTCTGAGAGACAGGGTTTGGAAAACGCTCGCTTCAGTCGGAGGAATCTTCCTGCATGCGCTCTGGTTCTGCAACGCGCTCCAAGCCCCTCTCCACATCTTCAGCTCGCTGTGCACCTTATGTACGCGCTGACAGCGAGCTGCGCTGAGCAGTCCAGCTCAGATGTTCAGATGGGAATCTTTTCTTGAGTGATTTAGTGTTTCAATCTTTTTTTATGAATTCGATTAAAAATAAAGGCGCCCGGCCCGGCCCGTGTCCGAGGTAATTACACGGTCATTGGCCCGAAGCCCGGCCCGAGGGCCGTCGAGGGCCTAGGGCTTCAGTGTAGGGCTCTAGTAGTTAGGGGTTTATGTTTTAATGCAGCATAAGACTATAGCCGCAGTAATAGTAATATTCATTTCAGTTCAATTCAAGTTTATTTATAAAGCGCCAAATCACGACAAGAGTCATCTCAAGGCACTTCACATAATAAACATTCCAATTCAGGTCAGTTCATTAAGCCAATCAGAAATAACATTTCTTATATAATAGGGCTGCAACAAACGATTATTTGGATAATCGATGAATCGGATGGGGTCTCGACACGATTAATCGATTAATCGGATTACGTGGGGAAATTTTTTAAAACTGCTAGGGAAACGTTATTTCTCTCCTTCCTTCACTTTATTTAACACAACATTATTAGAAAACAGTTCAATAGCAGAAAAACAACATGCCATCACCTAAATTGTCTTATAAGGTGTATAGACAGAGACCCTAAGCTACATCTATCTGTGACCTAAAATGCTTGGTCCAATTAAACAGCTTAAGGGCAATTCTCATCTGTTTTGTTTGATCTCATCTGTAGACATTTATTATAACTGGGGATGTCAAACAACTAATTTTTAAATGTAATTAAACATAGGCTGTGAATTAATCAAAATTGATCACTATTTCCAAAAATGACTGAAAAAATAAGTTGTCACACACTCCATGGAAACTTTCAGAGAATCCACAAATAGTGGCTTTCAAATGGTTTTGTTACTTTCTGCAAGTTTAGAAAAAAAGCAGATGAGACAGCATGTCTGATAATTTAGTTTTTCATCTGATAATATTAGAACATGTCAGTAATGCCTGAGGGGCTTTTATAAACACTGTATAACTAACTCTACTGGAGAGGGTATGAATTACACAGAGGCTTCTGGGGAGCCCAGTTATGAGGGGGGGGGGGGGAGCATTTTGCCTTGGCCCCCCAAATGTCTTGAAACGGCCCTGGGTGTGTGACTGAGTGTTGAAGGTGACCTGAATAGTATCAAATTTATAAATATTACATGTGTGTAATTTATTGTTTTATAGGTAAAAACGTGTAGTGGAGATAAATCTACCTACATTTTACTTTTCAACACTTTGTTTTGTTTTGTTGTTTTTATTTAACTATTTTCCTGTCCTGTCTGTCTCTCATCTTCCTGCATCTCCTCTTAATTCTCCAGAAAAACTGCTGCCTGGATTCTTACTTTTTCACCTCATCAGTTACTTCTGAGCAGATCAAAGGGATCTCCTGACCGCAAAGCGCAGAGCGCGTTTTCGATGCTGCGTCAGGTGAAATCACCGCAGCACAGGTGATGAGCTCCGCAGTAGCAGAGCGCTGCAGGCACAAATAAGACAGAAAATAGAGAACATGTGCAGACATGAACGATCGTGTGCTAATTATAGTTTTTTTGGTTGCGCCACTTTGAGAATGGACCGTGCGCTGGACGCAGCAGCCTGGAGAGCTGCACAACAACGCGCTGTGCCGCTCTCTGCTCAAAAGAGTCCAAAAATGATATAATATAGAAAACTTTTTTCCGGCTCCCCTGATGTGTAGGATATACAGTTCCCCCATAATTCGATCCCTGCTCCTGGATGAAAAGCCGGACATTTTCATCAATACAAGAACCCGCAGTCCGGACGCGCCGGGCAGAGAGTGAAAAGTGGACACGTCCGGGGAAAACGGAACGTACGGTCACCATCCTCATGAAGCGGGAAATTATAGATACAGCATTTTGCTCGTGCCCTGGGCCCTTTAGAGTTCGTGGGCCCTGGGCAATTGCCCAGTTAATCCGGCCTTGGGCGGAACCGGTTCGCAACAGCGCGAGTCCCCCCGCTCATCTAATAAGCGTCGCGCTCACGACTTTAGACTCTTTTTTTACGAGTTTAGGGCATGTCTAGCCTGTGTAATAATCCGGGACTTGGATGAATCACTTTTGAAAAGTTTTTAATTTACCCGGACACAGAGTTCTCTCCTTCCTCGCTGATGATTCCCGTGCCATGCTAAGTCTGGCCTAAACGTTGCAGGTAACGCATGTCTTCGCCTGATTTAACTGAAAATGCTCCCAAACTTAAAAAGCTTTTACTTTTTTGACTCTCACTGCTTCTGCCATGTTCCTCTTCCAAACAACTGCCGGCTCTCCCTCGCGCTGATCTGTCTGCGCGCAACGGCGGGCGGGAAGGGGGGGCGCTTTTGGAAGAGTTGTGCCACAACGAATCGATGACGCAATTCGTTGCCAACGCTTTTAGTAATCGATTTTCATCGAATTTATCGATTCGTTGTTGCAGCCCTATTATATAAGGAACCCAGCAAATTGCATCAAGTTAATGACTAGTGTCAGTGACTATACAGCAATCCTCATTCTAAGCAAGCATATAGCGACAGTGGAGAGGATAACTCCCTTTTAACAGGAAGAAACCTCCAGAGAATCCTGGCTCAGTATAAGCAGCCATCCTCCACGACTCACTGGGGATGGAGAAGACAGAGCAGACACACACACACACACACACGCGCGAGCGCGCACACACAAAGACAAAGTAATGTGTCTATAGTTATATTGTGATGTCTTAGTAAATATTCTATTTGGTGAGAGATAAACTTTATTGTATTCATCCTAGTGGATCTATAATTAAACGGGTAATCTAGTAGTAGCACGTCCAACGTCAAGGAAAGCAAAAAGTTTTTATCAGGAGAGGGAGAATGTTTAAGTGGTTAGCAGCAGTGTGCTAAATATTAGTAATGTAAATAGCGCTAAAAAATATACTAAAAATATATAGCAGCAGGTGTGTGCAATTGCAATGCAGAGGTAGTTGTTTCCAATCAGGAATGTTTCCCAGTTCTTGGTTCAACGAGCATTTCCTTGTTGGAAAGTGTGCGTGGATGGGGGGGTAGGGGGTGTAGAGTCCAGTCTGTCTTCCTATACTTCTGTCTAGGGTTGTCACGATACTAAAATTTCAAACTCGATTCGATACTTGAAAAAAAAACTCGATGCTCGATTTCGATACTTTTTAAAAACACCCATTTATCGAACAAGTTTATTAAAAAAATAACATTCCTCAATTTATATTACAAAAATTAAATGTTAAGAATTAAGTGTATTAAGTGCTTAAACCTTTCAAGTATCAGCATTTTTTAAAACGTGCATACAAAAACTGGTGAAAGTTAACACTTTAAATCATGAATTGTCTCACTATATATACACTATTTGCAGAGTGATGTTTTGCTGCTTAAACTCTGTTTAAGGTGCATTTTTGTCATAAGCTGTAATGCCATGTGTTTTGTTCTGTACTTTTGAACAACTCTGTTGGTCAATAAAGGGAGAAAACGAATTTCTCCTCAGTAGGACAAAGGTACATCTACCGGTAATCTTAATAAAAACAGACTGGCGCACGGCAGTGACGTCATTAAAAGCGCCGGTTAGATTAGCCGCAGCTAGTCTGTTTACGCCTAGAAATCCCAGACCCGCTCCAAACGAACAGGGGAATCACGTTAATGATTCCTAACAAAACCTTTCGACATGAAGATGTTTTGGTGCAGATAATGTCTTATTTCGAGGCTGCACCATGGGTGCCCGTCCGCACCCGTCATATGGATATACGCTGACGGCGATTCGGCGATGGACCTACGGTAAATACCCCGGGGAATCCAAGTAGCACCAAAGTTGTCAGCGTGAGTAAACAAACGTACTGCATGCTAGAAATTAAGTCCGGGTTGCAATAAACGGGAGCTTCCTTTAAGCACATAAGCGTGAATATACAACTACGTGTCGGACTTGGTATGCTAATTAAGTTGGGCTGTGAAGCGCCTCCCAAATTCGCTGTTAATGTTTTTGTTTATTTATTTGGCAGACAAAACTTGGATCGGAGACAACTCGCGTGGGAAATTGCAATGTAGCCATGCGGCGTCTTCTTCTGTTTGTCTGGGAGGCGGAGGCTGCTTTACGGCATCTGGCTGTCGTGCGTGTCGGTGTACTTGAAGAAGGCTGTGTATAATAGTCCATAATATCGATACCACAGGGATGGAATATCTCATTTAGATACCACTTTTAGTATCTATTTATATCTGGGTATCTATTTTTTTGACAACACTACTTCTGTCACACTGGTGATTCTGCTGGCTGGGAGCTGGGAGGGAAGAGAGTTCAGCAGTCTCACAGCCTGGTGGATGAAGCTGTTGGTGAGCCTGGTAGAGCGGGAGTGGAGACTTCTGTATCTCTTTCCAGAGGGCAGGAGGCTGAACAGACAGTGCGCGGGGTGGGTTGCATCGTTGACAATTGTGATGGCTTTGCGGGTGAGGCGAGTGGTGTAAATGTCTTGCAGGGAGGGGAGTGGTACACCAACTATCCTCTCAGCTGTTCTCACAATGCGCTGTAGAGCTTTCCTGTTATAGTCAGTGCAGCTACCGCCCCACACAGTGATACAACTGGAGAGGATGCTTTCAATAGTTCCTCTGTTGAATGTGATCAGGATGGGTGGTGGAGCACTTGCCCGCTTGAGTTTGCGCAGGAAGTAGAGGTGCTGTTGTGCTTTCTTGGCCAGTGAAAGCACAACAGCACATCACACATTTAGACTGATTTGTGAACAATGTTTGAGAGAAATGGTAATATTGTGTATCTGGAATGAATTTTAGATCTTTAAGTCCATCTCATAAAAAATCAGAGCAGAAACAAAGGTGTTGCGTTTATATTTTTGTTGAGTGTAAATACATCTCGAAGGAAATGATATCATTTCACAGTGTTGAAAAGGAATCATTTGTTGAGCTGCTGAAAACTTTCGACAAGCAATATGTGCTGCCTGGACAGAAGTATTTTTCAAAAACAGCGATAGCCCATCTTCATGCGGATGTTATCAAGGAACTACAAGAAGCTAATTTTGTTGCGCTGACAACGGATATGTTGTCAGCTTCGAACATGGTGCCTTATATGAGCGTCACAGCTCACTACGTTAATGATAACTGGGAGTTAAAAGCAAAATGTCTTGAAACCACCTGTGTTCCTGATGACCACACGGCTTCAGTGCTGGCCGAGGAGCTGCGAGAGTGCATCGAGGAGTGGGGGATTACAGTGGAGAAATTATGCTGCGTCACCACAGACAATGGAGCTAATTAGGACACTTGACTGATAATGGCTAAAATGTTTCGGACATAACTTAAATGGGGCAGTTAACAATGCCATTAAAAAAAGAAAAGGCAAACACGGACAGAGCGTTAGGTGTGTGCCATCAACGGAGCGTTTGCGCACAGCTGGCAGCAAAGACGGGAGCTTTGCAAGGCACAAGAGGAACTCGACCTGCCGCAGCATTCGATGATCACGGTAATGTAATAAATAATTTAAAACATTAATTCCATGTAACTATTTTAAAATATAAAAAATAAATAACAAAATTAACAATTTTTTCATATGCTTTTTTGAAGGACTGTGCAACTAGTTGGGGAACCAAACAGAAAATGGTGCAGCACATACTTGAACAGGCTACAGCCATTAAAAGGGTTTTTGCTGTGGACAAGAGCCGTAGATAACTTCCCACCTTGAGCTGGCGGGACATCAGTGTCTTGGAGGCTATAAACGCAGCACTGAGGTCCGTTGCTGATTTCACAGATGTTTTATCTGCGGAAAACTATGTGGCAGTTTCTTCCCTCATCCCCATGATTCACCATCTGAGAGATTCTGTTCTTAAAGGCAGATGATGAAAACAATGTCATTAAAGAAGAGGTTTTGGTACAGTTGGATATATGACAACGAAAAAACCCTGCACCTTCTTCAGACCGCAACTTTGCTGGATCCTTGCTACGAAGGAGACCATACAACAATAGTGCAGCGCGACTTTATCTGGGGTGGACTGCAGGCTGAGATGGTGGAATTTTGAAAAAATTCCATTTCCTCGACAGTGAATCAACAGCAGGAAGAAGAAATGCCACAACGACCACCAAAGAAGAGGCCTCATTCTTTGGGTAGCCTTTTGGGGCGAGCGAGAGCTCCAACTTGCCGCACATCGGAGGAGAGGGCGCAGACAGAAACGGACTGCTACCTCAGCAAGGAGGTCATTGATGGAGACGAAGATCCACTGGCTTGGTGGAAAACGCATGAAAAACGTTTCCCACTGATGTCACCAATGGCTCGAAAATATCTGTGCATACCGGCCACAAGCACACCTTCTGAACACGTCTTCAGCACTGCTGGTAATATTGTTAACCATCTGCGCACACTGCTGAGACCCAACAAGGTAAACAAGCTTGTTTTCCTGTCAAGGAATTTATAAACTGTACCCAGTATTACCTTTTTCTGAATGCTTTGATTCCATGCTAAGTGGAAATATGTGTAACCTTTGGTTACTTGATTTGTTTGTTTTGAATTTTATAGTTTAGTTTTACATTACTTAGGCCTACTTATTTTGAATGCACTGAATCATTCAGAAAGACTTTCAACTGAAGCGGATATTTTTTGTGAAGGTGCAAATGTTTGCTGAAGGAGAACATAGTTATTTTTAGTTTGCATTTTCAACAGTCACTGGCAGTAAACACAAATTGCGTGTAAAAAGAAGTGTCAAAAGATTTTGTGCTGAAGAAGACACTACTGGTGGTTTTAATTTTGAGTTTGAGGAGTGGTCATTTTACGCATCATGTAAAACACATGGAGAAACGCCATGCTGGTGCAGTTTAATTTTCTAAACGTGATTGCATGTTCACCTGTGTTTAAATTTTGTTATGTTAAATTAAAACATCAATGAAAAACTACTGTGTACTGTTTTTCTGTCCAACTGTCTCATGTTATAACCAAACACGCCATGAGGTGTAGAGGGCACCATATAGGCTGTGATGCGCAGCGAGTCTAAAAGAAGGCTCTGTCTGTGGATTAGGATGGTAAATCTGCACAGCATACATTTCCTAAATCTTTACAGACTTATTTGTGTGATTTTATCCAGAAATAGACACATTATTGAGAGGGAGAAAATGAAACCCTGGCCGCTTTGAGCACAGCAGCACTTGTCATTCATAAAGTTAAACCACTCCTTAAAATCCTTTGATGAGGGAATGTGTTCTTGCGCCGGTGGTTGATAGTTGTAACTATAACAACCTGCAGCTTATATTTGCATATGGGTTTTTTTATTTAGCTGATGCAGCTTATAGTCAGGTGGATTAAAGGGTTTAAAAAAATCGCTCTAATAAAAACAACCGGTGGAGGGCTCAGGCTATCGCCGATAGATTCGTCCTAACGCCCAACCCTACTATAAATACAAAATATGGTTTAAGGAAGCTATAGAAATAAGAAGACATGGACACACCCATGAACTGACGATGGGGTCTACACATTAGATCCTGCATAGGAGCGAGACACTGTCTTCTGCTACCTGTGGATTAGGGCTGCACGATATTAGGAAAACCTGCGATATTCGATAACAGTGCTTAATATTGCCAGGGGTGGACATTAACTGCAAAACCAACCGGCCAGCCGGGCCGGTAACTCTGAATATTTACCGGCCCCGCCAAGAATCTACCGGCCCCGCTGGTCAGCTGCCAAAACGAGTCAAAATAACAACTGAACCGTTTTAAATGTAATAAACCTTCATTTTGTACACATTCACAAACATAATAACGTATTCAAGTTTGAATTTGTTTGTTCCCTCAACAAAACTCGATTTTGTCGTCACATACTTCCGGCATACAACGCAGTACATCACCAACTCCGCTTTGCTGTACTCGAGCCATTGACTGTGTTCGAGATGAGCCAGTTCTGCGCAGATTAGACCAGCGGTGATCGGCGAGCAGCGCATGCCGGTTAGATTTGTGTCCGACTTGACCCCGACTTGCTCTGACGTCATGCCTACGTAGGCAACGATAACCTCGCAAGGCGCTGCAGTTGCTCTCCCTCGGCTGCAAAACCTAGATGATGACGGGAAACGCCTGGCCCTCACCTGATCTAAGATCTGATTGGTTCATATTTTGATCCAAACATCCGGTGGTAGAACATGAAATGTTAGTTGGTCACATGTATTCTGTAAATCATGTTATGTTGATGATAACAACCATATAGGCCATAAAGAGAAATGTGTTTTGTTTTCTTTTGTCACGTTTCCTATGAGCACACTGAAGCTACAGCTACTAACCTTTACTTATTATTACAGTCAGGTCTTCATATACATTATATAATTAAAATTGAACAAGTGTGAATGCTTCAGCCCCGAGCCCCCCCCCTCTCTCTCTCTCTCTCTCTCTCTCTCTCTCTCTCTCTCTCTCTCTCTCTCTCTCTCTCTCTCTCTCTCTCTCTCTCTCTCTCTCTCTCTCTCTCTCTCTCTCTCTCTCTCTCTCTCTCTCTCTCTCTCTCTCTCTCTCTCTCTCTCTCTCTCTCTCTCTCTCTCACACACACACACACAGGAAAAGAGCTGAGAAAAGGCAGAGAGGAAATGGAGGACACCAAGTAGTTAAAAGAAAAACTACAGCTGAGCCGAGGCGCATCTGATCTGAACCGAGCAGCGGCCGAATTTCGTGAGCGATTCGCTTCTCGGCGCTTCCGCGGCCGGTGTGTCAAACGCCGGCTTTCAGCCACTCCCCCTGCTGCTTCCGTCTGCTCTCGTCTGTTTTCCAGGCGATGCGCTGCTCAACTCGAACACGGCCATTCTCTGCGCCTCCCGTCTTCTTTAAACCGCCAAGAATCGTTCCACCTACACACACGCTTCTCTGCTTCATACCGTTTCGAACTGTCTCGCTTCTCCTCACCAGTTTTAAAGCGTTTTGCCGGAGATTTCATCAAGAAATCCAATCCCTGTGGTGGCGCCATCTTCCTGCGTGCTTGTGTGTTTCTAGCGTGGTTCCACTTCGTCTTTAATAGTGAACTTATAGTTCACGTGACAATAACTAGAATCGTGCAGTACGTGCACGAATCGTACAAGTGCAGTAAGTGGCTAGAGGCGTGCAGGTTCACGCGCGCAAAACGAAAACGGCGGCTTCCTACAGGTCGGGGCCATGATGTAGGTGAAAGCCGGTGTGTAAATGACAAATAAGGCTTGGCTGCCAACCGGGCGGTAAGTCGTCAAGTATTTACCGCCCGACGAGGAAATTTAGCGCCATTGGCGCTCGGGCGCTTTAAAGGTCCACCCCTGATTGCGATATCGATATTACTCACGATAAATGAAAAAATACTAAAGTATGCAGTGTTGATGTCATCTGGCGTGTGACGTCTGCTCTGGGTTCAAAGTAAACAAAAACTAATGCATGAATTCCATTACAACATAACATTTTTATGGCAAAAATATGCAGCTGCACCTGCTACTGTATTAGCAGCTGCACCTGCTACTGTATTAGCAGCTGCACCCGCTACTGTATTAGCAGCTGCACTGCTACTGTATTAGCAGCTGCACCCGCTACTGTATTAGCAGCTGCACTGCTACTAGGGCTGGGGGTAAACGATTATTTTTAAAACGATTATTCTGACGATTATTTTATCGAATAGTCGACTATTCTAATGACTATTTAGAAAATTAATCTAATGATTATTTTTCTATTGCACAATTAACAAAAACCAGAAAATCTCAAATAAATTCCTCAAAAAAATTGATAAATTCTTACTGTAAGAGAATAAACACTACAGGCCTTCCATTTTGTATAACACTGCGTTTATTGTGTTGGTTGGTTATGTTCTGGTGACGTGTAGAACTTGGGAGTGCAGGCTGCTGCCTGAGAGGTGGTAGAAGATGGAGTGTCTCCATGCTGCTTTGTTTTGGTCACTTATGTGCGTGAGGCGAGTGGTGTTACGGGTTAAACCAAACTCAGGTGATATTTTACACTAAACCGAAAACCCACAACACTCTAAATGTAATAAAAGGGAGATCTGCACCACAAAAAAGATGAACTCTAAACCAAAACGTAACAGCTTATCCCAACGCAAGAAGCTGTTAGCGAAGATGCTAACAGTAGCTTTACCAACGTTAAGTTCAAGTTACCAAGTTTAAATAAACCAAAAACACCCAGCAGCAAACAGACCAGCACGGAGGAGAGACTGCTACCACAAAAACAGCTCTCCTCATGTCTGAAAGAAGCTCCTTAATGAAGGGAGAAGCGCTCCCGGTGATTTTCTACATCTGCGATAGACACGAAGCAGCGCATCTGACCCCGGAAGTTGTTGTCCGTTGCCGGGAGACGAAGGGGCAAAACAGGAAAATAATCTAGTAGTGGACGGACGTTGTTCCGGGTCTTCGGTATTTGGCGGAGATGTTAGTGAAGGCGGAGAAGAGGGCGAACTAGAGGAAAAACAGGCAGATTCCTCCTCTATTTACAAACTCCTGCGGATGCAACAAGTGGGCGCGGTGCGTCGACTTCCGGATCTGACGTCGACAAATTTTTAGAATCGAGCCGTCGACTTCGTCGAGGCTTCGCTACAGCCCTAACTGCTACTGTATTTGACTCGAGGATTTTTTGTACTCGAATTATTCGGGGTACTCGAGGAATCGTTTCAGCTCTAAAACAAACCATGGAAATCTCATAAATATTAGAACAAATTCTACCGAGCAGAAAATTAGAAAAATTAAATGTGGGTTGTTGAACATTAGATCCATTTTTCTAAGACTTTGTTAGTTAATTACTTGATTTGTGATAATCAGATCTCTTTGCTCTCTCTCACAGAATCCTGGCTGCAGCAAGAGGACTATGCTAGCTTAAACGAGTCGACTCCTTCAAATTATTTAAATCATCATATTGCTCGAAGTACAGGGCGAGGAGGAGGAGTGGCAACCATTTTTCATTCGGACTTATTAATCAGTCCCTTACAGATTAATAGTTACAGTTCGTTCAAACATCTTATTCTTAGTTTTCCTAATCCAGATTGCAAAACTGTAAAACCACTCTTGTTTGTAGTTTGATATCGTCCACCAGGCCCTTACTCTGAGTTTTTGGATCAGATCTCTGATTTTTTATGTGATTTGGTGCTAAATACTGATAAGGTCATTGTAGTGGGGGATTTTAATATTCATGTGGACATTAAAAATGATTGCCTCAATGTAGCCTTCAGTAATATCTTAGACTCAATTGGTTTCACTCAAAGAATACATAGCTCCACCCACTCCTGCCATCATACATTAGATCCTGTGCTGACTTATGGCATTGAGTGTGAGAAAATAACAATCTTTCCACTAGTGTTGTCAAAAAAATCGATACCTAGATATAAATCGATACTAAAAGTGGTATCTAAATTAGATATTCCATCCCTGTGGTATCGATATTATGGACTATTATACACAGCCTTCTTCAAGTACACCGACACGCACGACAGCCAGATGCCGTAAAGCAACCTCCGCCTCCCAGACAAACAGAAGAAGAAGACGCCGCATGGCTACATTGCAATTTCCCACGCGAGTTGTCTCTGATCCAAGTTTTGTCTGCCAAATAAATAAACAAAAACATAAACAGCGAATTTGGTAGGCGCTTCACGGCCCAACTTAATTAGCATACCAAGTCCGACACGTAGTTGTATATTCACGCTTATATGCTTATAGAAAAACTCCCGTTTATTGCAACCTGGACTTAATTTCTAGCATGCAGTACGTTTGTTTACTCACGCTGACAACTTTGGTGCTACTTGGATCCCCCGGGGTATTTAGATCCATCGGCGAATCGCCATCAGTGTATATCCATATAACGGGTGCGGACGGGCACCCATGGTGCAGCCTCGAAATAAGACATTATCTGCACCAAAACACGTCTTCATGTCGAAAGGTTTTGTTAGGAATCATTAACGTGATTCCCCTGTTCGTTTGGAGCGGGTCTGGGAATTCTAGGCGTAAACAGACTAGCTGCGGCTAATTAACCGGTACTTTTAATGACGTCACTGCCGTGCGCCAATCTGTTTTTATTAAGATTACCGGTAGATGTACCTTTGTCCTACTGAGGAGAAATTCGTTTTCTCCCTTTATTGACCAACAGAGTTGTTCAAAAGTACAGAACAAAACACATGGCATTACAGCTTATGACAAAAATGCACCTTAAACAGAGTTTAAGCAGCAAAACATCACTCTGCAAATAGTGTATATATAGTGAGACAATTCATGATTTAAAGTGTTAACTTTCGCCAGTTTTTGTATGCACGTTTTAAAAAAAGCTGATTTAATTGATTATAGTCGATTATTAAAATAGTTAACTTTTTTAGTCATCGATTAGTTGTTTAATAATCATATTTTACCGCATAAAGTCTATTTTTTACCACAATCTGACATCGGTTACAATCTGTTCAATTTGCCGCCAGAGTGTGGCAGTAATGAGCCACTGATCTACCAGTGGAGCCGTAGAAGAAGAAATGAGCCAATAAGTGCCCTCGGTTTTCATGACGTATCACGTTACTGACGCTCATCTTGCTGTGAGAGATGGCGGAACAAGAAGAAATACGGAAGAAAAATAGAAGCGACAAAACAAGAGAAACCCCGGACAAAAACCTCACGAGTATGGGAGCACGTCACTCTAGATGCCATGAAAAGACGGTTGACCTGCAAAATATGCAAAAACCATCTAGCATGGCACGGAAGCACGACGTCCCTAAGTGAACATTTGAGACGAAAACATGTGGGGGCTGATGCAGCAGAGGAAAGTCCGTTAAGTAACAGAAAATAAACAAGCTAACGCAGATCAAATTTGGGAGCTGAGTTCGTTATAGTGGATGTTAAACATGTTTTTTGCCGTGTCAGTCTACGGTGTTCTACTTCTGATTGACTAGATGCAATCGTGAATCTCCTCCGTGTTGTGTATCATGCGCTTGCCAAATTTAGCACGTCTGTTTATAAGAATGTTCTCGTTAAGAGAAAAACAGCACAAACTCATAACTATGTTCCTCATTCATAAAAGGACAACTCAGCGGAGAAAAATATACAGACGAGCTGTGTCCAGGTGAATATAACGCGGCATAGTTGTACGCTTTCAATTTTTTTTATGGAATTTACCTCATATTTTGATGCCAAAAAATTATTCTGGACTGATATTTTGCACTGCTTAGCTCATTTTACACCGCTGACTGTGTTCATGTGCAATAAAATAGATTGCAGTCAACTGCACAATTCTCTTATGTTTTTCTTTTTCTTAACTGAAATGTATTCATCACTTGTATAGGTTAAATAGCTAAACAATAACAAACCGATTAATCGATTAATCGAAAAAATCGACAGATTAATCGATTATGAAAATAATCGTTAGTTGCAGCCCTAATCCAATCCCAACCAAATTATTTAAAGAAGCATTTCCTTTGGTTACTGCCCCCATTCTAGATATAATCAATCTATCCTTAGTAAATGGTATGTACCACAGGATTTTAAGGTTGCTGTAATCAAACCTTCACTTAAGAAGCCTTCTCTGGATCCAGATGACCCAATGAATTATAGACCAATATCTAACCTTCCATTTTTATCCAAAGTCCTGGAGAAAATAGTGGCCAACCAAGTATGTGAGCATCTAAACACTAATGCTCTGAGGAATTTCAGTCTGGTTTTAGAGAGTATCACAGCACTAAAACTGCATTAGTGAGAGTTACAAATGATATTCTCATGGCCTCAGATAAGAATCTTGTGTCTGTTCTAGTCTTGTTAGATCTCAGTGCTGCCTTTGACACAGTTGATCACAATGTTCTTTTAGAAAGACTTGAACATGTTGTAGGGATCAAAGGAGCAGCGTTATGCTGGTTTAAATCCTACCTGTCTGACAGATTTCATTTTGTAAACGTACATGACAAATCGTCTTCATACTCCAGGGTTACTTGCGGAGTACCACAGGGTTCAGTGCTTGGACCAATTCTTTTTACTATGTATATGCTCCCAATTGGTAAAATCATTAGAAAGCATGGGATAAACTTCCACTGTTATGCTGACGATACTCAGTTATAT
Organism: Nothobranchius furzeri; assembly: GCF_043380555.1. Taxonomy (NCBI): domain Eukaryota; kingdom Metazoa; phylum Chordata; class Actinopteri; order Cyprinodontiformes; family Nothobranchiidae; genus Nothobranchius; species Nothobranchius furzeri. The sequence continues at coordinate 32,537,357 of NC_091745.1, forward strand.
TTATCCATTAACCCTGATTAACCTAATCGGTTGGGTAGATTACAGGCTTGTGTTGAGGACATAAAAAATTGGATGACTCTAAACTTTTTGCTTTTAAATCAAGACAAGACGGAAGTTCTCATCTTTGGACCAGAAATCCAGAAAAGGAAATTGCTTAGCCAATCGCCTGACCTGATTGGCATTACATTAATCTCTGAGAACAAAGTAAGGAACCTTGGTGTTATCTTTGACCAGGACATGTTATTCAAATCCCAGGTTAATCAGGTTTGTAGGATTTCCTTTTTCCACCTTCGGAATATTGCTAAGATTAGAAGCATCCTTTCCAGGAGTGATGCTGAAAAACTAGTTCATGCATCTATGACATCAAGACTGAATTACTGTAATTCGTTACTCTCAGGAAGTCCACAGAATGTAGTTAAAAGTCTTCAGCTTGTCCAAAATGCTGCAGCTAGAGTTCTGATGAGAATTAAAAAGAGAGATCATATCTCTCCTGTCTTAACCCCCAAATTCCACTACCTCCGCTCCGCTCCGGTCCGCCCCTGCCTTCCACAGCCGCTTGCTTCCGAACTCAATTTTTACTGGTACCCGCTCTACAACGGCTCCGCTCCGGTGCGGAGACCTGAGGTGGGCAAACAAGCATGCGCGGGATTTTCGAGATCTTGCGATACAGTCCGAGCAATAAACGCAGAAGTTAGATCCAAACAACCGTTGTGTGGGAAAAGCATCGGCACGAACTGTTTAATCTGCCCATCATTTGTGTTGAGAGATCAGCAGTGTTTGGATCAACAAAGTGTGACTACTTTGATAGTAGAAACTGTATTTATGGCTTACTTTTATGCATTTAAACTTCAGCCGCCATTGATAGTTGTTAAAAGTTGTTAAACCTGTGCATATGAAACAAAAAACACCTTTTGTTTATCGATTTATTGTGAAGAACAGAAGTTGTGCTTGCTCCTTTTCCTGTTGGGCGGTTGTGATTTCTGTCCATTTACTGCGGAGGTGCCCCGGCGTCCGGCGAAAATAGGATTGATTCTATTTTTGCCAGACGCCGGAACAGAGGGCGGCGCATGGTGCCGCACTGCCGGAGCACGGCCGCAGTAGTGGAATTGCTCTGATTGACTACTACGGGACCGATTTTGCTCCGGCGTTCGTGTCGGAGCGGAGGTAGTGGAATTTGGGGGTTAGCTTCCCTACATTGGCTACCTGTTAAATTCAGAATAGATTTTAAGATCCTCCTTCTCACATATAAAGCTCTTAATAATCAAGCTCCATCATACATCAGTAATATGATTGTTCCATATGTTCCTAACCGAGCACTTCGCTCTCAGACTGCAGGTCTACTGGTAGTTCCCAGAATATCTAAAATTAGGATGGGAGGCAGATCTTTTAGTTATCAGGCTCCTCTCCTGTGGAACCAGCTCCCAGCTTTAGTCCGTGAGGCAGACACTTTGTCTACTTTTAAGAATAGGCTTAAAACATTTTTATTTGATATGGCCTATGGTTAAAATCTGATGTTAGCCTAAATCTGGACAAGTGGGGGAGTACAGGGAGGTGGAGTGTACAGTCGGTAAAGACGGCTCTCCGTTGCCCTGCCTCCAACTTGCCTCCATCTAAATAGGATAGATTATCCAGAGTAATCTCTGTAGTTATGCTGCTATAGGCTTAGACTGCTGGAGGATACACTGACCACTTTTCACACTCTACTGCTTTCTTCTACATTCTGCTCTTTAACTGTACTATTTTCTGCTATTTCAGCTGTTAACTTTATTTTCTCTGTAAGTGTTATATATATATATATATATATATATATATATATATATATATATATATATATATATATATATATATAGCAGACGTCAAGCTAAACAGACAGGGTTAAAAAAATATGATCGACCTTTTTCCCCATCACTTTCATTTTTTAAATAGTAATTAAAATGCATTCGATACCATTACAATTTCCTTTGATTTAATTTTAAATCAATATTTAGAGTGCCCAGGTAGCATATAAAAAATGCAATTTAACGGTTTTCTTAAAGTAGTAACGTTTAACCTGTGCGACCAGAGCACTCTCCTTCCTTCTGCTCTGCGTAAACCTGAGCTGATCACCTACTAAATGTCTATAGGGGAAAATATGGAAACGATATAGCCATGAGGTTCACTTTTACCTCAGACCGACTTATTGCTGTTTCATGGTGTGGCTGAATCTGCGATCCGCTGCCACGCGGACTGGAATAACAAATGCTGCAGTAACAGGCGTTGTAGTCAGGTTCTGAGTCACTGACTGGAGCGACCCGACTTTAATACGTCATCCCAAAATAGAAGCTAATATTTTAATTTGACCTTGAATGAAAAATGTAGTTATAAAATCTCTTAAAAGTTTTTATCACAGTGGAGGCAGCGCTCATTTCTGCTTTCAGTCTGACGGCGCGCCGGAGTTTGCGCGGCGTGCGCGCTTATTGAATCTGGGTGTGTGTGTGTGTGTGTGCGTGCGTGCGCGGCACAGCTCCATGAAGCTTGGTTTATGCTTGACGCATTCACTTTCCGCTTGGTGATGCGGCTGGCGGATGGAACGCGCTTCACAACTTGCAGCGTTTAAGTCACCGCGTCTCGTTACTGGCGCCATTTAAACTCCGCCCAGCCCAGATGTGCTCACTTGTGCACCCGAGAGCCGTGGTTCCGCTGGAACGCGCACCACACATTGGGAATCCCTGGACTAGCACACTGCTGCTAACCACTTACACATTCTCCCTCTCCTGACAATAACTTTTTGCTTTCCTTGACGTTGGACGTGCTACTACTAGTTTACCCGTTTAATTAGAGATCCACTAGGATAAATACAATAAAGTTTATCTCTCACCAAATAGAATATTTACTAAGAAATCACAATATAACTATAGACACATTACTAGTGTGTGTGTGTGTGTGTGTGAGTGTGAGTGTGAGTGTGTGTGTGTGTGTGTGTGTGTGTGTGTGTGTGTGTGTGTGTGTGTGTGTGTGTGTGTGTGTGTGTGTGTGTGTGTGTGTTCTGTCTTCTCCATCCCCAGTGAGTCGTGGAGGATGGCTGCTTATCCAGGATTCTCTGGAGGTTTCTTCCTGTTAAAAGGGAGTTTTCCTCTCCACTGTCGCTTTATGCTTGCTTGGTATGAGGATTGCTGTATAGTCACTGACACTAGTCAGTGACTTGATGCAATTTGCTGGGTTCCTTATATAGGAAACGTTATTTCTGATTGGCTTAATGAACTGTCCTGAACTGGAATGTTTATTATGTGAAGTGCCTTGAGACGACTCTTGTCGTGATTTGGCGCTTTATAAATAAACTTGAATTGAATCCACTGAATTTCCTCTTTCCTATTCTTTTTCTCTCTCCCTTTCATTATAATATTTTATCACAGTTTCTACTTTTTTCTCCCTTTTAAAAGAAATGTTTTATCATGTGTTGAAATCTTTTTAAACTTTATTTTTTTGTGTGAAGCGCCTCTTGAGAGGAGCTATATAAAAGATTGTTTACTTTCTTTCTTCTGTCATCTGGGTTAGTTACTGCGTTAAGCTCTGAGAAATATGCGCAGTAGTGGCCATCCAGATCAGTCTTTGTCACCGGACAAAGAAGACATGGCAAGTCTGCAACGTAGCCAAAAATTTGGGTCCACGTTGAGTGCAAACACTGCAAAGTGAAAATCTTCTTTCACTGGAGCACAACAGCAATGCACGAGCACCTTAAAAGGAAGCTCGTCATGGCGGAAAACCGAGTGTTAGCAAAGTAGCAAAGAACAATGTCAGCCATGTGGCTGTATTTTTTGTTAAAGTCTGAAAAAGACAAGTTTGGCTCAGTGCAACGCTTGTCTTGCACAAGTTTCCCGGGGAAAATAAATACGTCCAACCTCATGCATTAGAAGCAGCATCACAAAACATTGCATGAGGATTTTCACAGTGTGTGAAATTGAAACTTTAGACAGTCAACTTGTAGCAGTTGGTCAATGAACAATAGTTTTTTCCCCTTATGTCCCTAACCTCAGCTGTTCACATTTATGCAACAAAAGGTTTTAAAAAAAAACTAAAAAAATTAAAAAATAAAAGTCAGTTTTTTATGCTTACTGTTTCTGGCTTTTCTTTTCTGTTTGAGTAATATCAATTGATCTTTCCACACTATGAAATAGGTAAAATATCAAACAGAAAACGATATTGATGAAGGCTGCAATATCAGTATCATATCGGAAGTGAAAAAAGTTGTATCTGGACATCACTAAAAATTATTCTTGTTCACAAATTCAGAAGTTTTTAAGGCATTAAAATCATGATTGTTGCTTTTTCGGACACCAAGGACACCCGTAGTGGATTAGTTTACTAAATGTGTGAACCACATTGGTCTAAAACGATCACGTGAGGGCCACTTCACTTCCATCTTGTTATGCTCAAAAGAAACTCGACCCGAATTAAACAACAAACATAATAAAGCTGCATTACTAAAATGGGGGAAATTTTACTTTTGAAATCAACATGAATGCTCTGTTTTTATGAAACAAAGACCAAGTTGTCACCTGAGGGTGGAGAGAGATTAAACAAAAACGAGGATTGCTCTTTTGGGTAATTTTTGTCAGTGGCAACGTGTCTGGTGTTCATCAGCATTTAAACAAACCATTGCCTCTGGGATTTTTGGCTCTGTTGCTAATATTTAAGTATTCAACCAACATACAGAAGGTTACATCAATCCATGATTCAAACAAAAATAAATGTTGAAAATAAAGAGGAAACACTGATGTAAGGCAACAGTAAGGCTTGCATCAAAATCATATCAATGTCCAGAGAAAGCAAACAAATTGATGTATGCCCGTTGATTTTTGGACAGAAATGGCCACAGCTAATGTCAGCATGGCCTGTGTGTGAGAGGGAGGTGGATCCAGCCAAAACATGGCCTTTAAAATGATGAATGAAGCAATAAATAGAGAACTCGCTGTCCAAGTCATGTTACACATTACAATTATGCACTATACTTATTTAACAAAGCGTTAACAAAGCGGTTCATTTGCGACACTGGATCACAAAAATAACCAAGTCTGCCAGGCTAGATAGCACTGAAATATCTCCTTGGAGGCCATGTTTTAAGAGATGGTTAGCTTCTTTTGTGTCCACTAATAATATTGTTTTGTGTTAACATTGGCGGACCAATGTCTCTGTAACTGTTATCGTGACAACTATGAATTTTAACTCGCTGCTTGGCCATTCCTTTTCAATCATATTAATGGAAAACGAATCGACGATCTCTCCAAACACAAAGTGTTAGCATTAGCACTGGTAACATTCGTAGGTTAACGTGAGCTTTAACGTTTGTTTTGTATATATGAAATAACGCAGATCCAATATTCGCATATTTTTCACGAGTTACAGCAGCTCACTAATTTTCCTATTTAATGAACAGTGTAGACGGGCTGATACGGTTTCATTTTGGTGTAAAACGGACCTTTATACTAAAAATGCTCAATCTGGCTTAGCTTGTATGCTAGCTATTGGTGTTTTGTTATGTAGTTTCCATCTGACCAAAACTACAGAAACCTTAAACAAAAGTGGTTCGCGAGATACTCACTTTACGGAATGTTTAAGGTCACAGGGTTCCCCCATCCTTATAATAATCGGTTTTCGGTCCCCTTCAAACATCAAGCTGGAACGAATGCAGACGTTAAATCCATACAGAGCAGTCGGCAATTACCGTCGGCTCACACTCGCACTGTTTCCAGAGCTGCTGCTGCGCTCAACAGGGCTGAGAGCACTTGGCTGCAGCAAAATGGCGTCTTGAGCTCGCGTACAGTCGCCATTGCTTCACCGGAAATGCTGGTTTGAACCCGGAAGTCATGTGACCAAAATTCTCGTCATCTTTTTTCTCTACTAAACTAGAGAAAAGATGTTTTCATAACTTCTTTTATTTTTAATTATTTTTTTATTCGAGTATTGGGCCATTAACAATACAATCAAGATACATAAATTACTGAATGTCCAATATGAAGCACATGGAAACAGTACAAACACAACAAAAACATACCAACAGATTCAACGCCAGCGGTTACTGTATACAAATTATGAAACATATGAGAATGATGATCAAAACAGGAAACAATACGAGACATGCAACTGAGTATGAACAGTGGAAAGATTTGAAATTTCGAGCAGAGACTTAGTGTCTTAGTGGCTTTGTTATTGTTCGAGGTGGAGATCATTTTCAAATAAAGCTTGAGTTCTTTTTTCAAGACACAAAGGGAAGGTCTTATTTTTAACACTTTACATTTATGGATGTAAAACTTCGTCAGCAATATGATAAGATTAGATAGGAACAGTTCATTTTCCAAATCTCTCTGACAGTCTAGGAATCCAAACAGAACATTGTGAAAATGTGATACAAAGGTCTCATGGATATGGTCCAATATAAATCTGCAGACGCCTTGCCATAGTTTCCGAGTGTGTTCACAAGTCCAGAACAAGTGGTTGATAGTTTCTGGGTGCTCCTTGCAGAAAGTACAGGATACATCAAAGTCTTTAATGAATCTTCTCAGGAATGTTTTAACAGGATAATAGCGATGAAGGAGTTTGAATGTGACTTCTCTGACTTTGTTTGTAAGCAAGTACCTGTTAGGAAGAGTCCATACTTTTTCCCACGACACGTTCTGAACAAGTGAATTCCATTTAGGGAGAACATGTGGTACAGAAACACAATCAGCTAGAAAAAGGGAGCGAATCTGCTTATTTGGCCATCATCTTGATAGAAAACAAAGTTTCCCTATAAATGTGTCACTTGGATCAGGCAAGGGGGTCATGTTAGATGGTGGGGTGGTACAACTTTTGAAAAGCATGATAACACCAGATGGAATAGTGTTGAAAACAATAGCAAATTCTTTAGGGGTTACAGGAGTTTTATAATGAGAAAGAAATTCTTGATAAGTAAATACATTTCCTTCTTTATTAAAGAGCTGATTGATCTTTGTAATGCCATTCCTAAACCAATTGTCAAAGAATAAGGATTTCCTTTTGTAACAGATGTCTGTATTGTTCCATATAAGGTAAATATTAGGAGAAAAGTTATGCTTATAAATTAGAGACCAAGCCAATAACATTTGTTTCTGAAAATTTGAGAGAGAGACAGGTATACGTTTAATATTGTAGTTGCACATTAAGAGAAATTTTAGTCCACCCAGCTTAGAAAAGATTTGATGGGAAATGATATTCCACATAGACTTTGGGTCTTTTAAATAATGTTTAATCCAATTAATTTTGAATGTGTTATTTAAAATATTAAAATAAAAAACATTTCCACCATATTTGTAAATATTCATTAGTACTGATTTTTTTAATATAATGAGTTTTGTTCTTCCAAATAAATTTATAAAGCATCTGATCAATTTCTTTTGTAATTGTTTTATTAACGTCCAAAGAAATAGCAGCATATGTAAGTCTGGAGATTCCTTCCGCCTAGGCGAGTAGTATTCTACCTTTTAATAAAAGGTCCCTTTGGAGCCACTGTTTAAATGAAAACTTTTTTTTTTTTGGTTCTTTCTAATATTGGGGTAAAGTTCAGGTCACCTCTGTCTTTTTGTTTTTTTGTTACTGTTGCAACTATTCCTAGGTACGTCACTTCTTTAACTGGAATATTGCAGATGGAGGGTAGCTCACAGTTCTTGACTGCCATTAGTTTGCCGTTATTTATATTTAAACAAAGGCCCAAAGCTTTGGAAAAAACCTGAATAACATCAAGAGCGAGGGAAATTTGAGATGAGTCACGTAAGAAAAGGGTCATGTCATCAGCCAGTTGACTAATAATGATTTCTCTATCTGCAATCGATATGCCTTTTAGGTTGCTCATTTTGATATGAGAGGCCAATAATTGAGTGGCCAGGATAAATAAATAAGGACTGATGGGACATCCCTGACGTATCCCGCGATTTAACTGAAATCTAGGAGATGTGCCATTCTTTAGTTTAATTGAACTGTTCCCTTAGGTTTTAATTGCTCTGCAAAAAAAATTAAAAATCCCCAAATCCAAATTTCTATAGTGTTTTGAAGATAAAATTGTGTTCAATGGAGTCAAATGCCTTGCAAAAGTCCAAAAAGAGGATAAAACTTTCATTGGGAATTAGTTCAGGGTAATCTCCAGTACGAGTCGAATGTTGTTAGAAATGTGTCTGTTCCTCAAAAACCCAGACTGCGTCTCATCTATAATATTATCTAACACATTTTTTAGGCGCTTAGCAAATATAATAGCTAGAATTTTATAGTCGTTACTGAGGAGACTAATTGGCCGCCAATTGTCAATAAGTGAGATATCCTTCTTAGGTTTAGGGATCAGGGTTATGAGGCCCTGTGTTAGAGTTGGAGGGAGAAAACCTTTGGAAATACTCTCATTAAAGATCTCTAATAAAAATAGAGCTAGCTCTTCAGAAAAGGATACGTAAAATTCAGAAGTGAGTCCATCCACACCAGGAGATTTGTTGTTCTTTAAACTTTTAACTGACTCTAGTATTTCTTTTAAGGTGATTGGACTATTGCAGAACATTTGATCCGCCGTACTAATTGGAGCAATATCCGTTAAAGAGTCCAAAAAAACAGACAGCACTGTCATCACAATAACGAGAGCTATATAGCTCCTTATAAAAATTGGAACAGAAGTTTGCAATTCGATTAGCATCGTCACATATTACATTGTCTATTTTTAGTTGATGAATGGTGTTATTTTTGGATTGGGATTTTTCTAGCCTAAAAAATATGCTGAGTTCTGTTCTCCTTCTTCCAGCCATTGTTTCCTGGACCTTACAAAAGGCCCTTCAGCTCTAGATTGATAGAGTTTATCCAGTTTATTTTGAAATTCCTATAGAGTTTCTTGTTCTTCAGGGGATAACTTATCTGGACAAATAGAAGACAACTGTGTTATTTTAGAAATCACCTTTTCTTCTTCATAACGTTTGCATTTTGCTAGCTCACTACAGTATTTTCTAAAAAAAAAATTCCAGCTTCAAACTTTAGAAGTTCCCATTTACTCCCATAAACTTTTTCAGCCTGGGCCTCATTCCAAAAAGCTTGTATTAGTTCCTTAACCTTGGTTTTTACTACGTCATGACACAAGATGGAGCTGTTGAGTTTCCATTATGCATTATGTTGGCGTGTGGTGGAAGAAGGAAGTAAAGAAATGTTAATTTGGATGGCTTTGTGGTCAGTCAAAGGGGTCGAGAGGATGTCAACCTTGACATATTCATCGAGATTATTTGAAACTAACCAAAAATCTATTCTTGATTGTCTGATTCTTGTTTTATTACCCCAGGTAAAAATTCTGTCATGTGGGTATTTTTCCCTCCAAATATCTTGTAACTGTCCCTGAGACAGTTAAAATAAAGTTGTTTATTTCAAATGTTTCTGTGATAGAGAGATGCTTAATTTGGTTCATTTAATTACTAGATAAGATGATAAAAGTGTAACATTGATTTAAAAAACATGTCTAAAATATGTGATTACAAAATATGGGTTTGTTAAATATGTAACCTGCTGTAAAGTTTGTATGAGGTAGTTTGTAATGGTCACATGATCAGAGTTTGTTTGACAGCGCTACCATAGCAACCATAGCATGGATACATGGCTACAGATGCGTCTACAGCCTCGACGTTAATGTCATTCTGCATGTGGTCCAAGAGGCGCACACGGTATGGTTTCATGTATAATGTTTGTATAATGTTGCATATGTGTTCTACACTGGTAATGAGAGGACATTTTTGTGATTCATTATTGCGCATTTTCTTTCTGTTCTGCGAGACTGTTTATGGACAATGACATGAGAGACTGATAAGTTCAAACAGTTATGGTGTAAACTTTGTGTTTCTTCAGTTTTCACGGTGTCTGAAGATAATAAGAGAGAGAGAGAGAGAGAGAGAGCAAAATAAACATCCGAAGACATCAGTATGATGCGTGGCCATTCTTTGTTGGACCCCTGTAGTTACAGTGAAAACGTACCGCCAACGTGCTTGGAAGTTCAACGTTAGAAGCAGTGAATGTTCCAGAAGAAGAAAAGAAGAAAGGTTCTTGACAGCGCAGTGTGTGTGGTTCGAGAACACAGCGGAAAGGAGGCTTGCAAACTCGAAAAGAGGAAACATCATTATTGGCGCTTTGGACGGCAACGACTACGACTTCACCAATAGAGGGCGACATTGACCATCATAAACTACAGCTCTGCAACCGTCTGCAACTCTCTGCCGTTGCACACAGCAAAAACTGTATAATCCCCCGTCTTCAAGGAAAAGATAACGGCTCTGGTCAACGTCAGGTTGGGCTGTGATATATCCACAGCTGTTAGTAAAGTTTGGAGAGGTCTATTAATATAATAATTTATTTTGTATGAGAAAGGTACTGAGCTAAAGGTAACCAGCCTGTCATAGCCAAACTGTTCCCCTTTAATTTACAAGTGGTGTTGTTTAAAGTGTTCTAATGATGTTTAAGAGTTCAACTTAAAAGAAGACTAACAAGGGGTGTTGTTAAGCAAATTGTTGCAAGAATCAGATTGTACTGAGAATTATATGTTTGCCAGGATCGCATATACATATAGCAACGACTTGTTATGCAGCAGGTTTGCTGAAACATGTACAATGTCAGTAAACACAGAAAAATCACATATTGAAGAATTCGGAGAACAAATCGATTCCCTTAAGGAAGAGCTAAGTAGATTGAATGAACAATTGAAATTACAGACTGATGATGTTGAAAGGGAGAAATTGGAGTTACTCATAGGTGATATTCATGCTAAAATAGAAATAAAGCAGAAGCCTGCCGCTAATACTTCAAGACTAGAGCCCAGGAAATCCTCAAGGGAGCGAAAGTTAACACCCAAAATGTTAGAAATTAAGCAACAAGAGTTTTCTCAGAAGGAGAGTAAATTTGTCAAATTATATGAAACCTGGAAAGAACAAGTTAAAGCTACACGTTCCAAACTTAAAGAAGAGTGCTCTGACCAGGAATTAGCTGACATGATGGATACTGTCGAAGGGCTGGAGTCACAAGTGAAAAATACATACGGAGATACAGGGGCGGCGTTAGGCCCGGCTACTTGGGCTGAAGCCCCGGATCTTTCATGATAAGCCCCGGATCTAAATCGCGGAAGTAACATGCAGTACCAAAGTCACACAGAGAGGGCGCAGCTGGCAGTAGTTTGTAAAGTCCCATTTAGTCGTCACACACACAGGTGTGTGGTGAAATTTATTGTCCGATTTTGACCCATCCCCTGAGTTGCAGACACGCCGCGCTCGGGAACTATTTGGTGGTTTAACCCCCCAATCCAACCCCAATCCAATGCTGAGTGTCAAGCAGGGAGGCATTGGGTCCCATTTTTCTCAAAATCTTTGGTATGACCCGACCAGGAGTCGAACCCCTGATCTCCCGATCTCAGGGCAGACACTCTACCACTAGGCTACTTAGTCAGTATACAGTTTACCTGAGACTGAAGAGAAGCCCTTCAGCAGCTGGCTTCTGCAGTCTCTCTGAAACGCATGAGTGAAGATGGATATAAGGACGTTTTTTTAGACCAAAAGTACAACGACAGAACCCCAGCTCTGATGAGACTGGTGTTGACTCAGGTTTGTGAGTCTTATTTGAAAATATTTGTTGTGCTGCTGGTTTGCCTAAAGTTAGCTTACTATCAGGTAAAGTTGTTGGAGAAAGAAAGGGAATATTCACTATCATCTCACACTAAACACTAACAGGAACAATACTCTGCCCTGAATATGCTGAATATGTAGCTTCAGATTAAACATTATGTGGTACAAGACAAATATATATGATGTTGACTAGTGCGTGTCACGTGTGTGCGCGCATGCGTGTGTGTGCGCGTGCGCGCGCGTGTGTGTGCGCGCGCGTGTGTGTTAAGCCCCGGATCTTCTTCAGTCCTAAATCCGCCCCTGCGAAGATATAAGATCGCAGGCAGCCCCTTCTACTGAGACTAGAAGAAAAATTGATTCCTGCACAGCAGTAACAGCGGACTTGATGAAAATACTTAAAGTACGTATGAGCGAAGTGGGGATAGAAGAGTTTGATGCTATGGCAGAAAATGCAAGACTTCACATGGTGCTAGACAGAGAATATGCTCAGTCAATATTTGGGACTACAATCTCCCGACCTTCAGTACGTAGCCACCGCTCAAGCTGTTTATCGGAGCAGCAAAGCATCAATGTAAAAAAGGCAGAGTGTGCTGCACAGCTTGCCGCGAAGCAGGCCGAGATAGAAATGGAGGAGGCTATTGCTACACAAAGGCAAGAGCTTAAAAGACTAGAAAATCAGCGAGATCTTCAGGTAATAACTGCAAAGCTAAAAGCTTATTCTCAAGCAGATTCAAGTGAAGTCTGTGGAGAAGTCAAAAGTGCACACAGTGAGGTAGTCAGTTGTCCTCCATTAGCTCCTGAAGAAATCGTACCAGAGCAAACCTACAAGAATAATAACAATGAACAACCAAACAATAATAACAATGAGTCATTGTTAATGCAAGCATTGCATGACACGATGGTCCTCACCAGACTTCCTGCACCTGAACCTCCAGTCTTCTCAGGGGACCCACTTAAGTTCTTAGAGTGGAGCACTAGTTTCAAAGCTTTGATAGAACGGCGATGCACAAATCCAGCCGACAGGTTGTTCTACCTACGCAAATACATCAGTGGAGAAGCACGGTCTGTATTGGAGGGAAGCTTTTACAGAAAAGATGACCAAGCATATGACCAAGCTTGGGAAGCTTTGAATGCTCGGTATGGTCACCCCTTTGTAATTCAGCGTGCATTTAGGGAAAAACTGAACAACTGGCCAAAGATTGGTTCAAGAGAGTCACTTAAACTGAGACAATTCAGTGATTTTCTGACAGCCTGCAGCAATGCTATGCCATACATCAAAGAACTGCAGGTGTTAAATGACTGTGAAGAGAATCAAAAATTGCTCCGAAAACTTCCTGACTGGGTGACTTCTCGTTGGAATCGTCATGTCACGGTGCAGTTACGGCAAACAGAAGAATATCCAAGCTTCAAACAATTTGCTGACTTTGTTACACAAGAAGCGGAAGTTGCATGCAATCCCATAACATCATTTAATGCCTTGAAACACACTGAAGCTAGAGACATAAAGCGTCCAAAGGCTAATGCATACATCACAAGTGTGGAAGCATCAGACAGAACAACCACAGGATACAGCAAAGTGGAGAACAATTCAAATGAGGCTGATATAGAAAGAAAAGCACATGCTTTGCCATCAAACTCAGTCACATGTATTTGCTGTGGAGAAAGCCATTCTATTCACAAATGCCAGACCTTTGCTAAAATGTATGTGGAAAACAAGAGAAAGTTCATACTTGAAAATAACCTGTGTTTTGGCTGTCTCAGAAGAGGACACAATTCCAAAGACTGTAAGCGCAAGGCGACTTGTGGGGTTTGTAAAAAACATCATCCAACAGCTCTTCATGAAGACCGTCCAACAACTGCAGTGAACACATCATCACATAGAATGCAGGCAGAAGAAAACATATCTGCACTTTCTTGCTAAATGGACAAAGGAGATGGTGGGAGCACATCCATGATAGTCCCTGTGTGGGTTTCTTCAACCACCACTCCAGAGAGAGAGACCTTAGTGTATGCTTTATTAGATACGCAGAGTAGCAACACTTTTGTAGATCAAGAGGTATGTGAGGAGATGGGGATGAGTTTAGAGCCAGTGAAGTTAAAGCTAACCACTATGATGGGAAGAGATTCCATCGTTCAGAGCGAAAGGGTTAGTGGGCTCAGAGTTAGAGGGTTTTACTCCAAAGTCTTTATCAACTTGCCACTTGCCTATACCAGAGACTTCATCCCACTTGAACGTTCACACATTCCCACCTCTGAAACTGCCAAGAGATGGAAACATCTAACCAGAATAGCACAGGAGATGCCCGAGTTAATGGATTGCAAGGTCGGGCTGTTAATAGGCTACGACTGTTCTAGAGCACTGGCACCACGGCAAGTAATCGCGGGAGGTGATGAAGAGCCATATGCAATCAAGACAGACCTGGGCTGGAGCATTGTTGGCAGTTCACAAAAAATGGCAACATCAACAGAAGTGACAGGCCTGTGCCATCGCTTATCTGTTAAGGAGCTTCCACCTCTGACACCAGCCACCATCATCAGAGTACTTGAGTCAGATTTCAAAGACACAGCTCCTGGAGAAAAGAGCATATCACAAGATGACATACAGTTCATGCATCTGCTAAATGAGGAAATACACCAGAATGCTGACGGGCACTTAGAGATGCCACTTCCCTTTAAGGCACGCCCTCAGCTGCCAGAAAATAAGCGTCTGGCTCTGGTGCGACTTAAGCACCTGAAAGGGAAGTTTGAGAAAACCCCCAAATTTAAGGACGATTACGTAAGGTTCATGGACAATGTCTTCAAGGAAGGTGATGCTGAAAGAGCTGAAGATGATCCCAGAGAAGGAAATACGTGGTACATTCCACATCAAGGCATCTATCACCCAAGAAAACCAGAAAAAATCAGGGTTGTGTTTGACTGCTCTGCAAAGTACAGTGGCACAGCTCTGAATGATCACCTCTTGACCGGACCGGACCTCATCAACAGTTTGACTGGAGTACTCTGCAGATTTCGCCAACACCCTATTGCAATAATCTGTGATGTAGAGAAGATGTTTCACAGATTTCATGTGAACAGAGAAGACAGAAATTACTTGCGATTCCTGTGGTGGGAAAACGGTGAAACAAACACAGAGCCAAAAGAATATCGCATGAAAGTCCATCTTTTCGGGGCAGCATCCTCACCAGGCTGCGCAAATTATGCAATGAAGTATCTTGCGAGCCAAAATGAAAGGGAACATCCGACAGCAGCCAACTTCATCAGAAGTAGCTTCTATGTTGATGATGGGCTAGTCAGTGTAAAAACTGTGAATGCAGCCATTGAACTAGTGAGAGATGTGCGGAAGGTGTGTGCGAAGGCAAGATTACGGCTTCACAAATTCATATCCAACAACAGAGAAGTCCTGGAGTCAATTCCAGATAGTGAACGAGCTAGTGGAGCCCAGGATGTGGACATCAGTCATCATGAACTCCCAGTTCAGACTGTGTTGGGAGTAAGATGGAGTGTAAGCTGTGACACCTTCTCCTTTAAAGTTGCCCTGGAGGAGAAACCAGTATCACGACGGGGAATTCTTTCCATTATCGCCTCTGTGTTTGACCCATTAGGCTTCTTGGCTCCTTTCCTTCTAATAGGAAAGAAAATTCTACAGGAAATGTGTCTAAAGAGCATTGGATGGGATGAGCCACTGCCTGGTGAATTGAAGCCACAATGGGAGAGTAGGGTCACTGATCTGAAGAACCTGCAGCAACTCCAAATCCCAAGATGCTTTGTACCTGAAAACCTTGGAAAAGTCCAAAGAATAGAACTCCACCACTTTTCAGATGCGAGCAATCGCGGGTATGGTCAGTGCTCATGTGTCCGGGTGATGAGTGAAGACAGAGTGCATTGCTCCTTAGTCATGGGCAAAGCACGAGTTGCACCCACGAGAGTTGTTACCATACCAAGGCTGGAATTAACAGCAGCAGTGGTGTCTGCAGCAGTCAGCAGAATGCTAAAAGAGGAACTGGAGCTCAAAATTGATCAAGAGTATTTCTGGTCTGATTCACAGGTGGTTTTGGGCTACATTAACAACGAAGCCCGCAGATTTCATGTTTTTGTTGCTAATAGAGTGCAAAGAAGCAGAGAAGCAACTGATCCAGCACAGTGGCACTATGTTGACACCAATCAAAATCCAGCGGATCACGCTTCCAGAGGCCTCACAGTGGCAGAACTGATCAGTTCAAATTGGCTCACTGGACCTCATTTCCTGTGGGAAAGAGGGTTTGTCACACCAGACTCAACTCCAGACCTTCTGGTAGGTGATCCAGAGGTCAAAACGACACAAATACTACAAACAAGGGTAGTAGAGGACAGGAACTTCTTGGAGCGACTCAAAAGGTTCTCAAAATGGCATACAGCAGTAAATGTAGTTGCTAGGATTCAGCATCTAGCAAAAAAAGCCAGAATACAACTAGGAAATTGAAAACTATCAAAAAGAGGGTGAAAGGCTCAATAAACCATCCACTCTTGAACGCCCTATACATATATTAGTGGTCCTAATAGAGAGTAATTAGAATGTTCCAGTGGAACTTCTGTAAATGTATATGGGATGGTTAAAATATTAGACTTGACTTGCAAGATTGTCACAACTGTTTGGTTCTGAAAAATTCTAGATTTATTCAAATTATTAACAGTTCATAAATCTTAGTAATTTGGTGGGAGTGTAACTGTCCCTGAGACAGTTAAAATAAAGTTGTTTATTTCAAATGTTTCTGTGATAGAGAGATGCTTAATTTGGTTCATTTAATTACTAGATAAGATGATAAAAGTGTAACATTGATTTAAAAAACATGTCTAAAATATGTGATTACAAAATATGGGTTTGTTAAATATGTAACCTGCTGTAAAGTTTGTATGAGGTAGTTTGTAATGGTCACATGATCAGAGTTTGTTTGACAGCGCTACCATAGCAACCATAGCATGGATACATGGCTACAGATGCGTCTACAGCCTCGACGTTAATGTCATTCTGCATGTGGTCCAAGAGGCGCACACGGTAAGGTTTCATGTATAATGTTTGTATAATGTTGCATATGTGTTCTACACTGGTAATGAGAGGACATTTTTGTGATTCATTATTGCGCATTTTCTTTCTGTTCTGCGAGACTGTTTATGGACAATGACATGAGAGACTGATAAGTTCAAACAGTTATGGTGTAAACTTTGTGTTTCTTCAGTTTTCACGGTGTCTGAAGATAATAAGAGAGAGAGAGAGAGAGAGAGAGAGAGAGAGAGAGAGAGAGAGAGAGAGCAAAATAAACATCCGAAGACATCAGTATGATGCGTGGCCATTCTTTGTTGGACCCCTGTAGTTACATATCTATTAGATCAAATCTTTGCATTATTGATTTTAGGTGTATATTAGTATTAGATTGAGGACCTGGTGGCCACCTGGTGTTGTCCAAAGTGACATTAAAATCTAGCCTAGTGAACTAGACCAAATTCTTGCTTTGCAAAGTTTGGTCTAGGCACGCTCCATTGGAACCTCCGCAGCTCCTACCAGGACTCTGGCTTGCCAAACACAGCTCTCTAGAGGGGTTTCAAACACATAAAGAGCTGTGATTGGTCCCTAATGGTGGGCCAATCATAGTGCTCTATCTGCTTAGTGAACAAATCACAGAGCTTTATCCGCTTTGTGGGCCAATCAGGGCACTCTATATGCCTGGTGGGTGGGATGATGCAACAGAGTGAAACAAGAGTATGTCACACTCATTGTCCAGTGGAATGCGGAGATCATTTGAAAGACAACGGTAGAACCCGCCCCACAACCGAGAGCTGTCAATGGAGCATGGCCAGACTAAATAAATGTATTATTTAGTCTGGCTTGCCAGGCTAATTAAAATCACCTCCTATAACTAGATAAGCATGAGGGAATTTAGCCAACCAGTAACAAATGGTGTTTTCTACGATTGTAAGCAAATTGTTATTATCACTTGTTGAGTTACATCCATAAATGTTAATTAGAATGAAGTTGTAAGTATATATTTTCAGCATCTGTCATATATAGTGACCATTATCATCACAGTCAGTATGTATTATTTTACCAGTAAAAGTGTTTTTAAAAGTACAAACTCCAGCAGACCTTTGTGTAGCATGTGAGAAAAAGGTCTAATTTCCCCACTAAGATTTCCAAAAGCAGACATCATCATAACCCGTATGAGTTTCCTGAAAAAAAAATCAGTTTTGTAATGTTTCCCAAACAAAAATAAAGCTTTTCATTTCAAGTTATCACTCCAGTCCTCGAGGGCCAGTATCCTCCATATTTTTGTTATTTCCCAGTTCCAACACAGTTGATTAAGCAGCTCATCAAGCTGCAGAAGCCAGATAATCTCCTGCTGATTGAAATCAGGTGTGTTGAAACAGGGAAAACACTAAAACATGTGGGATAGGGGCCCTCGAGGACCAGGATTGCCCGCCCCTGCCTTAGACCCATGGCGTTGAGAGAAACTATGGATAACGACAAATCTGTGAAATTAAGATGAACTTTAACTTGCCGATCGCACAGTACTTACCCTGCGAGCTATATGAAGGATTGATACGAGAACAGCACCAAAATAAGGTATAAGAACATGTAAATACAACATAAATGCACGACATATGAGCCAACAGTCACTAGCAAAAGAGAAAGGATGAAAGTCACGAGGGAGCTGAGAAGCAGGATGAAAGAGAGAAGGAGGAGTTGGTTGGAGAGGAACCAGAGAGGTCAGAGGCTGTCCACCCTGAGAGTGAGGAGGAGGAAGATGTAGGCTGTGAGGGAGAGAGTGAGGAGCAAAAAGAGGGACATCTTCTGTCATGTGCACCGTGTACACTACCGTCAGGTTTGTGGGTGTTTCACAACCCCTCTGTGATTGCAGCTCATATTGTGTAAAATGCATTTGAGGCATGCTGACTCTGGACCAAAATTTCTGTTGTTTATATTTAATAAATAGATAAAATAAGACTCTGAATTAACTAATTATGACTTTTATCCTCATGCTAACATTTATTTTCTTTCAGATATCAGCAAGTGCAAGGATGACCCACCTACTCAGCATCATTTGAGGACATTTCCAGTGACATTAATAGGAGACAGAAGACGCAGCTTTCAGCCAAGCTGGTATGAAAGTCATCCTTGGGTTGAATATTCTGCTACTATGGACTCTACTTATTGTCATGCATGCAGACATTTTAGCTCGCCAAGTAGCGCAGGAAGTGTGTTTGACTCACCATGTGGATTTAGGAACTGGAAAAAAGCAACTGAGAGAGGAGGAAGGGGGGGGGGGGGGGGGGGTTCAGTACATGCAGTACTTTTGTTACAGCTTTATATAATGCTGTTCTCTGTGTGTGTGTGTGTGTGTGTGCGTGTGTGTGTGTGCGTGTGCGCGTGTGTGTGTGTGTGTGTGTGTGTGTGTGTGTGTGTGTGTGTACTACAAAAAGCACTGCACTAAGAAATTGTATTGTGCAGATATTTAATTTGTTTGAATGTTTATTTTTCATATGTACAGTACATGTAATCTTCAAATAAAGTCACAAACTATAATAATCAACTAGAATTATTTTTTTACTCAAGTCTCATTTTGCGGTGAAGCACTCAGAATTGTTATTTGAGTACCATAAAAACATGCCAGTTTTACTTTCACAAGTAAACCATTACTGCATTCGCTGTAATAGTTTACTTGTTCATTGTTTTTGATTATGAATTTATTTGAATCTTATTCTAGTAAAATACAGCTGTATAAGATCATAGATGAAAAAAGTAAAGGAAATTTTTTGATAAATTTGATTTTCAAAATAGAGTAAAGATAGATATGAAAAAGAAGAGAACAAAAAAGTGAGTAGTTTCACAGTACTAGGAATTTCCTTTGGTAAAATTTTGCACAAGCACAAAATTAGTCATATGGCGGAGACAAAAAAGAATTTTGATATTGCCCTAATTTTTTTCCTTTTTTTTCTTCTTGTGCCCCCATGAAAAAATACTGGCCCCACTGTGGCCCAACTGGAAAATTTGGTCTAGAACCGCCCCTGTGCAGAACTTAAGGCAAATTGTCTGGGGGAACATGGTGCAAGTGTGGAGAGTTGTAGTAGCCAAGATCCTCAACTCAGGCTGGAGGTAAAAATCCCCTTTTTCTCAATAAAAGCACGGCCTCCTACAAAGTATGCGATTTCCCCCGCCTTGCGTGCTTCACTCACAAGCAGCCAGAGCTTCAGCCTTGCTTCTCTATCAGCTTTGCAGAGATCTTCCGCGAAGGGTAGACCGTTCCCTCGAAGGTAGGATGAGTTTTTCGCTGCAGCCCACATCGCAGCTCTTTGCACCCGTGAGGAGAACTGCATGATGATGCCTCTGGTGGCGCTCTGTTTCTTCACCCCGACACGGTGGACTGTGTCGATAACATCTGGGAGTCGTTCAGCATCTGATGGCAGCAGCTCCTGGCAGATACGGGTCACCTCTTTCCGCACATCTTTGTCTTCCACCCTCTCAGACACTCCGTGCAACTTTAAATGCCAGCGCCTCGAATATCTCTCTATGTCAGTAATGCGCGATTCAAGCGTGATAAGATGCTTCTTTTCTTCTGTAACAGTGATTTCGAGTTGAGAGACCTTACCCTTTACTTCAATCACTTGCTTGCAGAGGACATCCAAATCTCCCCTCAGGCTCGAGATTTGAGCTGTATTATCCTTAACCAACGTCTTCAGTTCATGCGATCTTTATCAACGATGATAAAGAGGTGGCAATATCATTGTTTGCCATTTCAGATTTACCTTTCTTACTGGGCGGTTTCTCTGGGGTAATGGGGAGAGGCAGAAATTCTTCTTCATTCATTACAGAAAATTTTGGGGCGACATCATAGACTGTACATACTGGACAAAATGATTCCATAGGCACATACTGGACAAAATGATTCCATAGGCTCCAATAACACGTTTTTTGTCTATAACGGGAGGTGGCCACCACCGCCATTTTGAGCGTGTCACAGGTTCCGTCCAGCCCAGACAATTCCATAAAAGGGAAGAGAGGAGGAGCTGAGGGTGGGGCTGTAAGGCTGGGATCGTGTGACGACACCCGAGCGAACTAGCTACAAAATAACCCTGGATAACCTAAAGCTAACGCGGAGGTGGGAGCCGAGCTAACGGATGTAGCCACCTAGCTTCAACCCTACCGGAGCTAACTGTGGAACACCCATGGACCTGAACCTAACACGAAGTTTAGGTGGAGGTTTTCGGCGCCTGTTCGTGAAAAGTACCTGGATTAAAAAAGTATTAAATCGGTAAGTTTATAATTTATTTCCGTAATGAAAACATTTTGCTTTGAGCAAGTTTTCAGTACCGTATTCTCCGGGCTATCGCTCTTGAGTCGCACCAGCCATTAAATGTATAATGAAGAAGAGAAAATATATTTAAGTCGTATTTTGGGGGGACATTTTATTATTTTTCTTACAAAATCTGAGACCAAGCGTTTCACATTGCAAGACAAGCACCGGTAACCATAACAGAATGAACAACAGCATGCCATGGTCTCCAGCCAGCAGAGGAGAGGATGGCGGTGTTTCAAACCCTCCCGGCTGGCGAGGAGAGCTCATTCCTGGGCTGGAGCCGGCCCTCAGCACCCCGCCACAGGCTCCAACAGATGCTGGCGGTGTTTGATACCCTCCCAGCGGGACAGGGGAAGTCATTCTTGGGTAGGGTTAGGTAGGGAATTATCATGAGAACCAGAACAAGAGAGCCTGATAACAGTCATGTGAAAATAACAGTTAAAAAGTATGTATGTGTAATAGAAATAAAAAATATATTAGAATTAGTGTAACTCACTGTGATCCAAACAATAAATCAGCCATAGCTGATTAGTAAATATGACATGAGGTCTGGGAGTTTTTAAGTTTCATTCTTTTATTACATTTTTTTCCTAGATCTGTTTAAAGGTCACCATGGCAGCCTGTGTGTCTCCAACAACAGTTACACAACGCAGCAAGTGTAAGTTCCAAATACCTGACTCACCACTTCATGTATGGTTTTGTACTTTAAACAATTATGACAAACCTGTTATTTATTCTCCATAGCCATTTGGATCATCGGAGACAGCTACATGAGGCGTGGTGCCCAGAGAGCTGCAGAGACCCTCGGAGACAACCTTTTAATATTTTACGTTTTTTTTTTAATCTGTCGACACTTTGTGCCCTGTTGTTTTATAAAATGTAGTGTAAAAAAATAAATGTTTTTGCTCAATTACTGGAATTTCTTTGGTTAAGACTCGCTGACGTCGTTAGGTCCATTTTAGGGGGGGCTTCAGCCCCCCCTAAAATAATCACAAGCCCCCCTATCATTTTGGTTTATTTTATTTTATTTTTTTCAGTTAACTTTTTTTATTTGTTCACATCTACATGCTCAACACAATCACGACATGTGTAGTTGGTACATGAGTTTTTTAGTCTGAAACAGAAATAATAATTAATGAATATAGAACTACACCGTCGCACACAGGAAGTATCAAGAAAGAACTTCCTCCACTTCCCGCAGCTTTGTTGACAAGTCAGGGGGCGGGGCGATACAGCAAAACCTATATATTGTTGAGCAAACCCTGCTCAGCGCTTATGTAAGTCACTCAACATCACATTAGGGTAAGACAGCAACAGCAGCACACCGTTAATATTTCAAGGTTATAGTTCAGACTTCAGAGAGAGGAAAATGCTACCGCACCGATATGCTAATGCTAACTCCGCTAGCATGTTTACATGCCGCAAACCATAATGAAAAGTTTTGATGTCAAGTAAAATGGTCGGAAAACTCCTCTGAAGTGACATGATTAACGACCAGCCAGTTCATTGAGTGACTTAGTGCCACCAACTTGAGCGTACAGTAATGAGTCTGCACAAACAGAACCTGACTGCGCTTGTGTGCAGCAGCTGCAGCCCTCTCTGTGGGCTCAACTCTTGTCTCTGCGCATGCAAATCTCTCCCTTCTTTCAACAAGTAGCCTCTCCAACAGTCAATCACAGACAGCTCTGTTTTATCCAATCAAAGCATGTCCAGGAAATACTGCTTTACAGAAAAACACCCATTTAACAGCTTATTGAACAGCTTTCTGCTGCTGGTTAGCTACCAGTCACCATCCACTACCTGCAAAATACTTTGTTGTAATTCATGTGTCATGATTAGGGTGACCATATTTGACTTCCAGAAAAGATACATTGCCCATTCCTAAAACTTAAATTGCACTCTTTTCAGTTAAAGAGGACTTTTAATTTCAACATATAAAGTGTTTCTTCTCTGTTTGGTTAGACATAAATGAGCCCTTGATGTGTAAAAGGAAGTGAACAGTGGAAATGTCCCAGGAAAAGAGGAGGGTTAATCAACTTAATTAAATATAATTATATAAAGTCCTCTTTATCTGAAAAAAGGGCAATTTTCCTGGCAGTATTTCCTGGACATGCTTTGATTGCATAATGGAGAGCTGTCAGATTGGCTGACGGAGAGGCTACATTGCTTTAAAAATTGCAAATTGAGCAACAACAGGGAGATTTGTGCAGGCAGAGACGGAGTTGAGCATGCAGAGAGAGGGCTGCATATGACTGCAGAGCAGGTTGTGCTCTTGCAGATTGATCACTGTACGCTCCAGTTGGTGGCACAAAAATCACTCCACACTAAAAACCTGAATCAGAATATGGCCGAATGTGTATATTATTGACCATTTTTCTACATTATATATTTTTTCTATAATATATATATATATGTATATGTATATATATATATATATATATATATATATATATATATATATATATATATATATATATATATATATATATGTAAGGTTATGAAGTTCATGGTTTTCAACTCCATACAGCTGCCCGGTGCACAATAACACCACAATAACACCGGGTAGAAAAACCAAGGTCGGGTGTTCCTCAGACTGTTTACATTCCAGGAGAAGAGTCCGAAGGAGAAGAAGAAACTTTACTTAATCAAAGTACTTTATTTGTGATTAAAATTATTAAGCAAAACAGATGTTGATCAACAATAATCAAGTGAATGATCTGTGAAATAAAAATGTCATGAATTATGTTTAATGAAACCAGGACTACGGCACAGGCACACTGATCCTCATCTCCATAGAAACGCATGACACATTGTTCCAACCAATCAGAGCTTTCGGCTGCCGCAGGAGAATCTGGTGTTGACTTCAAGTGTCCAATCTACTTTACTGAAACTTATCAACAAGTCAGAGATATAAAAACAAGGCAACGCCATTTTAAGTCAGTTCCATCTTGACTTCAGTTCTGTTCACCATCATCCTAAAGACAAGCGCAGCCTGGCCGGATGCGTTTTCTTTAAACTAAGAACTGTGAAACGGGAGATTTTCGTCGTTTAACAACCAGACGACGTCCTTTCAAAATAAGAGCACCTGCTGACGCCGCTGAACGGTACCGGGGTCAACCCTCCAGACGGGCTTTGAAACGTTGTGATCGCTGCACCGACAGCTCCACCGTACATCCGAGGTTTCCAGACCTGGCAATTCCTGATCTACTTGGGAGACCCCACTGGGTACGTACACGGCAAAATAGCGGCTCATGTCATCACTTTATAAGCCTCGTGATACCTAGTCATAACAAAGACGACCAGATTCGATTACGTCATCCTAGAGAATCTGAACCAGACACACGCACTCACACACACGCACCAACACAACATCCGAATCCATTCTCATCCATCACAGAGTAGTCCTGGTAGATTGTTTAGAATTTATAATTCAGAAATTAAAGATTCTCAAACGATCCCATCTCTCTCTCTTTTATTGTCTCAAAGTCAATACAGAGTGTTTAATTAAACTCCCTGATGATAAAAACAGCCTATTCTTCTGTTTATAAAAAGTGAACTACTAACACTGTATTAAAATACAACTTTGGTTAGTTACATCACTTTGATTCCGTTACATATGGCGAGCCTAGCTTGATATCTGCACAGTTTGTTACATTTTGTGCCGACTTTGAGACATTTTGGGATTATCTGTGTCTGTGTGTTAGAGAATAAGAAAAAGGCGAGCGCTTCCTCAGTCAGCTCTTAGAAAGGGGGTGCACATTCATCACCCTCCAACGGGAGGCGCTGTTTCATCAAAACACCTTAAGTGCTGACGTGTGCTGGTGGCCATTTTGAGGCCTACATCTAAGGGTAAACATTTCTCCTGTTTTATTGCATTGGAACTGTCTGTTTATTGTTTGTCGTGGTGTTTGTGACACTGTGTGCGTCCATTTGTGTAATCGGAGACAGAAGACTCCGTCGGAAATTTATTTCCGTTCGATGAGCGCAGGATTCGCGCTGTTCTTAGTCGGAATTCTCGTTAGCACCTGCCGTTGCTTGACTGCTCGGTAAACGCTGTCAGCCGAGAACACCCGCAGAGCGGTACTGAATCCAGATTGCGTACACTATTAAGACCCTTTCAATCACGGAGCGAGAGGCACGTTGGTTGATCGAGGCAATTTTGAGACCCTGATCGCTACAGGGCGTTCGCTAGCATTAGCCGACGAGCTAACTAGCCACTCTCAGTGTGAAGGCTCGGGAACGCGTCCCGCGGAGCTTTCTAGCCGTTCCGACGCAGCGGAACTGCATCCTTTATTCCGCAAAACCTTCCGGTACGGAGTACTTTAAGGTAACCTTAGCGGCGGTTCTGAAACATGCTCCAGTGTTCAGAATCGTGTGATTGCTACGGGGATCCAGGCCGGGTGTCGGACGACGCATGCGCGGCGGTCCGCCATCTTAGGTGTCCGACACGTAGCTCGACCCGCCATCTTGGGCAGGTCAAATGACAATGATATTTTTTGGCATTATTGAACAATTTTGCCCAAAATATTCATTCACCAGCCAAGCTTCCCTGTAACTAATTCTTTAAAAAATCTACAGGTAAGGTTTTTTTTTTCTAAGTAAACATCTATTTAGAAGGGTAAATTAGTAAATAAAACAGGAAAAGACTATTTACTATTTTGGAAAATGGACTCAGAGGTAGCGATGCAATTTCAAGCCCAACTTCAGGCGGCGATTCAAAACACTTTCCTTCCCATGATGACTAACATGATGAACATGATTTGCGCTCTTCAGAAAGACGGCGAGGACGTCAAACAATTCATGCGTGATTCTCAGGCGACACGGGCTGCAGGTCCGGGTTTGCCTGAGAAGCCACAAAATGAGACTGAAATGCTGCAGGTTGATGTTTTCACAGGTTCTGATTCACAGGAAAACAACAACA
Organism: Nothobranchius furzeri; assembly: GCF_043380555.1. NCBI lineage: Eukaryota > Metazoa > Chordata > Actinopteri > Cyprinodontiformes > Nothobranchiidae > Nothobranchius > Nothobranchius furzeri. Next base: position 32,563,216 of record NC_091745.1, read on the forward strand.
CCTCTAAGGAAAGCGACGACACCTCACCGGTCGTTCCATCCGTGGCGATGTTAGGCGATGAACCCGCAGATGCCGACCGCAGTACCACTACTACCACCGCCGTCACTGAGAAAATTTTGCTTGCACCTCTGGTCGTGAGAAAGGGATCTAATAGGCCCGCAGTGGAGGTCACTGTTAATCAGAGACATCGCTGTGTCGCATTATTAGACACAGGAGCGGACATCTCGCTCATCAGCGGAGCTCTTTACAGCAGCATGTGCGAACAAAGGGGGGAGGACATCTCACCCCCCACACTCATTTCGGGCCCAAAGGATTTTGACGAGTTCTATGGCGCTCCCTCGCCCGCGGCTGCGACGACTGAGGTCAACATCTCGATAGGAGGCATGTCCTTTAAACACCTCGTGTACATCGCCGAGGAGATGCCGATGCCCATGCTCTTAGGGTTGGACTGTCTTCAACGCCTTGATGCTAGAATCAGCGGTGCGTCCGGACGACTGTTTGCACGTGTGCGGGAGCCAAAGCCGTACAAACCGTGGCCTGAAACAGGCGGACGCCCTTCGGTGGCATGTCTTTCGCGGGGGGACGCGATTTCGACCTCACCACCACTCTCGAAGCCACCGGGTAGACCCCCGGAACTTCTGTTACAGATTGAGAAGGTCATAGACCACTTCTACGACCAGAACCTGCGAACTCACCTGCTTGCAGCATTCTCGTTCGCACAGGCATCTCTGGGAAAGTCAGCTGAAGGCAGAAAAACTTATTACGATAAGAAAGCCTCACATTCCGAACTCGATGTAGGTGACCAGGCCTGGTACTACATTTTCGCTCCCGAATCGGGTAACAATAATGCGACCTCGGGGAAGCTGGCTAAGAAACTTTTGCCCAGATGGTCTGGTCCATACCTGGTTACAGATAAGATCTCTCCGGTCGTGTATCAGATCATGATCGCCAACAAAAACATGGCGCCCGTCTACAAAGGGGTACACAGGGACCATATCAAACTGCACAAGGGTCCCACAGATTTGGCCGATACCAACAACAACAATCCACCTACTTCAAAAGGGGGGTGATAAATACGTCCCGTTGGTTCCACAGATTTCTATCTCTGATTACACAAATTTGTTTGTTTGTGAGTGTACATGGTTGTCTTTCCTGTTATACGTCACGTGCAGATTTAAGGTGTGTTGAGATGGACGTGCTGTGGGCTCCTGGAGTCAGGTAAAAGGCCAGGTAACGGTGAGTGGGTTAGGCCACATAGTACTGTTGTCCAAAATTTTGTTTTTTTTAATCTTTACTAATCACCATTCCTTAGAGGTACATTAACATGAACATGATTACTAACCACTGATTTACATTTTAGTGCTGATTTACATTTCCGTTTTTTTTATAGTACCTTTGACCAGTTGATTTTAACAGTGAAAATTATGTTTGTGATTATCAATTCTTTGATTTATCCTACTGGGCTGTAACCAATTTTGCCCCTGTCCTGACACGAGTATTTACAGTGAGGATTCACTGATACCGGTTAGGGTTTCTTTCATTTTTCTGCTTCTCGCATCATCCCTTTTTTCATCTTACACAGTCAGGGCTGCATCCATTTCTTCACTTAATGGGTAATTACACTTAAAACTAACACATAGTACAAAAGGCACTCATAGAGTTAGGTTTTTATTATTTTTATTTCTTTGATGACATGAAATGCACTTTTGTCGTGTCTACATTGAAGTGCCTACACTGTGCTCTCTCTCCTCTGTTGAGCTTGTGAGGATCCTGCGTCCTGGGGGTGGATCCGTGACTCGTCATCTGCATCGACTACTCCTGAGGGTGCTCCGGCTCGTTGGCCTTGGACGACTGTGGTTCCGGCGTGGCTGCTGGGACACCTCATTCGTTGGGTTTACTGTCACCCGCTCTTCCCTTTTTGTGGATTACGATAAGTACTCTTACATAATTCAATTTTTATTTGGAATATTGCCCTGCCTGCGGATACAACAATCGATTTTTAATTGGAATACTACCCTGTTCGTGGATACGTTCAAGATTTGCTCCTGCTTTGCTTTATTGCCCGTGAGGATATGACGTTGCTGTTGCTTCGTTTATGACTTCCATGGGGAATAATTAATAACCTACTGACTTGTGTTCTTCCTGAGGAGTGTGCGAGACTGTTCTCCGGCGTGGGGTTCGTGCCTCACCACAGACGGCTGTTCCCTTGGGATCGCATCCGGTTCTGTTGTCGAGATTCTTCATAACTTGGGTTTGTTCAACGACCAAGTGGTCTCTTGAAGGACCACATTGACCTTGAAAAGGGGGGATATGTAAGGTTATGAAGTTCATGGTTTTCAACTCCATACAGCTGCCCGGTGCACAATAACACCACAATAACACCGGGTAGAAAAACCAAGGTCGGGTGTTCCTCAGACTGTTTACATTCCAGGAGAAGAGTCCGAAGGAGAAGAAGAAACTTTACTTAATCAAAGTACTTTATTTGTGATTAAAATTATTAAGCAAAACAGATGTTGATCAACAATAATCAAGTGAATGATCTGTGAAATAAAAATGTCATGAATTATGTTTAATGAAACCAGGACTACGGCACAGGCACACTGATCCTCATCTCCATAGAAACGCATGACACATTGTTCCAACCAATCAGAGCTTTCGGCTGCCGCAGGAGAATCTGGTGTTGACTTCAAGTGTCCAATCTACTTTACTGAAACTTATCAACAAGTCGGAGATATAAAAACAAGGCAACGCCATTTTAAGTCAGTTCCATCTTGACTTCAGTTCTGTTCACCATCATCCTAAAGACAAGCGCAGCCTGGCCGGATGCGTTTTCTTTAAACTATGAACTGTGAAATGGGAGATTTTCGTCGTTTAACAACCAGACGACGTCCTTTCAAAATAAGAGCACCTGCTGACGCCGCTGAACGGTACCGGGGTCAACCCTCCAGACGGGCTTTGAAACGTTGTGATCGCTGCACCGACAGCTCCACCGTACATCCGAGGTTTCCAGACCTGGCAATTCCTGATCTACTTGGGAGACCCCACTGGGTACGTACACGGCAAAATAGCGGCTCATGTCATCACTTTATAAGCCTCGTGATACCTAGTCATAACAAAGACGACCAGATTCGATTACGTCATCCTAGAGAATCTGAACCAGACACACGCACTCACACACACGCACCAACACAACATCCGAATCCATTCTCATCCATCACAGAGTAGTCCTGGTAGATTGTTTAGAATTTATAATTCAGAAATTAAAGATTCTCAAACGATCCCATCTCTCTCTCTTTTATTGTCTCAAAGTCAATACAGAGTGTTTAATTAAACTCCCTGATGATAAAAACAGCCTATTCTTCTGTTTATAAAAAGTGAACTACTAACACTGTATTAAAATACAACTTTGGTTAGTTACATCACTTTGATTCCGTTACATATATATATGTATACAGGTGCTGGCCAGTAAATTAGAATATCATCAAAAGGTTGAAAATATTTCAGTAATTCCATTCAAAACGTGAAACTTGTACATTATATTCATGCAATGCACACAGACCAATGTATTTCCAATGTTCATTACATTTAAATTTGATATTCATAAGTGACAACTAATGAAAACTCCAAATTTGGTATCCCAAAAAATTAGAATATTCTGAAAAGGCTGAATATAGAAGACACCTGCTGCCACTCTAATCAGCTGATTTACTCAAAACACCTGCAAAGGCCTTTAAAAGGTCCCTCAGTCTTGTTTTGAAGGCACCACAATCATGGGGAAGACTTCAGACTTAACAGCTGTCCAAAAGACAATCATTGACACCTTGCACAAGGAAGGCAAGACACAAAAGGTGATTGCTAAAGAAGCTGGCTGTTCGCAGAGCTCTGTGTCCAAGCACATTAACAGACAGGCGAAGGAACGGAAAAAATGTGGTAGAAAAAAGTGTACAAGCTCTAGGGATAACCGCACCCTGCAGAGAATTGTGACGACAAACCCATTCAAAAATGTGGGGGAGATCCACAAAGAGTGGACTGCAGCTGGAGTCAGCGCTTCAAGAACCACCACGAGGAGACTCATGAAAGACATGGGATTCAGGTGTCGCATTCCGTGTGTCAAGCCACTCTTGAACAAGAAACAGCGCAAGAAGCGTCTCGCCTGGGCCAAGGACAAAAAGGACTGGACTGATGCTGAGTGGTCCAAAGTTATGTTTTCTGATGAAAGCAAGTTCTGCATTTCCTTTGGAAATCAAGGACCCAGAGTCTGGAGGAAGAGCGGAGAAGCACAGAATCCACGTTGCATGAGGTCCAGTGTAAAGTTTCCACCGTCAGTGATGGTGTGGGGTGCCATGTCATCTGCCGGTGTTGGCCCACTCTGTTTCCTGAGGTCCAGGGTCAATGCAGCCGTCTACCAGGAAGTTTTAGAGCACTTCATGCTTCCTGCTGCTGACCAACTTTATGGGGATGCAGACTTCACCTTTCAACAGGACTTGGCACCTGCACACAGTGCCAAAACCACCAGCACCTGGTTCAAGGACCATGGTATCCCTGTCCTTGATTGGCCAGCAAACTCGCCTGACCTTAACCCCATAGAAAATCTATGGGGTATTGTGAAGCGGAGGATGCAATACGCTAGACCCAACAATGCAGAGGAGCTGAAGACGACTATCAGAGCAACCTGGGCTCTCATAACACCTGAGCAGTGCCACAGACTGATCGAGTCCATGCCACGCCGCATTACTGCAGTTATTGAGGCAAAAGGAGCCCCGACTAAGTATTGAGTGCTATACATGCACATTCTTTTCATGTTCATTCTTTTCAGTTGGCCAACATTAGAGAAACAAACATTTTTTCATTGGCCTTTAGAATATTCTAATTTTCTGAGATACCAGATTTGATGTTTTCATTGGTTGTCACCTATAAATATCAAAATTAAACGTAATAAACATCGGAAATACATTGGTCTGTGTGCATTGCATGAATATAATGTACAAGTTTCACGTTTTGAATGGAATTACTGAAATATTTTCAACCTTTTGATGATATTCTAATTTACTGGCCAGCACCTGTATATATATATATATATATATATATATATATATATATATATATATATATATATATATATATATATATATATATATATATATATATATATATATATATATATATATATATATATATATATATATAAAATATATTATAGGTACATATATGTATCTATAATATAGTAAACAGACAGTTTTATATATGTCACATATATTCAAAAGCTACATCAAAACATATATTAAAACATATATGTTTATGACTTCTTTCCATGTGGGTTGTCAGTTGCTTAATATTTCCTATGTTTACCTATGGTAAAGAAAGGAGATATTGTACTCATCTAACTTTAACATAAATTTTGGCAGCTTAATGTAACGTTATGGAAAATGCCATCATCATGAGCAACCAAACATAGGCTATATTAGGCTAACAGTTGTCCATATTCTGTCCCATTTATCCACCAATGGCTGTTTCAATTATTGTGAGTGAAAACTAAATGGCATAGTAGCATTTGTCTTGGCATTAGAAATTGAAAATGTTTTTAATGTGTTGGCTAGATGGATATACGAAGATTTTTTAAGAGAGTGAGTGAGGAACAGGAGAGAGACCAGGTGGTTGATGCTGAGGAGATCTGCATGGTCAAGGTCAGTGATCTACAGAGAAAACAGGGGCGAGCGCACCGTTATGAGCATTTACCTGAGCACAAAGTTCCCAAGCAAAACTGAACAGTTTTCTGTTTAGGAGTGAACATGTAAACTATAATTATCATGTGACCTGCAACCTTATGTCAAGTTGTATCTGTATAGTTGACTTTCTGTATTATAAGTTCTACTACTTGCTGGATATTTTTATATATACTGTTATTTTGTCTTGTAATAGTTAATTACATACTCCTTTATTCCATATCATAGCAGTGTTATTCATATATTAAAACTGTCAACTGCACACTCATTTGGCAGAATAAAAGTTTGACAATTATTCATTTGTTCTTTATTGTCACATTTCAGTAACATTTATAATTAAACAAGTTGTAATTAAACAAATTAAATAAATGACTACATCATTTCCCCCTGTTAAGTGCAGTAGACTGAAATGAATAGCTTTATTTGGAAATATAACATATCTAATTTTTAATGGACTTATGTAAAATCTTTCTTCAACATAGACCCCACTAATTAACTGATTAAGTGCTATTTTTTTTATAAAAAAGAAGAGAGAAAATGCACAAAGGTAGGAAAGGAAAAGAAAGTGATAAAATAATAGGTTTTGTTAAATGTTCTTCATATAATGAATTAATTGACAAAGTTTTTGCAGGGTGTGACAAAAAATGTTCAAGGTCAAGCTCCTGGGGCTAAGCCCCCCCTATATCTCAATCTGTCAGGTTCGTTGGCAGATCTGAAGCGTGACTGAGAGTTCTGTTGCCCAGACGCGGAGAAACGGAGATAACTGGCGTGGTTATCTCCTGAAGGTGTAGTTTGAGTGTTTAGAGGGCTGGTAAGCCTGGAGACTCGATACAAAGTCTGGTGAGAAACGATGACTGAGCAATGAATGAAACGCCGGCACTTCCTTAAGTAGTGTCGGCATGATGACGTCAGTCGCCACGTTGGTGGCAGGAATGAATGGAATGCAGTCAGCTGGAGGAGTTCGTGACAGGACCCCCCCCCCCCTCTAGGGACGGCTCCCGAAGTCCCAGGACGGCGGGCCCAGAAGTCAGTTAGCAGGGTAGGGTTGACAAACGAGCTCGTGGGCTCCCAAGAGCGTTCCTCAGGCCCGTACCCCTCCCAATCCACGAGGTACTGCCAACCTCGTCCCCGGCGGCGAGCGTCCAGAATCCTGCGGACCGTGTAGGTGCGATCCGCCTCAACACCGCGGGGCGGAGGCACCCGGACCGGTGGAGGGTGGAGAGGAGAGGAGATCACCGGCTTAAGCTGGGAGACGTGAAAGACCGGGTGGATCCGGAGAGTAGCCGGGAGGCGCAGACGGCAGGTGACAGGATTGATGACCTTGAGGACAGGGAACGGACCCAGGAAGCGAGGAGTGAGCTTCCGGGAAACAGCCGGCATCCTCAGGTTAGCGGAGTAGAGCCACACCTGGTCGCCAGACCGGAAGACGGGGCCAGGCCGGTGGCGGCGGCGATGCTGACGGGCATACTCCGTGTTGGCCCGGGTGATGGCCGCACGGGCCCGGATCCAGGCGAGCCGACAGCGGCGGACCAGCGTCTGGGCAGCAGGGACCTCCACCTCGGGCACCTGATGATCAAACAGAGGTGGCTGATAACCGTAACAGGTCTCGAAGGGAGACAGACTCGTGGCTGAGGAGGTCTGGAGGTTGTGTGACAGCTCCGCCCACAGGAGAAAGCGGGGCCAGGTGGTCGGCTGGGACGAAGCGAAGCAGCGCAGGTAGCGTCCAAGCTGCTGGTTAGCTCTCTCTGTCTGACCGTTTGTCTGCGGATGGTATCCAGAGGACAGACTGGTGGAAGCACCGACCAGGCGACAGAACGCTTTCCAGAAGCGTGAGACGAACTGGGGTCCTCGGTCGGAAACCACGTCCTGAGGGAAACCATGGAGCCGCACCACCTGTTCCAGGAGCAGTTCGGCCGTCCTCTTGGCTGTGGGGAGGCCGGCCAGGGCCACTAAGTGCACGGCCTTGGAGAAACGGTCCGTGATAGTCAATATAGTGTCCAGGTGGTCGACCGCCGGCAGTCCCGTGACAAAGTCCAGCCCGATGTGTGACCACGGCCGCTTGGGCACAGGGAGAGGCTGCAACTCTCCAGCGCCGGGTCGGTTGGAGGACTTGGATCGAGCACACACATCACATGCAGCTGTGAACTCGCGGACGTCCTTCCTCATGGACGGCCACCAGAGAGCCCGACGGAGGAACTGGAGGGTACGGGCTTGTCCTTGATGTCCCGCAAGCTGTGAACAATGCCCCCACGTGAGCGCCTCTTGCCGGCAGGAGGCGGGAATGTAGAGACGGTTAGGTGGGGTCTCCGGCGACGCTGGATCGCCAGGAAGTGCCGCCTGTATGGACTGCTCCAACGGCCATTGGAGGGAGGCCAGGAAGTGTTGAGCCGGTAGAATGGTCCGAGGCTCCGGGGGGGCGGCATCTGGTGCGAAACGCCGAGAGAGAGCGTCCGCCTTGAGGTTCTTGGAGCCGGGCCGGTAGGCGATATGGAAGTGGTACGGCTCGAAAAAGAGGGCCCACCGAGCCTGACGAGGGTTGAGCTGGCGGGCAGTCTGTAGATGAATGAGATTCTGGTGGTCGGTCCAGATCAGAAAGGGATCGGTGGTCCCCAGGAGCCACTGCCTCCATTCCTCCAGCGCCCATTTTATTGCCAGCAGCTCTCTGTCGCCGACCCCGTAATTCTGTTGTGTGGGGGAAAACTTCCGGGAGAAGTAGGCACATGGGTGGAGCTTAGAGTCTGGACCCCGTTGCGAGAGAACGGCCCCCGCTCCCACATCCGAGGCGTCCACCTCCACGATGAAGGGCCGGGTCTGGTCCAGGTAGAGGAGGATAGGTTCTTTAGTAAAACGTCCGACCAGATCATGGAAAGCACGGACAGCCTCTGGAGTAAGGCGAAAAGGGCGAGGCTGATTGGTGGTTTTGGTGAGTGAGGTCAGAGGTGCTGCGAGGGAACTGAAGTTGCGTATAAACCTCCGGTAAAAGTTCGAGAAACCCAGGAAGCTTTGCAGCTGCTTCAGGGTCGTGGGTAGAGGCCACTGAGCTACGGCCTGAACCTTCTGGGGGTCCATCTTCAGGCCCTGGGAGGAGATGGTAAAACCCAGGAAGGAGGTGGACTCCTGGTGAAACGCACACTTCTCCAGTTTGCAGTAAAGTCCATGGTCCAGGAGGCGGGACAGAACAGCTCGAACATGACGGATGTGCTCTTCGGCCGTGCGGGAGTAGATGAGGATGTCATCTAGATAAACAAAGACCCAGCGACCCAACATGTCTCTCAGCACATCTGTAATGAACCGCTGGAAGACGGCGGGGCTGTTGCAGAGTCCAAAAGGCATCACCAAATATTCATAGTGGCCAGTGGGCGTGATAAAAGCGGTCTTCCACTCCTCACCTTCCTTAATACGGATGAGGTTATAGGCGCTGCGCAGATCCAGTTTAGTAAACACTGCAGCTTGTGTGATGGCGTCCAGAGCGGTGCCCATGAGAGGGAGAGGGTGACGGTCCCGGATCATTATTTTATTTAACCCTCGATAGTCTATGCAGGGCCGGAGATCCCCCTCCTTCTTTTTAACAAAGAAAAACCCCGCGGCCCCGGGGGAAGTTGAGGGACGGATGAATCCCTTCTGCAGGGCATCAGTTATATAATTGTCCATAGCCCGGGTTTCCGCAGGAGAGAGGGAGAACAGGCGACCCCGAGGGGGGGTGGTGCCGGGCTGGAGCCTGATCTCCAGGTCGTAGGGTCGGTGAGGAGGTAACCTGGTAGTGGGTTCTTTAGCGAAGACCTGAGCGAGGTCGTGGTATTAAGGAGGGATGAGCGTCAGGTCTACGTCTGTGGGAGGGGCTGCTCCAGTCCGAGGTGCAGGGGAGTCCCGGTGGTTATGGCAACCCGTGCCCCAGGCCAGGACTTTACTGGTGGACCAGGAGATGTGAGGCTCATGGCGGCAGAACCAGGAATGACCCAGGATGAGAGGCATAGCCGGAGCCTGGATGACCAGGAAGTGGAGGGTCTCCCGGTGTTGGTCAATAGTCATGTGGAGACCCTGAGTTCGGTGGGTGAGAGGGTACGGCATGACGGGCCGGCCGTCTACAGAGGTCACGGGAATGGGTCGGTCGAGGGCGGTGAGGGGTATCTTGAGCCGAGTAACCAGTCCGTGATCGATAAAACACTCCGCAGCCCCAGTGTCTAAAAGTGCCTCCAGTCTGGTCGGGCCTTGGTCCAGGTGGAGGGAGACCGGGAGAGTGGTTCGGTGTGGAGCCGGAAAAGTGGAGACTCCGGGCGGGACAGCTCCTACTCCGACCCGGAGGGACCTTTTCCCGGTCGTTTTGGGCACGTGCCACGTTGGTGACCCAAATCCCCACAGTAAGCGCATCTTCCCTCCTGGTAGCGCCGTGCCCGTTCCTCAGGGGGAAGATGTCCCAGCTGCATCGGCTCCTCCGTCGGTTGGTGAGCCGGCCAGCGGGGTGACGTCCTGGTGTGTACGGGGGCTGACATGGTGCTCGGCCGGTTCAGGATGCAGCGGTCCAGTTGGAGAGCCAGATCCACTGCCAGGTCCAGGGATGTTGGGACCTCGTGCCCGATCATGCCCTCCCGGATTCTCGGTGACAGTCCCTCCAGGTAAACTGCCTTTAGGGCGGCGTTATCCCACCTCAACCGAGCTGCTGTTGTCCGGAAGCGAGAGGTGTACTGAGCCGCCGTCTGGGAGCCCTGGCGAAGCTGAAGCAGCCGCGTCTCGTCCGAGACCTCGCTGCTGGGGTGCACAAAAGTCTTTTTCATCTCCTTTACAAAAGTCTCATAGTCATTGCAGGCAGGAGATTTTTGATTGTAAAGAGCCGCCGCCCATTCACCGGCTCGACCTGTCAGCAGTGAGGTCAGCATGGCGACACGAGAGCAGGATGTGGGGTAGCGTGCCGGCTGGCACTCGAAAGTCATGGCCAGGGTCGCCAACATGCCCTCCGGGGATCCCCTGGTTCCGTCCCACTTCTCTGGAAGGCTGAGGCGTGGTTCCATCCTGTCAGGAACAGCTGCGGTCTGACGTTGCAGAGCGGTGGTCAGCTGGAGTACTAGCTCGGTGAGTGACTCAATCTTGGTGGCTTGGCGATCAGCTATGGCACGGAGCTGGTTCATGTCTGCCGTATGCTGATCCAAGATTGCGCGCTCTTGAGCCACTTCGGCACGCAGACGCGCGAACTCCGCTGGGTCAACTTGGTGCTCAGTCATCCTGTCAGGTTCGTTGGCAGATCTGAAGCGTGACTGAGAGTTCTGTTGCCCAGACGCGGAGAGACGGAGATAACTGGCGTGGTTATCTCCTGAAGGTGTAGTTTGAGTGTTTAGAGGGCTGGTAAGCCTGGAGACTCGATACAAAGTCTGGTGAGAAACGATGACTGAGCAATGAATGAAACGCCGGCACTTCCTTAAGTAGTGTCGGCGTGATGACGTCAGTCGCCACGTTGGTGGCAGGAATGAATGGAATGCAGTCAGCTGGAGGAGTTCGTGACACAATCCTAGTGACGTCCATGTTAAGACTACAAAGTGAGGAATAATCGTTTACAAGTTATTTGTACAACAGGCCCATTTTAAATCCCAACAGTTTCTTAGCAGCCAATAGAAATGTGTTCTTTACTAACTGTACTTGGTTTAAAAATCTTACTAAAATAAACAGAGTGCTGTATTGCAAAACCCAATCATACTTGTTATGTAAACATTAGCTTTGTAGATATTTTTTACAGATAGATATTTGTGTGCAACAAAAACCAAACTTAAATAATTAGTCATTCTTTATTGAAAAACAACAAAATACAGATATACAGAAAGTGTGGGATAAACAAGTAAATAGGAGGAAAAATTAATACAACTAGGAAACCAACATAAAAACAGCAAGCAGCAGCTGCACCTGTGAAGAAACATTTCTAAGAGTCATCAAGAAAACGTGGGATGAACAACTATAAACATGTAAACCATGAACCACAAACATCATGAACAACAAACATCAACAAGCATGTGTTCGTGCGTGTGCTGGGATATGAAGTGTGAGACCGCCAAGGACCAGGTGCACTCTGGAACGGCCCCAAGCGCCAGAAAACCTTAACACAGAGAACTCAGCAAGGCCACATCCAGAACCGGGCTGACACAGGTCATGGGCCACAGGACACAGGAATCACACAGCATTTCCACCTGAAACAGAATCATTAAAATTAGAATCAAATACAACAGTTGTTCAGTATGACATCAAATGGATTTTTAAAGAAGGCAATTGGACTTCTTTGGTTTCATGAACACACTGGTACACCAGAGCACTGTGTGTGTGTGTGAGTGAATGTGCTTGCTTGCATGCATGCGTGTGTGTGTGTGTGTGTGTGTGTGTGTAAAAGCCATGTGTAGTGTTTGTTATTTATAAAGCATATGTTGTTAGATTTTATCCAGAATCGAGACTTTGAAAATATATAGTTTAATTACAGTTTGATTTATTTGACATCTGTATAATGTCTATTATTTTGTTTTTTCCCCCGTAAATGCCTAACGTTTTAGTTTAACATGAATATTAGTCATTCATCCCAATACATAAAGTTACACATTTTAAATTTTAATAGGGGAAGACTGCAGGAGGGAGCGGTAAAATACAGGGGGTCCCCAGCAAAAACTAACTTTACCAGTCTGATGAAACCCGCTGGTGTTCCTTCAGCAGGCCTGGTGGCAGCTCCAACGACCCAGTGGCTGTGCTTGGTCAATGTTATCGAGCTCAGTCCGGCTCGGCCGTGAACGAGCCGAGGCGACATCCTGCTCTGCTTAAGAAGAAGTGTTATTTTCCCGCTTCAGAAGAAGCGTCCGTGTTTTTACGCTTTCTCAGAGACATGTTACGTCGCTAAGTTGTTAGCGCCGCGCTAACACGTCAATAGTGCAGCGTAGCCTGCTGGAGATTTTAAGGGTTCAGATGAAAACACCTTTACCCTTTTACCCATCTAAATATGCCCTATTAATTATTTTACCGTATTTTACATTTAAATTTCATGGTTAAACAGTACATGCTACATGTTAAACTGATAGTTAGATAGCTACTTCGGTAAACTCAGCTAGTTTAAAGGCGCGGCAGTGACATAAAATACAAATATAGATTTTAACTTACCGAAAAAAATGAAGTGGAGACTCCTTGGACGGTCTATTAGTGCAATTAATACCACAGCAAGTCATTTTGTCCAACAATTGCACAAATAATATCCAAAACAGAATTCACAAGCACAGAGACTCAAAATCCCGACACAGTTTCCAGGAGGGACCGAGGCTGTACTGAGGCCTTTCCACGGAGCTAGCTCTGTGGTCACGTGGGTCTGAGGCGGCGGTCACGTGGGTCGGATGCTCATTAATTATACAGAATTTTAGGCTTTCAAAACACTTAAACAGAAGAGTGAGAAAAAAATTCACCCCCCCCCCCCCCCCCCCCACAGAGTTGTCATGAGTATAAACTAGATAATTTAGTCAAAAAACATGTTTTGGTACCAGGCTGTAAACATGTTTATTTCTGCTGTGAAAATGGCATTTTTAACATGGGAGTCAATGAGGATTTGCTCGCTTCTGGTACCAGCCCCCAGCGGATGAGGGTGGAACTGCAATTTTTCTTACTTCCAGGATGGGACCATTTTTGGAGCCGCATTGTGGGGGCTTGGGCGACATCGATGGCATGTCATGGCAGTTGTCGATAAGAGCGTTGGAAGCACCTGCAACTGCTTGTTCCTCCAGCTTCTTAATCACACTTTTTCTCTTCCCGCTAGAGTTTGCCATAACTTGAAAAAGAAGCCTTAAGAGTTTGCTAATGTGGCCAAATAAGGTAAAAGGCTCAGTTCTGAGTCACAATAGGAAGTTTCAAGCCGTATTATAACATTCATTTGCAAAATATAGTTCAGTTTGATAGCTGCCCTCGAAAGCGAGTTCGTTCACAGCGCCATCTTGGCTGTTATAACGTGATGGAGGTGCTATTCCACCGAAGGTTATTTATCCTCTCTCCACAGATGCCTCTGACACAGAACTTATCTGCATGAGACTGCCTCAAGGTCATGCATTTGCTTCTAAACTGCTTCCTTTCCAGCTCAAGAGAAGAATGAAGAAAAAGGACTCTTTCCTTTTAATAAATCAAAGAACTCGATTTTTAATGAAGCTAATCAAACAAAGTGTTAGTCAATAATATAATGTTGACCAATCTGTGAAATGACAATGTTATGATTAATATGCTTTAATAAGTAATATGATTTTAATCTAGCTGCACTAGACATGCATAGACACGTAATGTAAACGCACAACACATTGCTTTTACTCATCCAATCAGAACCTTCCTTTATGAAGCGTGGCATAGTCTCTTTGGTGTTTATAAATCTGCCAACTTTGATTCGACCAAAAATCAAAACATCCAGATTAATAAAACCAGTCCCACGCCATCTTAGTTCAGTTCTCTGAGTTCTCTTCAGTTCACCGCATGCTAAGAGAAGTATCGGACCGGCCACCCGGACTTCCTTTTTAAGCAAAGAACCAACAAGCTGGATAAATTCTGTTGCATTTTACCAACCAAGTAACGGTTCCTTTCAGAATAAAAGCTAAACTCACTGACCCCAAGGGGGTCCATCTGACGCTGTCAACCAACTGTCACTTTTTACCTGGAGACAATCCAAAGACCAGTCTGTCGTACTGCTGACGCTGTTTCATCGGCTCCGGTACCGAAAGGGGGGTTCGAGGACCTGGCATTCCGGATCTGTACAGGGGTCTCATCTGAAGGGTATGTGCAGAGCAACAATATGGCGTCGAATATGTTTATGAAACTCCGATCATAGCTAAAGCAAAACATCACAACATCATACAGACTTGCTTCTACGGATACAAGACTTCTGATTACAACATCACTCACACATACACCATTCATCTCACGTCTCATTCACACCAGATCCAATCATCACTTAGAGTTAGTCTTGTTTAAAATTGTTTAGAAATACATCTTCTTAAATGTTTTAAGGGTGACTCTCTCTTCTCTTGTCTCTCAGTTAATACAAAGTGTTACATAATCCCTGCAATAAAAAGTTCCAATCTTCTGGTTAAAATAACCCAACAATCCATAAGATTGATTTCATATTTACTATGGAATCTTATGTCTTATGGTTCTTTAAATAGTTGTAAATTAACCCCTTACATAATGGTGAGCCATTGCATTTTTGACACTTTGTCTTAAGTCTGAGACATATTTAAACAGTTAAAACACATTAAAATTATAAACTTGATGTTTCTGGTTGAAAACGGGTCAATCTCGTAATCCACCACTAGAGAGCAGCATCTCCATTTAAAGAAAAGGGGGGGTGTCACCAGTCAACCTCCAACAGTAGGTACTGTTTCATCTCAGATCATCCGAGGCTGACGTGGTATTCCACAGCCATTTTAGTTTTATAGACAGTTATATCTGACGGATATTTCCTGCTTCTTCAGGGTGAATACTGTATTTCTGCTATGGAACGGACATATTGTTGTTGTTTAAGAAGTGCTACTGCCACCTAGTGGTAACTAAGCAGAATGTTCCTTTTTTTGTAGAGGAAGTGGTCTACAGGAAGTAGTGTGTTCTTTAGCTGCTGAAGTGACAGCATTTGTAATCTGATGGCAATCTTTGCAATCCTGGTGTTAAAGTCCACAATATCATCTTCATCCGTAAGTTCCTATACATTTAATATGTATTAGTAAGTTTTGACACTGTTTAAGTTAAATCATATGGAGGCAGGTAGATGCTTATATTCTTTTAGCAGATGCCTCATCTGTGGTCGTGTGTTTTTTACTAGAGCAATGTTGTTCTTCAAGTGTAATGGAACATGTCTTCATTGTGTATTTTGTATTCTTTTCTTTGTACAGTTTTACAGAAAAAGAGAGAGAGAGAATTTATTTTCATCATTAAATCCTGCCAAACACAACAAGCGGCCTGTTTCTTGGAGGAGGAAGTGCTGGGAATAAAGGAATGTTAAGCTAGCTGTATAACTGAAATTGCGTTGCCTGCAACAAAACAGCATAGTAAAAGGATGACCACGCAACGTGGAAGTTAAGAAGAGTGAAGGATTGTTAGTCTGCATCACACTACAATGGAGGTCACAAGCGCCTCAGCACAAGCCTTAAATGCAGATAGAGCTGAAGGCTCACGCGATGAAGTTGAATCGGGGTCTGCATCACTCTACAATGGAGGTCACAAGCGCCTCAGCACAAGCCTTAAATGCAGATAGAGCTGAAGGCTCACGAGATGAAGTTGAATCGGGGTCTATTTATTCACGCCACAGCTCAAAGAGGTCACGCTCTTCACGCTCGACAACAAGCTCCAGAGTAAGCTATGGAAGCAGCCAGGGTGCGAGCCAAAGCAGAGGCGGCAAAAACCAGACTAGCATTCACGGAAAAGGAAGGCGAACTGAGAGTCGAAAAAGCCAGACTAGAAGCCAAGATAGATTATATTAATCTGCAGAAAGAAGCTGAGGCGGCCCAAGCGGAAGCTGAGGTGTTGGAGGCAGCTGCAGGAGATGTGAGTGAACCCAACAACAAAGAATTTGACTTTCTGCCTTTGCCAGAGATTGCATTGAAAAGGACTGATCACTATGTTACACAGCACACACAAGAACAGTTCCCACAAGAACCCAAAGTAGGGAATGATTCGACTTTGCCGCCAACATCCACTCCATTTCCAAGCTACAATCAGAAGGCACAGCCCCAGCTCATCGACAACGGAGCCAGCTTCCCTCAAAATAATGCTCAGCCACTCCATATGAACTTTCCACAGCATGAAGATGAGCACTTCCAGCACAAGGTACTGCCCGACAATCGACCACATGTAAACAGCTCCCACAATAATGACTCATCTATAGATCTTGCCAGGTTCCTTGCTAAATCCCAGCTGGTTTCTTCAGGCCTAACAAAGTTTGATGACTTACCCGATCACTATAAGGCCTGGAGTGAAACGTTCATCAACACAATTGAAAGTCTGAGTCTATCAGCAAGTGAAGAAATGGATCTGCTTATAAAATGGCTGGGTAAAGAATCTGGTGAGCATGCAATCAGAATACGGTCTGTGAATATTAGACAGCCTAATGTGGGACTCAGAATGATCTGGGAAAGACTAAATAAAAAATATGGTGCTCCAGAGGTGATAGAAAGAGCTCTGTTTGGTAAACTTGAGAGTTTTCCCAAGATCCACAACAGAGAGAGTCAAAAACTGCAAGAACTGGCTGATCTGCTCACTGAACTTGAGGTTGCTAAAAGAGAGGGTTACCTACCAGGTCTAGCCTATCTTGATACATCAAGAGGCGTGCAGCCAATTGTGGAAAAGCTCCCTTTATATCTCCAAGACAAGTGGCTGTCACACAGGTGCAAATACAAAAGAGATCATCATGTTGCCTTTCCTCCTTTCTGCTACTTCAAAGAATTCATCTGCAGAGAGGCTGAAGAGAGAAATGATCCCAGTTTTAACTATCCAGATCTTTTCACAAATTCTTACAGAAAAGAAAGGTCAAATCAAGTGAGACCTGTCGCTGTGCACAAGACAAGCATATCTTTGGCTCCTGAACCCAAAATAGGAAATCCCGAGAAGCTATGCCCCATGCACCACAAGCCTCATTCTCTTCAGAGATGCAGAGGGTTTCGAAAACTGCTCCTGGATGAGAGGAAAAGGTTCTTAAAAGGAAACAACATATGTTTTCGCTGCTGCGCCTCTACAACTCATCAAGCCAAATCCTGTGAGGCCACGATAAAATGCGAAGAATGTGACAGCGATAAACACATTTCTGCTCTGCACCCTGGCCCAGTTTCACGCTCAGATGCAGTTCCTACTTCCTCGACAGAGAATGGCGGGGAAAGGTCGGACACAGAGGCACAGAGTGTCACATCCAGATGTACCCAGGTATGTGGGGATGGGTTTCAAGGGAAATCCTGCTCAAAGATCTGTCTAGTGAATGTATATCCAAATGGCCACCAAGAGCTATGGCAGAAGATGTATGTCATTTTAGATGACCAAAGTAATGTTTCACTGGCCAGATCTGAGTTTTTTGACATGTTTGGTCTCAAGGGAGCAACCATGCCATACGCACTGAAAACCTGTGCAGGCATCATAGAAGCATCTGGGAGAAGAGCCCACAGTTTTATGATAGAATCGTTGGATGGGAAAGTTACCATGCCCTTGCCTGCACTTATAGAGTGTAATGATATTCCAAACAACAGGTCAGAGATACCCACACCCGAAGCTGCATGTCACTACCATCATCTTAAAAAAGTGGCAGATAAGATTCCACCGCTTGACCCAGATTCAGACATTCTTCTTCTATTAGGAAGACACATTATCAGAGCGCATAAGGTTCAAGACCAGTATAATGGTCCAATAAACGCGCCATATGCACAACGCCTAGATCTCGGGTGGGTCATTGTTGGAGAGGTGTGCATAGGAGGTGCACACAACACGACTACAGTGAGTGCCATGAAAACCTGCATCCGGGAAAATGGCAGACCAAGTCACTTTGCCACAAGTGAGAATGAGATAAAGGTAAAAGAAAGTCCTAATGGCAAAGATGAGGAAAAGAGAACCCCACCCAAGAGAAACATCCAAAATGCATCGACAGTGACTAATCTTGGAGAAACAGTCTTCAATGTCACAGAAAATGACAACCAGCTAGCACACTCCATTGAGGATTCAGTCTTCTTACAGATCATGGAAGAGGAATTCATTCAGGATGAGACAAAGAGCTGGGTTGCCCCTCTTCCTTTTCGGCACCCACGCAAACGTCTACCAAATAACAGATGTTACGCTCATCACCGTCTGATGTCACTACAGAAGACTTTAGATAAGAAGCCTGAAATGAAAGTGCATTTCACAGACTTCATGCAGAGTATGTTGGACAAGGGACATGCTGAACTTGCACCACCACTCCAGGAGGGGGGCAGAGTGCTGGTATTTGCCCATGTTTGGTGTTTATCATCCCAAAAAACCAAACAAGATATGTGTGGTGTTTGATTCCAGTGCTTAGTATGATGGAGTCTCGCTAAATGAGGTGCTGCTGTCTGGACCAGATCTTAACAACAGTCTCGTCGGTGTCCTCCTCAGATTCAGAAAAGAGCCCGTAGCCATAACTGCAGATATTCAGCAGATGTTTTACTGTTTCGTTGTTCATGAGGATTGCACGGATTTCCTTAGGTTCCTGTGGTACCAGGATAATGATCTGAGTAAGGATGTGGTGGATTATCGCATGCGTATTCATGTTTTCGGAAACAGTCCATCACCTGCAATGGCAATCTTTGGCCTGAGGAAAGCAGCAGAGCACCAAGAAGTTGAATATGGCAGTGATGCGAGGCACTTCGTAGAAAGTGACTTCTATGTAGATGACGGCCTCCGGTCTTTCGCTACAACAGCAGAGACCATTGATGTTCTGCGTTGAACACAGCAGATGTTGGCAGCATCTGACATCACTCTTCACAAAATAGCTTCAAATAGAGCAGAAGTATTGAATGCATTTTCTGCAGATCAAAGAGCAGACAATGTAAAATACCTTAACCTCTTTGTGGATGACTTACCAGTCCAACGCAGCCTTGGAGTCAGCTGGAACATAATGACGGACACCTTTGGATTCAATATTCCTGAGAATCAAAAGCCATTTACACGCCGGGGTGTCCTGTCAACAATAAACAGTCTGTTTGATCCTTTGGGGTTCATAGCTCCTGTTGCAGTGACAGGGAGACTGATTCTAAGAGAGCTAACAACCGAGAATGCGGACTGGGACGCAGAACTCCCTGAAGCTAAAAAAGACAGTTGGAGACAATGGAGTGAATCATTGTCAGCACTAAAAAGCCTGGATGTTCCACGAGCATATGCCTCTTTCTCGGTTTCCAAAGCACAGCACGCCAAATTATTGATCTTCTGTGATGCCTCTGTCAAAGCAATATCTGCAGTTGCTTATCTGAAGACAATGAATGAACAGGGTCTACAAGAGGTGGGCTTTGTCTTCGGGAAATCCAAGCTCGCTCCCAACCCAGGCCTCACAATCCCAAGACTGGAATTGTGTGCTGCTGTCATGGCCGTTGAGATAGCCAATCTAGTAACGAGGGAGCTCGATCTAGATCTCAAGGCAGTGAAATTCTACACTGACAGCAGAGTTGTATTGGGATACGTACACAACGAGACTAGGAGGTTCTATGTGTATGTGAACAATAGAGTGCAGCGCATCAGGCAGTCATCACGACCTGAACAGTGTAACTACATTCCTTCAGAACTAAATCCGGCTGATCATGGGTCACGTTCTGTTCCAGCCGCTGAGCTTGCCGACACAACGTGGCTAACAGGACCAGCATTCCTAATGAAACAACCAAAGGTAGCTGCCAGTGGCGATAATGGATCAACATTTGACCTTGTGAACCCAGACGCTGACGCTGAGGTACCTCCTGAGGTAACTTCGCTCGCCACGCACGTTAGTAGAGACAAGCTTGGCTCAAAACACTTCCAGCATTTTTCTAGCTGGAGCACACTCACTAAGACTGTGGCACATCTGTGTCATATTGCTCAGTGTTTCTCTCACTCCTCAAAGAATCAAAGGTGTGTTGGATGGCATATGTGCAAAAGTGGCCTGTCAGTCGTTGACATTGTCAGAGCAGAACAGATCATCATAAAATGTGTACAAGAAGAAATGTATTCAGAAGAACTGAAGTGCATCAAAATGAAACATGACCTTCCAAAAACCAGTACTCTGTGCAAACTTTGACCCATTCTTGACAGCGAAGGTATGTTAAGAATAGGTGGACGCATTGGTCGAGGACAACTTGAAACTGGTGAAGTCCATCCGTTAATAATACCAAGCCGCAGCCATGTAGCAAGCTTACTTGTTTCTCATCATCATCAGGCTGTACTGCACCAGGGCAGGCATTTCACTGAAGGTGCAATTCGTGACAGTGGTCTGTGGATTGTTGGAGGGAAACGTTTCATCAGCGGCATTATTCACAAGTGTGTTACATGCAGGAAACTAAGAGGAAGGACCGAGAAGCAACAAATGTCAGACCTACCCACAGAGCGCCTTCAGGCTGACCCTCCATTTTCCTACGTTGGCCTGGATGTTTTTGGACCATGGGAAGTGGTGATGCGCTGTACCAGAGGTGGTCAAGCTCAGGACAAAAGGTGGGCTGTCCTTTTCACATGTATGTCCACTCGGGCCATACATATTGAAGTTATTGAAACAATGACGTCCTCAAGCTTTAAAAATGCGCTCCGCAGATTTTCCTCTATCAGGGGTCATGACAAACAGCTTCGCTCGGACTGTGGGACCAATTTCACTGGAGAGTTCAAAGAGCTGAAGATGGATCCTGGCAATAAGAGTGTAGAGGATTACCTTCTTGAAAAAAAAATGCACTTGGGTTTTCAACCCACCTCACTCCTCTCATATGGGCGGCGCTTGGGAGCGCATGATTGGAGTGGCAAGACGGATTTTAGATTCTATGCTTCTTCAGGTTGGACATGTAAAGCTCACTCATGAGGTCTTAACCACTTTCATGGCTGAAGTGAGAGCCATTGTCAATGCAAGGCCATTAATACCAGTTTCTACTGATCCTGAGGCGCCTTTCATTCTAACACCTTCCATATTGCTGACCCAGAAGGGTGGCGTTCCCTCTCCTATTGTAAGTGAGTTTTCAAAAGGGGATCTGCTCAAGAATCAGTGGAAAAGAGTTCAGGCATTGGCAGATACCTTCTGGGCTAGGTGGCGCCGTGAATATTTGAGCACATTACAGAGTCGACACAAATGGCAGTCTCAGAAACCTAATCTCAAAGAAGGAGATGTTGTTTTGCTCAAGGACAATCAAACCAAGAGGAATCAGTGGCCTATGGGAATTGTTGTCAAGGTTGTTCCCAGCAGAGATGGACTTGTCAGGAAAGTCGAAATTAAGGTGATACGGAACCAAACAGCGAAGGTCTTCTCTAGACCAGTTTCGCAAGTGATCTTGTTGTTTTCAGCACAGGACGATGGCTCTTCAGCAAGCTAGGGGATTGAGACTGTGACATAAAGTGGCATATCGTTAATATGCCAAGCGGGGAGTGTTATGGAACGGACATATTGTTGTTGTTTAAGAAGTGCTACTGCCACCTAGTGGTAACTAAGCAGAATGTTCCTTTTTTTGTAGAGGAAGTGGTCTACAGGAAGTAGTGTGTTCTTTAGCTGCTGAAGTGACAGCATTTGTAATCTGATGGCAATCTTTGCAATCCTGGTGTTAAAGTCCACAATATCGGCTTCATCCGTAACTTCCTATACATTTAATATGTATTAGTAAGTTTTGACACTGTTTAAGTTAAATCATATGGAGGCAGGTAGATGCTTATATTTTTTTAGCAGATGCCTCACCTGTGGTCGTGTGTTTTTTACTAGAGCAATGTTGTCCTTCAAGTGTAATGGAACATGTCTTCATTGTGTATTTTGTATTCTTTTCTTTGTACAGTTTTACAGAAAAAGAGAGAGAGAGAATTCATTTTCATCATTAAATCCTGCCAAACACAACAAGCGGCCTGTTTCTTGGAGGAGGAAGTGCTGGGAATAAAGGAATGTTAAGCTAGCTGTATAACTGAAATTGCGTTGCCTGCAACAAACTTTAGTGAGGACAGCATAATTTCTTATGTGTTTTCTGAGTTTTTCGTGACACTGTGTACTATTTTTGTGTAACAGAGATAAAGAAATATCTCCACGGGAAGCTCGCTTTCCCCCGATTGCTGTTTGATCACCGGTAAATCAGCCCGTTGAGCTGACTAACATCAATTGCTAACAGTCTTATAAGCTTTTACGACGGAAGTGCGTCGCTGCAACACAAATCGCATACGCTACTAGTCCGAAATATTAACTCGAACGCTCACGAACATTTTGGGTTACTCGGACTGGTCAATTCTAACAGAATTAGACCGCAAAGCCTGTTTAGTCCTCTAGCTTAGCACAGCCAGCTGCTAACTAGTAGACTCGGTTTAGACAATCGGTATACGCGTTCCGACAACCTGTGAAGCGGTCTGACGCAGTGTTCCTGTGTCTTAAAATCCGCTACGCCTACGGGAAAAACTCAGACGTCGTTCGAGTACTTTTAAGCGGTGTTTTTTGCACTTTGGTGTTAAATCTTTCCGGTGATGTCATCCAGACTCACCGCCATTTTAGAGTGGAGTGGAGCGAACACACCCGCACCCCCGCCCGTACCCACCCTTGGCGTGCTGCCACCACCGAGTAAGCATTTCTGTTCATCACATTCCCTTTGGTGAAAAGCCTAATTTCTGATTAAAAAAATTAAACATGTCAGAAGGGGAACAACTGAGTCTTCCCTCAGTGGGTAGACAAGTTATTGATGCTGTAGAGTCTTGTGTAGGTCATAACAGTATGACTTTTCATGGTCATGGTGCTGCAATGGGTGTGCCAGCTTCCCAGCCAGTCCAACCGAATGCACTTGTGCCCATATCTGACATCTACAGGATGTCTCGCAGCGTCAAGAAATTCAACCCTCAACCAGGTCATTCATACCTGGTTGACACATACTTGAGTGACCTCCGACATCACTTTCAGCATTGTCCGGGAATGACCTTGGAGGACAAGATCTTTGTGATAAGGTTGACCTCCGATGCCGTGGGTTCACTTATTGATCGCAAGCGTAATTTGATCACAAATGATTACGACAAGCTGGAAGCTGCAATTCGGAAAGAGTACACTTATGGTGCTAAGGAGGCTGGTATACAGTTAGATTTGTCAGTCAAACAGGGTCGTACTGAAGACCCACAAGCCTTCTATCTACGCTTCTTCGACGTGTACTTTGGTACAGAATGTAAGGACGGGATGGAAGAGGAAAAGGTTTCAAGGGAATCTTCCTTGAGAATCTACATGCCCAGTATAGCCCACACATGGGTACGGTAGTACTTAGAACCACACCCATGGATGAGCTTAGAAAAATGGAGAATTGTGCCTTTACGTGGTTTGGCAAATCCAGTAAGAGTTCGCACAGTCCATCAGTTCTGGTGGTGGAGGCAAAACCTTCCTCGCTGCGACTCGAGGGGACTGCATCAGGGACTCATAAAAACAAAAACCGAAACAATGGGTCTAAACAACAGGCCCAGAAATCTAATAACAACTCCAAGCCAAAAGGCTTCCCAAATAACAAGCCTCAAAATCCAAACAGATCTCGGACCCCTCCATCGGCTCGTGGAGGGGACCCTAATTCACCATGACTCGGCCACGATAAACATTGTGTGTCTTTTAAAGAAAAAAGGGGTTCGCCAGGCTCCTTCAGGAGAGAGTCGCCTCACCCAGGCGAGTGACGCACTCCTTCTGGCCAAAACTCACTGCTTAGTGCTCGCAAGGACTACAGTCCTGTCCCAAGGCCGAGAACTGATTCTGGGAGCCGATCTCCTGGAAAAATTCACGCACTGGGTGCCGCACTTCTTGACCTGTTGAAAGATTCAACGGAACGTGAGTCGGTTCTGTGCATCTCTGTGGTAGAACCTCCTCAACCTGCCTGTGGCTCAGTTGTGGAAGCAAGTCCTGCAGAGGTGGAGCCTGCCACAACGGTGTTCACAGACACCTGAGGTCTCGGCGAGGCCTGCTGTGGTCGCTTCCGTCAGCGCTAGTCCTCTAGCACCCACAGAACTTGCAACTGGACCTGGCCAAGCTAGCTCATGATCAGACTTTCACCAAGGGTTCTCTGCAGTATCATCCGTAATGGTCCTATGGATAAACCTCACATTCCGGTGAACCTGGAGGGGGTGCTGAACTGTGAGGGTGTCTTGGACTCCGGTTCAGATTTGACCATCATGTCCAGCTCACTCTGAGTGCAGGTCCGAATGGCTGCAGCTGCACAGGGTCGTGTCTTAGGACTCACGCCCTGTGCTGTGGACATCCATCCGTACTCTTCAGGCCAAATGCCCTTGTCAAACGTGGTGTCCATCAACTTCACAGTGGGAGACATGTTCGTGAGCCATCCAGTGTTTGTAACTAACATTGAAGAGTTTCCTTTCGTGTTGGGAGGGGACCTGCTTCAACGCTTAAAGGCTGTAATTTCACTCCATAATTGGACACTCCAAACTCGGTTGACTCAACCGACGCCCTTGGCATCCCTTGAGCACCTCATTAACTTTTCAGGCGGTGTTAACCAAAATGGCGCCACCAGCCTGGTCGGTCAATCCGGTACCATTAAGGTCAGTGACACCCAGAGAGTCTGCATTGTCTCTGCATCAGGTCCAGTCCACCCTGTGGTGGGGAAACCACCTACCCTAGTGGGAGTTGGCGGTTGCAGTGACACACCACCTGAGACTCCGCACCCTGCGGTGGGGACACCACCTGCCGAAGGACGGGCTGATGACATCACTGACACTACTGCACTACAGCAGGCACTGGTGACCTCTAGCCCCGAGGTTGGTGACTCACCTACCAAAGGTGAGGTTGAACAGTGCCCTGTACCACCACTGGTTGACCCCGATCTCTCTGACTGCACCTGCATGTCGACCGAAGGCCCTCCAGAGCGCCCACCTGCGCCGAACCCTCGCAAGGCCGCGCCAGTCTACAGTCTACAACGTTCCTGGTTTCCATTTTAAGGTCTGATAAAATACGTTTTGTGAGTCGCGTGCATCGGTCTGATAACGACTGCAGCTGAGATTCATCCTCAGCCACCTCTAACGCGTCTGTATGAACCTGGGCCCTCTTCGGGTATCACACTCCAAGAGCGCTCCGGTCTACTAATGACTAACTATCGTCAATTTACACAAAACATTTTCGTCAAATTCGACCCCGCTATGGCGTGTCCTGATAAGATGACGAATGCCTTCGGCAACCTCTCGGAAACAGGGGCCCGCTGGACTAGTACCCTGACACAGCATGCAGAAGCTGACATCCATCACATGCTAATTCAGGCACTTAAATTCACAGTTTCAAACAGTGACCTTTCTGGTACCAGCATTAGGCCAAAGTGTTTCCTGGGCGAATTTTTCTCAGTTGCTAATACAATTGGCAATCTTTTAAATTTCAGATTCTCTTCAGTCAACTCAATTTAGGTTAACACAGTTCGTCGACACGTTGATGAGCTTAACAGAGAATATCCGGCTCTGTGTAAGCAGGTAATGCAGCAGCGGCGTGCCCTGAGACAGCTGGACACGTCTGAAAAATGTCCTACGACTGTGACTCCACGTTCACGTTGTTCATACTACTGCTGTTGTTGTTGGTGACCGTTGGTTTCGTAATACCCCTGCTAGAGAAGCTGATGTTTTCTATGAGCGTCATGGTGTGTCCACACGAGTTGTGCTTCCCTGTCAAACCCTATGGGTAACAGTTCCACGTGGCACCACGGTCCATATAGGTGAGGTCTCTCTATATTACTTGGATCCTGGCGAGCATAAGTCTAAAGTGGAGTTTTCTCCTTTTTATGATAACATCTCCTTTGCACTTTCTCCAGCTATGGTGGATCGTGTTACATTCGATGGTCCAACCATGGTTTAGGTTGGTGTGGTGAACAGGGTGCTGCGTGAGTTGTCAGCAGATCCCGGTCTCAGGTTTCAACCAGTGTCTTACTCCTGGTCCTCCGCTGATTCTATCATGACATTCACTGCATGCCTAAACCTCTGCCTGCCGTGGGGTTTGTCATATTTCCTGTTCCGTCATTTATCCACACGGTTGACCTTTCTAGGGGACTCGGTCCACAATTTTGGGGGCTAGCTCGGGCCATCGCACCGGTTGATGAAGCACCGGCTGCCCAGGTGCCTTTGCCTGACCCGGCCGGTTCTGCTCCTCCACCTGCACCTCCTGTGCCTTCAGCTAGAACGTCGAAGGTGGAGTGATTTCTATTGCCAGACTCGTCAGCTCCATAGTCCTCTATCTCGAGTTACACAAGTTTGTCAGTTTGTGTGTGAGCATGGTTGTCTTTCCTGTTTATACATGATGTGCAGACTTGGGTGATTTGAGATCAACATGCTGTGGGTCCTGAAGTCAGGTAATCAATTAGTTAACAGTAGATGGGTTTAATCCACATATTACTGTTATTCAAATTTGTTTTTATTTTCACTAATCTTAATTCCTTATGGGTACATTCACATGTAGGTTGATTACTAACTCCACTGATTTACATTTTTAGTGCTCTTTGACACTCATACATCTATCTTTTTATAGAACTTTACTACAGTGATTAAGTTTTGAAAACTTCATGATTAACTTTGGTAATTTACCATTATGGGCTACAACCATTTTTGCCCCTCATTTTGATTATATTTTACTTAGTGCAGTGATTTCTTCCATACGCAGTATAGGGTTTTATTACTTTATTCTTTTCGCACCACTTTTTCCATTACACGTAGTGTATTGCACCCATTTCTTCGCTTTAATGCTAATTCACATAATTGCCACACATAGTACATGCAGGTACTCACAGTGCTAGGTTTCTTTTTGTTGGTTAATTTGCATTAGACGGCATTTTGTTGTGTCTACATTGAAGTGCCCTGTGCTGTGCTCTCTCTCCTCTGCTGAGTTTCGTCGATGATCCTCGCTTCCTGGGGGTGGACCTGTGATTCGTCATCGGATTCTACTTCTCCTGCTTGGTGTTCTGGCTCGTGGGACCTGGACATCCGTTTGTTCCGGCATGACTGCTGGGATACTTCGCTCACTGGTACCTGACCTACCTGCTGCTATTTCCTGTACTGGATCACGATAAGTGCAATTACAAAGATCAATATGCTTTTTTGGAAGTATTCCCTACCCATGGATATATAAACTTTTGCTCCTGCTTCAAATTATTACTTCTACTGGGATATCTTGATAATCTGCTGACTTGTGTGCTTCCCGAGGAGTATGCGAGACTGTTCTGCGGAGTGAGGTTCGTACCTCACCACTTTTGGCCTCTTCCTGGGGAATTGCACCCTGCTCTATTGTCGGAGTCCTTCAAGACTCTGGTTTGTTCAATGTCAGGTGG
This sequence comes from Nothobranchius furzeri, assembly GCF_043380555.1. Taxonomy (NCBI): domain Eukaryota; kingdom Metazoa; phylum Chordata; class Actinopteri; order Cyprinodontiformes; family Nothobranchiidae; genus Nothobranchius; species Nothobranchius furzeri. The sequence continues at coordinate 32,590,868 of NC_091745.1, forward strand.
TCTCTGGACGGACCACTGTGCCCGTGAAAAGGGGGGTATGTAACGTGATGGAGGTGCTATTCCACCAAAGGTTATTCACCCTCTCTCCACAGATGCCTCTGACACAGAACTAATCTGCAGGAGACTGGCTCAAGGTCATGCATTTGCTTCTAAACTGCTTCCTTTCCAGCTCAAGAGAAAAATGAAGAAAAAGAACTCTTTCCTTTTAATAAATCAAAGAACTCTATTTTTAATAAAGCTAATCAAAGTGTTAGTCAATAATTTAATGTTGACCAATCTGTGAAATGACAATGTTATGATTAGTATGCTTTAATGTTTATGTATTTAGCAGACGCTTTTGTCCAAAGCGACTTACAAGTGATAAATGTATGCTTTAATAAGTATGCTTTAATAAGTAATATTGTCGTGAGCGTGTCTTTTTCTGTCGGTTCCGTTAGAACCTCCGACTGCGTTGCTTTCTCAGGGTTCGTGGGGCGTCGGTGAGTTTTATTGTATTAGACCCTGGTTTGGACTCCCTAATTAGAACTAGTTTCCTATTTTTAAGGTGAAAATGATATGCCGTACTTGTTCTTTTGTGATAGCACACTTCCCTTTTTATTTCTCCTGTTATTTAATGGTTTTAAATACTAAGGCGGAAGTTCAGTGGAGGCCATTCTGACTGACAATTCTTTGGGTCATATTAGGATTAATTTGCGTCTCTGTGAGCTATGTGGACGGTGGTAACTAAATAATTGATTCCTGCTAGTTGATCAGGCTAACATGGATCAATTAATTGGATTACCAATTAATCTAATTAATCCACCCTTTGAAATGGTTCCTTCCCACGCTGGCAGAGACTTTTTCACACTTGCAAACAGAGCCCATTTTAACCTACTAATGTTTTGGCTTATAAATCCTTAGGATATCTCGTTACTCGCGAGTGAGGGGAAGACTAGCTTCCTCACCTAAGGTTTCTTTTTCTCAATCTGTCACAAACTGTAAAGCAAATCCTGAAAGTTCAGGAACCTGTAATTAAGATATGCTTACCTCTCCTATTGTTTCGGATCGGGGCTCCCACGTGCAATGTTAAAGTGGACCTTTAAGAATCAGGAGTGTGGATTCTTTTTCCAAAAAGTTTATTACAAGATTAAAAATACAAAAAATAGGTAGATATGAGACTAATCAGTTCCCCCAAGGAGAATGCTAACCCTAAAATCAACTAAGAATAACTAGTTGACTTGCGCCATCTCTACGTCTTCATAACACATGCACTACTTCTTCAAGTCTCGGACTAAAACACACTCTTTCTCTCTCTCTGCTGCCCTTTTTATACTCATCATGAGACAGCCTAGACAAAGTAAAAGTTTTCCAGTTACACATATTTCATTATCACATGACAGCAAGACAATGTCATTGTTTGTCAGTTTCATATCTTCAGCTCAACACAAGACATATGATGTCATCTCTGCAACTGATCTTCAGCTCCTCCCAAAGTCCAGGGCTCTCCATGAAGGCCTGTCTTCTCCTGATATGCTTTTTCAGTCAGCCTCCTTTTGTCCCACCTCTTCTGCTGATGGGAGGGTCAGACACTTCTTCACCTTCTGCCCAATTTTACTCGCAGAAGCAAGTTCTGTTCCGTTATCTCTGCGTCCCTTCTGTGGACCTCGTTTCTTGCCACAGTTTTTGACCTGCAGGAACTTGCAACAATATGACTTTAATCTAGCTGCACTAGACATGCTGATGACACGTAATGTAAACGCACGACACATTGCTTTTACTCATCCAATCAGAACCTTCCTTTCTGAAGCGTGGCATAGTCTCTGTGGTGTTTATAAATCTGCCAACTTTGATTCAACCAGAAATCAAAACATCCAGTTTAATAAAACCAGTCCCTACGCCATCTTAGTTCAGTTCTCTGAGTTCTCTTCAGTTCACCGCATGCTAAGAGAAGTATCAGACCGGCCACGCGGACTTCCTTTAAGCAAAGAACCAACAAGCTGGATAAATCCTGTTGCATTTTACCAACCAAGCAACGGTTCCTTTCAGAATAAAAGCTGAACTCACTGACTCCAAGGGGGGTCCATCTGACGCTGTCAACCAACTGTCGCTTTTTACCTGGAGACAATCCAAAGACCAGTCTGTCGTACTGCTGACGCTGTTTCATTGGCTCCAGTACCGAAAGGGGGGTTCGAGGACCTGGCATTCCGGATCTGTACGGGGGTCTCATCTGAAGGGTATGTGCAGAGTGATAATATGGCGTAGAATGTGTTTATGAAACTCCGATCATAGCTAAAGCAAAACATCACAACATCATACAGACTTGCTTCTCTGTATACGAGAGTTCTGATTACAACATCACTCACACGTACACCATTCATCTCACGTCTCATTCACACCAGATCCATTCATCACTTAGAGTTAGTTTTGTTTAAAATTGTTTAGAAATACATCTTCTTAAACGTTTTAAGGGTGACTCTCTCTTCTCTTGTCTCTCAGTTAATACAAGTGTTACATAATCCCTGCAATAAAAAGTTCCAATCTTCTGGTTAAAATAACCCGACGATCCGTAAGATTGATTTCATATTTACTATAGAACCTTATCAATCAATCAATCAAATTTTATTTCTAAAGCACTTTTCAAACAAAGTGTGATTCAAAGTGCTTTACAAAATGACCCCAGATTCCCATAACAGGTTAAAAACATTAACAAACATATGCAATCACACGCACACACACAGACTCACACACACACACAAGTAAAAATTATATTAGGCTGAGTCCAGATGAGCCAAGTATGGTAACGCAAGGAAACGCCATCAGAGGAGCCGGCAGCATCAGGTCTTCCACACTAAGTCAGGGCGCTCAGTGGAGGGGGAGCATAGACCCCCACCTATAGAGCGCCCAGGAAGCTACAGTCGACCACCGCTCCCGGGGCAGAGGGCCCCTACAGAGGAAACACTGGATTAAAATGAGTAAAAATGTAATAAAAGAGCTAATATAAATGACAAAAATTAGAAAATAAGTAATAAATAAAATGATATAGACAATAAAATAATAATTTAAATAATAAAACTGTGCTAAAATATAATCATATAGAACATGCAAAGCAAGTAATAAAATATAATCATGTAAAACGAGAAATAAAACTGTAGTAAATATTTAGATAAAAGCTAACCTAAAAAGATGGGTCTTGAGTCTTGACTTAAAAACATGAACGTTCTCTGCGGCCCTGAGGTCCTCTGGCAGCTCGTTCCAGAGGCGAGGGCCATAACACTGGAAGGACGCCTCGCCGTGAGTGTGTGTCCTGACTTTAGGGATGACCAGGAGATGCCTGCCAGAGGAGCACAGAGGCCGCGAGGGTTCATATTGTAAAAGCAGTTCTGATAGATAAGAAGGCTCAAGACCGTTAAGACACTTAAAAACCATTAGAAGAACCTTAAAATTGATCCTGAAACATACGGGGAGCCAATGCAATGATTCTAAAACTGGTGTCATGTGCTCCCGCCTCCTGGTCTTCATCAGGACACGTGCTGCCGAATTTTGTAGAATCTGTAAGACTGAGATGCTCTTTTTGGGAAGACCAGAAAGCAGGGCATTGCAGTAGTCTATCCTACTGGTGATAAAAGCATGCATCAGCGTCTCCGTATTGGCCCGAGAGAGAATGGGGCGGACTCTGGCGATGTTATTTAGATGATAAAAACCTATTTTTGTGATATTTTTAATGTGTGGGATAAAAGTCAGCTCAGAGTCAAAAATCACACCCAGGTTCTTCACTTGTTCAGATGGATTAAAAGACAGAGATTGTAATTTCAGTAAAAGCTTCTCTCTCTGGGCCTCAGGACCAATGACTAAAACTTCAGTTTTGTCCTGGTTGAGCTGGAGAAAGTTCTCTGCCATCCAGGATTTGATGTCTAAAATACAGTTAAAAAGTGCATCCTTTGACCGAGAGTCATCCGGAGACACGGAGATGTACAACTGTGTATCATCAGCATAACTGTGAAAGTTAACCCCGTGTCTCCTGATGACTCCGCCAAGAGGGAGCATATAAAGATTAAAAAGTACTGGGCCTAAAATTGAACCCTGGGGCACACCACATGTAATCCCATGGACCCTAGAGGAACAGGTAACCAAACTCACCATGAAAGTCCTGTCTGTGAGGTAGGATGTGAACCATCTATGTACAGCACCAGAGAGGCCGATCTGTTGTAAACGAGTTAAAAGAATAGTGTGGTCTACTGTATCGAAGGCAGCACTTAGATCCAGTAGAACCAACACTGTCAACTTCTGTTTATCATAATTTACTCTAAAATCATTTAAAATCTTCAGAAGGGCTGTCTTGGTTCTGTGGTTCACCCTAAAACCAGACTGAAATTTCTCTAGGACATTATTAGTGTTTATAAAATCATTTAGTTGATTTAAAACCAACTTTTCTAAAATTTTGCTTAAAAATGGTAAGTTGGATACCGGTCGATAATTGTTTAATTCGTTAAAATATAAATTGCTCTTCTTCAACAGGGGCCTCACCAGGGGCGGATGTAGGACTGAAGAAGATCCGGGGCTTAACACACACACGCACGTGCGCGCGCACACACGTGACACGCACTAGTCAACATCATATATATATATATATATATATATATATATATATATATATATATATATATATATGTCTTGTACCACATAATTTTTAATCTGAAGCTACATATTAAGCATATTCAGGGCAGAGTATTGTTCCTGTTAGTGTTTATTGTGAGATGATAGAAAATATTCCCTTTCTTTCTCCAACAACTTTACCTGATAGTAAGCTAACTTTAGGCAAACCAGCAGCACAACAAATATTTTCAAATAAGACTCACAAACCTGAGTCAGCACCAGTCTCATCAAAGCTGGGGTTCTGTTGTTGTACTTTTGGTCTAAAAAAAACGTCCTTATGTCCATCTTCACTCATGCGTTTCAGGCAGAGAGTGTAGAAGAAGCCGGCTGCTGAAGGGCTTCTTCTTCAGTGGTGGAGGCTCAGGCAGGCTGTATACAAACTACTGCCAGCTGCGCCCTCTCTGTTGGACTTTGGTACTGCATGTTACTTCCGCGATTTAGATCCGGGGCTTATCATGAAAGATCCGGGGCTTCAGCCCAAGTAGCCGGGCCTAACGCCGCCCCTGGGCCTCACCACCGCCCTTTTAAAGGCAGCAGGAAAGACCCCCGTCTGAAGTGAGCAATTCATCATGGTTAAAATCTCATCACTAAAAGATCCATAAAATTGTTTAAAGAACGAAGTTGGAATTGGGTCCAGAACACATGTGGTGGGTCTCACTGAGGAGAAAACTTTGTTAAGAGTCTCAGCTTCTACCAGGAAAAAGCTGTCCAGTGTTTCCTCTGGTATAGACACACATTCAGATTTATCTAAGACCTTATTACTTATGGAGGATAAAATATTCCGTCTGATGGTGTCTACCTTCCCTTTGAAGTGGGCTGCAAACTCCTCACAGAGTGCATTTGAGGGTGTTTTCTGAAGTGAATTGGATGTACGGTTTAAAATGTTGTTTATGGTGGAAAAAAGTATTCTGGGATTGTGTTTATTGTCTAGAATGAGTTTGGAAAGGTATGCGTGTCTTGAATTTCTCACTGCGTTATTGTATGATTTAAGTAGCTCTGTATATATTTGATGATTTATAGTTGTTTTGTTCTTTCTCCATCTCCGCTCTGCAACCCTGCAGTTTCTCTTTAGTTTCTTTAGATTTTCATTTTTCCACGGTGAGGCACGTTTTGAATAAAAACTTTTTATTTTAAGTGGAGCGAGCAGGTCGAGAGCGGATTTCAGTCTACTGTTAAAATCATTGACAGTAAAATCACAAGAGGCAGTTACCGGAGTGGGGGGGATCTTTCTAAAAACTTCAAGAAAACCTGCAGCCACTTCAGGGGTGAGATGACGTTTCCTTACAGTTCTCAAAGAGGGTTCCAGCTGGATAAAACTGGTGATGCTAAAAAATACACAGTAGTGATCAGAGACAGCCAAATCAATAACAGAGGACACACTGGTGGACAGGCCATACGTGATGACCAAGTCCAGGGTGTGTCCTCTGTTGTGAGTTGGCTGTGTGACATGTTGACTAAAATCCATATATTTAAAATAATAATATAGAATATTTAAAAACTCCTTTGAAAAAGGATCAGAAGGATTATCTATATTAGATTAAACTCACCGGCTAAAATGATCCTTTCAAAGGAGTTGTGAAGGATTGATAAAAACTCTGAAAATTCTTGAATAAAAATGGCACTCTGCTTAGGAGGCCGATAAACTGTGACACATAAAATCTGAGGAGAGCTAAAAACTGCCGCTGTATATTCAACAGTGGTAAAGTTATCAAATAAAACAGGTTTGGCAGAAAGTATTGATGAACTAATAAAAGCAGTACCGCCTCCCCTTTTGCTACTCCTCATGGTGGTGGTGGTGGTGGCGGTGGTAGTGTGGGTGTGGTAGTTGGTTGAAGCTGGGCAGAGGATCCTTCCGGGACCTGCTGAGTGATGGGCTGAGCTCCCCCAGGACTGCAGCGATAAGAAGTCAGTGCTCCGTGGTGGGTCCCAGCTTCAGTCTGGGGGGTTGTGCGACGTGGATGGCCGCTGCCATTCAGCTGATCCCGCAGCGGCTGGGAGGGTCCTTTAAAGTCACGGCCAGGGGCTGACAGAGGAGGACAATCCAACTCCAAGGCGCCAAAATGGTTGGACAAGGACAGGCTAGGTGGAGGACATCGGCGGCCGCCGCCCCGCGTACCCCCACCTTGGCCGGACCCAACCTTGACCCATGCACCCTGGAGCAAGGGAGTGGAGCTGAGGGGGGGCTTTCGGCTTTGCCCCCAGCTGGAACCAGCGCTCCTCATCCGCCGCGAATGCTGTGCAGTCCCCCGGCACTCCGAGCCTGCTTATGTCTTATGGTTCTTTAAATAGTTGTAAATTAACCCCTTACACCAGGGTTACCTTAGGGAAAATTTAATGCACAGGGGGTTATAGTAATAACCAATCAACACCAATACCAATTATAAACAATCAATTTAGACTTTGCAAAGTGGAGAGGAAAATCAATACACACCAAGCATGAATTTCAGATCGCTCTCGTCAGACAAACGTCCTCCAACAGTATTTAGTGAAGCACACACAAAGTTGAAAAAAAAAACCCCACACACATATCACATTATTACGTAGACCAGTGTTTCCCTAACTTATATTGCCGCGCACCCCCTTCTATGTCCCGACCATGTCGACACACCCCCCAGCCCCCACATCAGGGCTATATAGCAGACGTCAAGCTAAACAGACAGGGTTAAAAAAATATGATCGACCTTTTTCCCCATCACTTTCATTTTTTAAATAGTAATTAATAAACATTCGATACCATTACAATTTCCTTTGATTTAATTTTAAATAAATATTTAGAGTGCCCAGGTAGCACATAAACAATGCAATTTAACAGTTTTCTTAAAGTAGGAACGCAGTGGCGACTGGTGAAAAATATTTTTGGTGGGGCTGTGCTATTTTTTTTAACAAACTTGTGCTTTCTGAGCTTTGTGCACAACTTCACTATTTCCTGAATTAAGCACAGCTTTTATTTCCTGTCTTACATTATTGGACAAAGGGATTAATCCACGTGTGTCTGACTATTGTCACACTGCCTTGCGGACCAAGGTTGAAAAATACTGCATTAAATTGCACATAAAATAACATGACCATATATGGTCCACATCCACATTACTGTTTGTGAAACTAACATACTGGAGAATTTCATCACAATAATATTAAATAAACAAGTATGCACCTGATCTTTTGCATACTGTTGGTGAAGCTCTGGATGACCCCTGTGATGGAGACAGAGTCAATGTTCCTCTTCTGCAGCTGGTTGAACAGCATGTCCACATGTGGCATGATCTTGTGACACAATGCCAGCAGAAAGCCGAAATCTTCTTCCTCCAGCATTCTCACAAAGCCTCCTGCCTCTCTCTCAGTGACTGGATCAAAGTCATCCGAGTCCGTTTTGTACGACTTGAAGCCTGTTAAGAGCGGAGGCAGGTAAACCAATTAAAATGGAATTTGCATAATCCAGTCGAGAGATGATAAAAGCATGGATTACGGATTCCAGGTGTGCCCGTTTCAGGATCGGTTTTAAGCGGACTAGTCTGCGTAGCTGATAAAAACACGATCTGACCACTGCGTTAATCTGAGGGCCCATGGAAAACTGTGTATCAAATTTCACCCCAAGGTTGGTAACACACTGCTTGAGGTCAAAAGGGAGAGTGGCCAAATCAGAAGAAACTTATGTTGTTTGGTTAGGGGTCATCAGGAGTGCCTCAGACTTAGAATCATTTAGCTTAAGGAAATTATTGGCAAGCCAAACCCTCACTTCAGCCAAACATTGGTCCAGAAGAGAGATGGAGTCAGTTTTTTTCAAAGCCAGGTAGATCTGGCAATCATCTGCATAAATATGATAGCCCAGGCCATATTTCCTCAGGAAGAAACTCAGGGAAGGATGTAAATTGAAAACAGGAGAGGCCCAAGCACAGATCCCTGCGGGACTCCCCATGGGAGTGGGAGGAATGCAGAGGAACAATTACCCAACTGGACCTTGAAAACTCTGTTTGACAGATATGGGCAGAACCACTGAAGTGAGGTACACCTTAGCCCTACCCATGACTCAAGTCTATCCAGCAAAATATCGTGGTCAACGGAATCAAATGCTGCAGAAAGATCTAATAGTAGGAGCAAAACAGGCGACCCAGAGTCAGAAGCCACCAGGATGTCATTGGTCACACGAAGAAGGGCTGATTCGGTACTGTGAAGTGGTCTAAACCCAGACTGGAACACGTCATCCAGAGAAAAGGTATTCATGTGTGCTGTAATCTGTGAATAGACAATCTTTTCAAGGACCTTAGACAAAAACGGTAATTTGGAGATTGGCCGAAAGTTTGCAAGGTTTGAGCCGTCTAAACCAGTTTTTTTTTAAATTGGTTGCACAACTGCCTTTTTAAAAGAAGTAGGAAACACCCCAGTAGCCAAGCTAGAGTTAAAAATGTCTAGAATTGTGGGGCCCAAAATAGGGATGATCTCACCCACCATCTTCGGGGGGAGAGGGTCCTCGGGAGAACCTGCTGGTTTCATATTTCCAATCAGATCTGACAATTCACTAAGAGATATGGGAGTAAAGTTACAGAATGAGGGAGGTGCTGGTGGTACATCAGGACAGCCAGATCCTGGTTGCACAAGACTATCCCTAATGTCCCGGACTTTGTTAAGAAAGAAGGTCTGGAGCTCAGCACACAATGACACAGAGGGATCAACACTACCAGGTTCAGTTATTGACAAGATGGAGTTGACAGTGCTATAAAGTTTATGCTGATCACCCTGATGCCGAGAGATTATGCATGCAAAGTATTTGTTCCTGGCAGATCTAACTCCTGACTCAATCCATGCCTTATCTGTCCCAGTCGTTTTGAATAACAAACACCGAAAGCAAAATAACGCATTAGTGTGATTGCATCCAGCTAGCCAAGCCTTCCTGGTGTACCAATTTCGGGAGAAGCCTAGTGTGTACAGTTTACCTCTCTCCTTCTCCTGCTGGCTTATCTTTACGTCGGGCTGATCTGGTCCAAGCTCTTTGACATCAAGTTTTTCCACCATAGTTCTCCTCTCGAACGGATACTGGAGAAGAGACCAAACTGAATTCAGTGGCTGCTGAGATCCAGTATCCATGCTGGTTGTAGGCTCACTGGCGTCGTCCATGTTACATCTGCGTCACGACCAAAAACGACTCTGCCGAGTTCTATCGAACACCAACGAAAGCCTTTGGCGGTAGCTCTATCGCCCATCATGCTTCTGAAACAACGTCGACGCTGATTGGAAGCATTCCCATTCCTACCCTTTGATTTTCTTGTCAGCAATTGGTCGGCTGCTTCAGTGCTGTTTGGGCGATTCAAAAACAGCCTACAGCTCGGCAGAGAGCTTCTCATCAATATAGATATATAAATATATGATTTGTTTTTTGTTACAAAACACACAATTAACTTAGAATATGTGATTATTGTTAATTTTATTATTATTATTATTTTTTATAAAAATTAAAAACACTGGGGAAAACTGGGAGGGCGGCGCCCTATCGCCCTCTACTGGCCAGCCGCCACTGTAGTAATGTTTAACCTGTGCGGCCAGAGCGCTCTCCTTCCTTCTGCTCTGCGTAAACCTGAGCTGGTCACCTACTTGTGTGTAATCAAATGTCTATAGGGGACAAGATGGAAAAGATATAGCCATGAGGTTCACTTTTGCCTCAGACCGACTTATTGCTGTTTTATGGTGTGGCTGAATCTGCGATCCGCTGCCACGCGGACTGGAATAACAAATGCTGCAGTAACATGAGTTGTAGTCAGGTTCATGAGGAGTCACTGGCTGGAGCGGACCCGACTTTAGTACGTCATCCCAAAATAGAAGCTAATATCTTAATTTGACCTTGAATGAAAAATGTTATAAAACCTCTTAAAAGTTTTTATCACGGAGGAGGCAGCGCTCATTTCTGTCTTCAGTCTGACGGCACACCGGAGTTTGCGCCGCATGTGCTTATTGAATCTGTGTGTGCGCGCGGCACAGCTCCATGAGCCGCTCCAGTCACTGCGCCTCGTTATTGGCGCTCTTTAAACCAATGTTGTAAAATGACTTCTGCCCAGCCCAGATGTGCTCACTTGTGCACCTGTGAGCCGTGGTTCCGCTGGAACGCGTCTGACCTCTGACAGACGCACTCTGAACTTCAGATCTTCAGCGCGCTGTTAATAGCCTGAATGTGAATCATTTCTTGATTTATTTAGTTACATCCACAATGTTCTGTGTGTGAGGTTTACAATGTCAGAACACCTGCATGAGACAGGTGTTAATTACAATCTGCCAGAATGACTCACCACCTTCAGATTCCTCCAACACCGTTAAAAATGATCAAATATGGAACATATCGGCGTGCGCAGGCCAGAGTGCTGAAGCTCGGTGCATTGTTATTATGGTTGGTCGGACCAACACTTAGAAAATTTCTGTCACCTCGGCTTCAGGCAGTGGCTCACCCCTCTGCATTGATCCGGACTTGGGACCGGCCCCGGAGGTCGGCTGAGGGTGAACCGGCACCGCGCCACGGCTGATCGGCTCGAAGATCTCGCCAGACTGGGGTTTGCTGGGAGAATCTGCGCTCGGTTACGGGCACAGAGTTAAAGGAGACTCTGCCCGTGCGCGATCGCGGTGCTGCAGCCCCGCCGCAGACCCGGTTTGGTCTGGTCAATGCCAGGTCTGTGCTGAACAAAACTTTTATTCTTTGGGATTTGTTATTCAGCATGACCTGGGTTTGCTCTGCATCTGTGAGTCATGGATCCCGTTTGGTGACTCAAGCGCCCTACTCGAGCTGGTACCACCTGGCTGCTCCTGTTTTAATATCCCCAGATCGCGGGGCAGAAGTGGAGGGCTGGTTGTTGTTTTTAAATCCAGCTTTCCTTGTAAACAGCTTACACCCACCATGTAATCGTCTTCCTTTGAACTGTGCATCTCCCCCCGCCTGCTCGTTGTGCTGATTTATCACCCTCCAAAGACTGACTCTAACTTCCTTAATGATTTCTGTGTTTTTGTGGCAGACTACATCCTAAAATATGACTATGTCCTATTTTTTGGTGATTTCAACATCCATATCTGCTTTCCTGACAATGTGCTTGCTAATTCAATGGGTATAATCCCCAACTCATGCCAGGGGTCACACACTGGACCTGTTCTCTCTTTTGGTCTTCCTGTCATGAACCTTGTGACTTTGCCTCCTGTGTTCTCTGACCACTCTCCTATACTTTGTGATGTTACGTTGCCATGTCCTGTCCCTGTGTGTGAAACTCTAGCTACTAGGTTCAGAGCCCTGGATGCAGACACTATTTCAAAGTTTGTGGACTGTATGTCTGTAAGGTTAGAGTCCTTTAACCCTGATCCATCTAACACTGAACACTATTCACAACACTTTGATTTACTTTGTAATCAGGTCCTGGACGTGGTTGCCCCTCTCAAGCTTTGCAAGTCTCGGCCTAGGAGGGAGCCATGGCTCTCTGATGTCACACGGGCTTGCAGGCGGGCGTTCCTCTGAGAGAAAGTGGAAAAAGGATGGCCTACAGGTCTCGCGTGAGTTGTACAGAGCATCTCTGGTTGCTTATCAGGATGCTGTGAGGGCTGCCAGAACGGCATATTTTGCAGACATCATTGAAACAAACTCCAAGAATCCCAAGATGCTCTACAAAACACTAAACTCAGTTCTGGTGTATTAGGAGCCTAAATCCATGTCTCCTACAGCTGCTGGAAACTCTGAAGATTTTCACAGATTCTTTGTTGATAAAGTGTCAGGCATTAGAGCAGTCATTTCTGGTAACTCTGTTGACCCTGTTCCAGTTCCTCCATCACCACCCACCCTGAGCTCCCTCAATACTATTTCATATTCTGAGCTGAGTAAGCTTGTTGCGAGGCAGAAGCCATCTGGCTCTCCACTTGACGTTCTGCCGCCTCACCTCTGGAAGGCTGCCTTTCTGTGTCTTGGCCCATCACTTGGTCAGATTATCAATGGGAGCCTCAGCACAGGTGTGGTCCCAGCTGCTTTGAAAGCAGCAGTTGTTCGGCCGACCCTGAAGAAACCTGGTGCTGATGTCTCTGTGATAGAAAATTACAGGCCTATCTCTACCCTGCCCTTTACATCTAAACTGCTTGAGAAAGTCGTTTATCAGCAGCTGGTCTCACATTTAGCTGACTCTGATCTGTTTGAGGTTTTCCAATCAGGGTTCAGGTCTGGCCGTAGCAGAGTCGGCTCTACTGAAGGTCTTAAATGATATCTACCTATCACTAGATCAGGGTACATCTGTGGTGCTTCTGTTGTTAGACCTGACAGCAGCCTTCGACACAGTTGACCACGCGATTCTACTGGGTTGCTTGGAACGATGGGTTGGGATCAAGGGGTCTGCTCTCGATTGGTTTAGATCGTGTCTCCACAACAGGACATTCTGTGTTAAATTGGGTGATGTTTTTTCTTCTTGGGAGGGGCTCTGCTGGGGGGGTCCCGCAGGGATCGATCCTTGGTCCTCTTTTGTTTTCCATTCATCTGCTACCTCTGGGGTCAATCTTTCGTAAACATGGCCTATCATTCCATCTCTATGCTGACGATTGCCAGATTTACTCTCCATTGTGTCAGGAGAAAGGTCACTCTATCCAGTCCTTTGTGTCCTGTATTAATGAGGTGAAGTCTTGGCTAAAGGCGGGCGTACACTGTGCGACTTTTTCACTTTTTTGAGCCGATTTTCCAGTCGTGCGAGAATCCACGACATCGGGGCAAGTTTTGCGCCGAGCGTCGTGTAGTGTACAGGGGGTTACGAGAGGCGATTAACACCACGTGACCAGCTGCCGATCAGCAGTTGTGAGGTCGCACGGACTTCTGGTGTGTTTAATATTTTGCTCATCCCTCGTGAGGGTATCGCACTGTTGAAGCGGCGCTGCAAGCAGCTGCGACCCAAAATGTATCAGAACTGCTCACGGCGCATGCGCAATCCTGCATCAACACCACTCCCCGCTATTTCCCTAATAACACACGTTGTTCGTTTTAATTTCTACACGGTTTTTTTACTCACAAAGATTGTCAAGAAAGCGTGTTTGTCGTGTTCATGTCAAATTAAACTGATCACAAAACACAGATTTACTTTCTTTATTTCGTTTTCCTCATCCAACCCCCATAAATCCCTGTGTGTCCTCCTGCAGCACTCCCGAAGGACAACAGGCAAAACAAGACCAAAAAGTCTAACGTGTTGTGTAAAAACTGCTATTTTTAGCATATTTTTAGGGCCGACGTGTTGCTACCAGACGTACAGTGTGAGCAGTCAGGTTGCATTCGAGAACTGGGTCGTACAGTGTGAGCGCCTGGCTCGTGAGATCTGCTCTACGAGGAAGTCGTACAGTTTGAGCTGAAGCTGAGTGCTACGAGTGAAAAAGTCGCACAGTGTCCGCCCAGCTTAATGGCCAACTATCTGCATCTGAATGAGGGAAAGACAGAGCTCATTGTTTTTCACCCCAACACCAGGAATGTGGGTCGTTATGTTGATCTTGGCCCTCTTTCTCCCTTCTCAAAACCAGTTGTTACCAGTTTGGGAGTGAAAATTGATGCTGGACTTACATTTGATGCTCACATCAATTCTGTGATCCGGTCCAGTTTCTTTCACCTGAGACGCCTTGCAAAAATCAAGCCTTTGCTGTCGAGAGCCCACCTGGAGCGGGTACTCCATGCATTTGTTATTTCTAGGCTTGATTACTGCAACTCTCTCTATGCAGGGTTGTGTCAGTCATCACTGCGTCGCCTACAGGTTGTGCAGAACAGCACAGCTAGGTTCCTGACTGGGACCAGGAAACGGGACCACATCAGTCCGGTTCTGGCCTCCCTGCACTGGCTTCCGGTTTGCTATCGCTCACAATTCAAAATCCTCGTCTTTGTTTACAATTTCTTCCAGGGTGGTGCTCCCCCCTATCTAGCCACTCTCCTGAACAGACATTCCCCATCATGCGCTCTGCGCTCCTCTGACCAAGGCCTGCTCGCTGTACCTCGTTCTAGGTGTCGTACCCGTGGGGACCGGGCTTTCTCAATCCTAGCACCGTCACTCTGGAACCAGTTGCCACCCTCATTTAGGCTGTCCCCATCTCTGCCAGTCTTTAAGAGTCGCCTAAAAACCCACCTCCTCCGCTTGGCGTTTCCTGAACATGTTTGATTCGGCCCTCTTTTATGTTGAATTTCTTTCACAGTTTTCATTGGTTCACTCTATCCATTGTTTTACCCATCTGTGCTGTACTAGAATGTTTCACCTTTTTTTTGTAATTTGTATTCCGTAATTTGAATTGCTTTTACCGTAAATCCTCTAATACAGGCCGGTATTCAATTAAAGGCCGGGTCTCCAATTTTGGCCGGTGTCGGAGTCAGCGGAGGTAAATAATGGCCGGTCTCTTATTGTGGCCGGATGGAATGTGGTAACAAGCAAGTACGAGACTCCCAGCGGCAGGGTAATAGTCTCCGAATCAACCAGCAGGAGGCAGTAGGGGTTCGCGCAGACCTTTATTAGGCTTTTTCTTCTAGCTTTGTAACGCTTCAGACACGATCCTCTATCACGCTCCTACCACACAGAGTCACGGTGTCAGTTAACCATGCTAATTCAACCCACTCCACAGAACACACATCACCTTCCCTGTGGCTTACATAACACTCACACAACACGCAAATCAGCACATAGGAACTAGCAGAACGATAGGAAACACATATAACACAATACCCAGAATGCACCTGGCTTACAACCCCAGCCAGGTCATTACACTATCAAGTTCAAAGAGAACGTGCTGATTATGCTGCAGAACACTCTGGAGAGCAGCAGTATGGGGTGTATGAACTACAGTAATCCCTCGTTTATCGCGGTAGATGCGTTCCAGACCTGGCCGCGATAGGTGAAAATCCGCGAAGTAGGGACTCCCAGCATGCCCCTCGCGGGGATTCCCTCCACGTCGCACCTACGTCACAAACCGCGGCTATAAACGGAAGTCGCCTTTACAGCTCAGTCATCGTTTCTTCAGATTCACGATCAGAGTTTCCAACCTACCACTCAATCCAACGAACTATCAGCTCATAGTAAGTTATCTTACTTACTTCTGGAAAGCCCGGCATTTCCGTGTCACTTCGTTGACGCTCGAACGCTCGGGGGTTTCCTAGAGCAGCCGGCGTTTCACCGACGCTATCACTTCCGCGTCTGTGAAACCACGCTCCCGTAGGTACTGACACGCGATCGTTCATGTCGGTTCATTTCCTCTAATGTTTTCTGTCTTTTATTTGCGCCTGATGCGTTTCGCTGCATGCTGTGGAGCGGGGCGCTGCGGGCATCACCTTGTTCTCCGACGCACTGATCACTGATACGGCCGCCAAACAGCAAGCGCTCCGCTGTTTTTGCAGTCGGTAGATCTTTTAGAACTGCAGTTCAAAGGTAACTCATGAGGTGAATATATATGAACCCAGGTAACAGTTTTTCTTTAGGACAGGACAGAAAAATAGTCAAATAAAAACAAGTTAGTTTTTGTACCTTGTGGTTGCAACAAACAGACACCATTGAAGGTAATCAGAAGTGAGGAACAGAAAATGAAATAATTATTTTAATGTTTAGAGCAGCAGGAACTCCGAGAGGCTGCAGGCGCATCAGTGAGTTTGCGGCTGCTGCGCAGGGGGAGGGGGGAGAGGGTTGAAGCAGAAACTACCGTTGTTAAAAGAAATGTGTTTAACTTTGAAAATGTGGGCGCAATTTTAATTGTCAAAAACTCCAGCGAACCATTAGTTCATTTTGCTCAAATAGAAATTGAGGCCTGCCTCTAATACTGGCCCTCCTTCCAATAAAGGCCTGGAGCTTGATGAGCTTGAGTCAAATACAGGCCCGGGCCTGTATTAGAGGATTTACGGTATTTTTGATTTATTCATTATATTTGTAATTCTACTGTACCATGTTCAACACCTTGGGCTTCCTGAAAGGGTTGCGGAAGGCACTTTATAAATAAAGCTTTGATTGATTGATTGAAAGCCCATCAGACTTTTTAAGCAGATTGGAGCCTGTGTTCATATACAATTCAATCAATCAATCAATCAATCAATCAATCAATCAATCAATCAATCAATCAACTTTATTGTCACTTCAGCCATATACGGTTTGTATACAGTGAGGCGAAACAACGTTCCTCCAGGACCAAGGTGCTACATGCAACATAAATTTACAACATGAAAAAAATATAAGAAAAATAAACTATCTAATTAAGGACAGAACATGAGTGTGTTCGCGTGTTTGTGTGCGTGCGTGTGTGTGTGTGAGTGTGTGTGCATGCATGCGTTTATCAGTCCAGTCCCTTTTCATTGAGGAGACGAATGGCCTGTGGGAAGAAGCTGTTGCACAGTCTGGATGTGAGTGCTCGAATGCTTCGGTACCTTCTTCCAGAGGGCAGGAGTGTGAAGAGTGTGTGAGAGGGGTGTGACCAGTCAGCCACAATGCTGGTGGCTTTGCGGATGCAGCGTGTGGTGTAGATGTCCTTGATTGAGGGGAGGGAGACTCCTATGATCTTCTCTGCTGTTTTCACTATCCGCTGTAGGGTTTTGCGGTCAGAGATTGCACAGTTCCCAAACCAGGCAGTGATACAGCAGCTCAGGATGCTCTCAATAGTTCCTCTGTAGAAGGTGGTTAGCATCGTTGGTGGAAGCTGGGCCTTTCTCAGTCTTCTCAGAAAGAAGAGACGCTGTTGGGATTTCTTGTACAGGAAGCTGGTGTTGAGGGACCAGGTGAGGTCTTTGTCCAGGTGAACTCCCAGGAATTTGATGTTGTTGACGATGTCCACAGAGGAGCCGTTGATGCTCAGTGGTGAGTGGTCACTCCGTATCCTCCTGAAGTCAACAACCATCTCTTTTGTCTTGTCAACATTCAGAGACAGGTTGTTGACCTTACACCAGTTTGTTAACCTCTGCACTTCATCTCTGTATGCTGACTCGTCGTTCTTGCTGATGAGACCCACCAAGGTTGTGTCATCAGCGAACTTAATGATGTAATTTGAACTGTGTGTTGCTACACAGTCATGAGTCAGCAGTGTGAACAGCAGAGGACTGAGCACACAGCCTTGTGGGGCCCCCGTGCTTAGTGTGGTGGTGCTGGAGGTGCAGTTCCCGATCCGTACTGACTGAGGCCTTCCAGTCAGAAAGTCCAGGATCCAGTTGCAGAGGGAGGTGTTCAGGCCCAACATGCTCAGTTTTCCGATCAGTTGCTGGGGGATGATCGTGTTGAATGCTGAGCTGAAATCTATGTACAGCATTCGAACATGTGTGTCCTTCTTGTCCAGGTGTGTGAGGGCAAGATGGAGTGCAGTGGAAATGGCGTCATCTGTTGAGCGGTTATGGCGGTATGCAAATTGCAGTGGGTCCAGTGAGGGGGGCAACAGGGTCTTGATGTGTTTCATGACTAGCCGCTCGAAGCACTTCATGATGGTGGGTGTAAGTGCAACAGGACGGTAGTCGTTGAGACAGGACACAGAAGATTTCTTGGGCACTGGGACGATGGTGGCGGCCTTAAAGCATGTGGGAACAACGGCACTGCTCATTGCCATTCAGGCATCCCTTTAGTTCTGACGAGAGAGAAGCTTATCAGCAGGGGTTGAAAAAGGCATTTTTGGACGGGTTGCTTCCCCCAGTTCATAAATGTGTAGAGAAATATTGGGTTCACAGACCAAGAGGCTCAGTTGCAGACGCAGTGGACCAAGCTACACACGCTATGAAAAACATGACCTCGACCAGTACAAACAACGCTAGCTCAGATAACACTGTAGCATACGCAGGATACCAGTCACGTTTTGCATCAAGAGGCAAAAAAAATCCCAGGACCAGAGGCACAGGTAGAGGATTCTATAATGGCAGAGATATTAGTTGCTGGATCTGCAACAAGAAGGGACACCTAGCCTGTAACTGCATGAACAATCCATCAAATGACACAGATGACAAGACTATTGATAACCCAAACAGTGTTAACAATCGTTGCCCTGGGTATCAGGCATGACTAGACCCAGAGGCCGCCGAGCAGGCTGATGCAGTTCAAAAGTCAGATGACATTGTAGCTGAGGGAGGAGGTGAAACTGACACAACTGTTGACATTTTGGCTGCACTCAAAAAAATGGCCAGATTTCTCCAAGGCTCCCACACGCGTTATCTTGTTTAACAGAAAGCCTTACAGCTGTTTATGCGATACAGGAGCCTGCAGAACGGTTCTCACATCAACACCCCCTGAAGCTGCTTTCTCATCTGACAAGATCCTCATAAAAACTGCAGCTGGCCATGTAAAACAGCACAAACTAACTAATCCTGTAAATGTTAAAGATAAAGTAACGGGAAGGGAAGCACAAGTTCTGTGTGAAGCACTTTGTGATTCTATGTCTGTGATAAGTGCTATATAAATAAAATTTACTTACTTACTACAAGTTGCCCTTCTAATTGATCCTACCTGCCCTGTCAATCTTCTCGGTAGAGATCTCATGGTAAAAATGGGTATTTCAGTTGTCTGCACACCTAAGGGCATGACTTCTGAAATAAACCCACCTGATGCACAAGACATATTTGTCTTAAAAGGTGATGGACACCCCCCACTATTGGTGGTCTCTGGACCTCACATCCACCTCTGTAGCCAGAGGCGGAGCTGGCCTAAATGGCGCCCTGTGAGAGATCCCCCTGTGACCCCCCCCCCCCCCACACACACACACACACACGAAAAAACATTACACCTACAACTTTGTTTCAAATTGTGTGGAGTGTATATATAACAACGTTTGCTAACTGAATATAACATCCAGCTCCTGGCCACCTTCTCACCACTTGTCAAAGTTCTACTGAAATAGACACACTTAACGCAACATGATGGCATCATCGACTTGTACAGTACAGATGTGCTGAAAGGCGAGAGTCTCAACTTTCAGCTAAAAAAAGACCGCTCTAGCTATTATAGTTTTTATTTTATGGCAGTTTACAGTTTAAACGGGATCATACTAGCAGGGCACCTCCAGCGGCCCGCTGCCGCTCCGTTTTTCATGGGGTAAATAATAGCTCATTTCCCGATTCCAAAAAGAAAGAATGGTCCTACCAGCTCGCCACTTCAATATGAAGAAGATCAGTTCAACATGGGGAAAAAAACCTGACCTGTAGGCCAGAGAAATGTTCATTAGCACATCAAGTTCTATTCAGTTTACCGGTAAACATATCACGAATGTACAACAGGTCAATTATTAATCATCTTGGCTACGTAGCTCAATCTATGCATTCCAGTAGCGTTTGCTACAAACAAATACAAAAACAACAATAAAGGAAAACAACTGTCTGACAGACAGCATAGCCGAATTCAAGGCAACACATAACAATAATAATTCGATTGCTCTTGGTTTCAAGTTAAGCCCATTAAAGTGCTTAAGTAAATAAAAGTGTTTCAAAAACAGCGTTTTTGAACCGGAGTTCTGCTCGCGGTGGGAACTCCGCCGAACAAGGTCATTTTTTATAGCGAAAACGATCGACTGGTCACTGACAAGTAAAAGAGTGTTATTGGTAGATGTTAAGAACACTTACCGCTGAGGTAAAATGAGAGTATAAATGAATTGAGGGGAGAAAAACGCTTTGTTTTCCAACGCCGTTCTACAAGCAACAAGCTTACAGCCACGGCAGGAGCAACTTTCATGTTTGCCGCGACTGGAAGGAGCCAATCAGGAGAGGGACCTCACATCAGCTGACGTGGGTCATGTGACAGGGAGTAGTTGATATGGGTTACACTTTGTTGTGCTTTTATTACAGAAATATTATTATTATCATCACTATTATTATTAAGAACAAGCGATTTCTATGTTTTGTTTATGTATTGGTTGATGCTAAAAATAATAATTTTTTTTAGAAAAAAAAAAAAAAAGGAAATTAAATGCCGCCCCCTGCAGACTGCCGCCCTGTTCGGCCGCACATGTTGCACATATCAAGCTCCGCCACTGTCTGTAGCTAAACAACTAACTAAGCTGGCATTTGTCAAAGCTCATGAGATGAATTATTACACTTTTGGAATATCTCATCTTATGCCACCTGATGAATTCCATGTCACACTCAGG
Source organism: Nothobranchius furzeri (assembly GCF_043380555.1). Classification (NCBI taxonomy): domain Eukaryota; kingdom Metazoa; phylum Chordata; class Actinopteri; order Cyprinodontiformes; family Nothobranchiidae; genus Nothobranchius; species Nothobranchius furzeri. The sequence goes on from NC_091745.1 coordinate 32,611,547, forward strand.
TGCAAAAAAGAACCTGGACCTGACATGACCTATGACACTAAGTTCCACAAGATGAGAGATCATTCTATCACCCTCCAGCACCTGTATGTCACACCAACCGGGAATGCTGTTTGTTCGGTTATCTTGTGTAGGAGTAACATACGTATGTATTTGGGTGCTTTAAAAGCTCGATTTACTACCCTACACTTTGACCAATATGATGTGAATTTCCATATAAATATGGAAGTCCATTCTGATTGGTCTTTGAAGGTTTAACCAGAAGATTTAGAATTCTTTGTTTATTCAGGGATTGTCAGACACTTCGTATTAATTCAAGAAGAGTCAAGTTTATAAAGAGTAAGAAATTAATTTTCTAAACTATTAAAAACATGACAACTAGGACATTTTATGTGATGAATGAATCTAAGTGGATGGAATGTGAGGTGTGATGATGTGTGAATGTGATTTTATCAGAACCTTCGTATCTGGAGAAACTGAGTTCTGAGTGGGAGTGAATTTGGTCTGGCTTAAACTAACAAAGTTGGTTCTTATCAAAACCACATCAAACGCAATCTGTCGAGTCTACGTACCCTCGAAGACCCCCGTGGTAGATCCGGAATGTGTTGAGGTCCAGGGACCCCAGAGGTACCGAAGTCCGTAGAAGAAACCGCAGTTCCGACTAGACCGGTCTCGAGATGTCTCCAGGTCATGACAGTTGTTATTTGAGTCTGAGGAATAACTCTTAAGGAGTTGAAGTTGGTTCAGCTTTATTCTGAAGGAACCGTTTGCGGTCAACTGTAGCAAGCAACAGGGTTTTGACAGCTTGTCAAAAGATGCGATGGGAGCAAAATTTCCCTCCGATGGCCAGAGTTAGGCTCAACTGAATCAGGGAGTGATGCTGTTTTAAATAATGGCCATATCTTGGTTTATTGATAAATCAGAACTCACCCTGTAAAGGAGTTTTGCCAACAAACCCAGATACACACCTCCCTCAGATATGAAGATGCTGATTTTGTGGATGAGAAAATATCTATGTGCAGTGACGTTGGTTATAACTTGTATCATTGAGATATGGTGAATGTGTCTTGTCCAGTCAGTGTGCTGATTAAATATATGGGTCACATTTTTCATTTCATTCTTGTTAATCTTTCTTTGTAATAATAACATTCATTTCACTTCAGTAATTTAAGCACAGATTAATCAAACATTAATATTAGTATTCATATAACATTTGTTCATTCAACCATATTATTATTTAATGATTATCTATGTTGTAACAGTTCTTTCATGAGAGTGTGCAATCCTGCGGTCTTAACGGCCTCCAACACGTCTTGTAGCACATGTGTGGTTCTTTTCTTTAACAAGACACAGAGAGAATAAGACAAGTTGTCCTCTACAGCGTGGGGCTTTTATTGTTACAGTTATATACAAAACAAGTCAACTTAGGACAGCGGGCGGCCGAAGCACGAGGGCCTTCGGCTGCTCTCTCGATAAAGCCTGTCTCCCAACGAATGAGAGAACATTTAAGCACTGTAGTGACACCAGCCCTGCATAGCTTAGGAAATGGGTCCTTCACATACACATGAATTGAAACTGTTTGGAGTTTCCTTGCTTCCCAGCAAAACCTACAAAACAGGAAACATCTGTTCGTGCTCAAACTTCAGATAAACACTCTTTACTGGAACTGATCCTCGAACTGCTTGCTGCTGACTTTTCAGATAAATATTAGACTTACTGGAAACCATCTCAAAAGTTGGCTAGAAAACAGGATATTGAAACATCACATTACTCAAACAGTTTCTGGCTTCTACACACGCATCTCAATGCTCTGGTCCGCGATCAGCGCAGGGAGAGACTGCGCGTCCTGTGACCCTATATCTTTGCTTGCCGGTTCAGCAGAGCTACTGTTCTTGGGATTGCTACCAGCCTCTAGAATAGAACTCTTTAAAACCGAAAGCCCCATACTGGTCATTGTAGAACACACGTTCTTGGCTGACACCAGCAAGCAATGACAACCGGGTCTCATCGGCCATGAGACCAAACTACATTCCTGTGTTATAGATCCTTTAGCATTATCGCCTATGGTGCCCAAACTAAACCCTACAGCTGTATCCAATGTCACAACACCAACCACGTATTTTGTTGTAGTACGCAACACGCAACAGTGCAAAAATGTCTTGTTCATTGAGCGGCTGTGTACGTGCCAGTAACAATTCACTGTCCCAATAACATTTGTAGCGTTGTGTTGAAACAGAGCCGTGCCTGGCTGAGGATGACAAGTCCCAGAGAACGGCAGTTTGTTATCCACAATATACACCTTTCTACTATCAGGATACGTGTCATCGTTCCCTACTCCGTATATGCTGCACATGCCAACGATGAACGCTTCCACCCCAGAGGAGCGTAAAGTATCCAGCTCTTCTCTGATTGTAAAGATGGCGCCGGTGTGCGTGGCTTGCCGTCTGTCACTACCAGTGTTATATTTGTTTGTTTTGATTTTATTGACTATTGTAGGAAATGCCAACTCTCTCTTGGTATATGATCGCCTAACCCTACTGGATCTCCGACCTTCTGCCAAAGGCTGGGCAAAATGGAACCAAGCTGGACATAAAACTCTGCCCCCGCTAATATCAGAGATCCCGGCTCACCTGTGCCGTGTTCCAGATCCACCACTCCGGCATAAGTGCCGTCGCGGGGGTCGCCGGGCCGGCTTCCTGGTGAAGCTGACAGCTTCTTTGGGGTATTCTCATAAGCCCTTATTTAGAAAACAAGGAGCGGTGCCGAACCTCCGCTTCTCTCGGCGATCGTTGGATCCTGTCTGTGCCTGGCTGGTACCTGTCTTCGGCCTGGATGGGACGTCCCAGTCCCGGAAACCGTGCTCTCCTCATCCCCGCCGGCGTGGTGTGAATCCGCGAAACCTGCGGCCTCTGTGTCGGGCTTCTAGCGACGGGGACCCGCCGCTTACCGCCAGGTTTGGCCTGGTAAATGCTAGGTCTCTAACGAACAAAACATTTATTTTGAAGGATTATTTTACATCCCGAGGACTAGATTTTCTCTGTGTGTGCGAGACGTGGCTGAGCGCCGGTGAGTGCGGCATCTTCTCAGATCTTCTACCTGGCGATTGCTGCTATTTTAATTCCCCGCGTTTGTTGGGCCGAGGAGGAGGAATAGCCACTATCTTTAAAAGTAATTTTAGATGTAAACAGCTACCAACCCCGTCATTTACCAGCTTTGAACTGTCTGTGTTTGAGCTGGGCTGCTCTCACACAGTGTTGTGTGCGGTGGTTTATCGGCCTCCTAAATACAATAAGGACTTTTTGGATGATTTTGCTGACTTCTTGGCTGAATTCATGCCAAAATATGACCGTATTCTTATTGTTGGGGATTTTAATATTCACGTGTGTTGTCCTGATATGCCCATGGCGAGGGGCTTTTTAAACCTCATTGATTCGTTTAATCTGGTGCAATGTGTGGCAGGTCCCACACATGAACGTGGACACACACTCGATCTTGTTTTATCTCATGGCTTTCCTAGTTTTAACATAGAGATTTGTGATGCTGTGTTTTCTGACCACAGTCCTGTGATGTTTGAAGTTCCTCTTGTATGTGCCTCAGTTAAACCTCGCGCTGTTGCTCAGTGCAGACTTGTTTTTAACTCCTCCACTGCTGAGCACTTTTCAACAGTCTTTGACCAGATTTGTCAGATCCCAGATTTTTTATGCAGCCAGACTGAGGAACTGAGCTCTTGGTTTGATTCCACCTGTCGGACTGCTTTGGACACTGTGGCTCCATTAAAAACCAGGCGGCCTAAAACTAAATCTGAGCCTTGGCTGAACGACATGACCCGAGCTGTCAGACGCGACTGCCGTCGATCTGAGCGCAAATGGAAAAAGGACAAACTACAGGTGTCATTTCAGATGCTGAAGGACTGTTGGCGTCAATATCAAAGAACTGTGAAAGAGGCCAAAAGAAAACACTTATCGGACATTATCTTGTCTAACTGCCACAACCCGCGTGTTTTATTTAAAACTATTAACTCTGTTCTTAGTGCACCATATGCTGACTGTATCGAGCCCTCATTAGAAGCCTGTGAAAATTTGTTACTCTTCTTTATTGAGGTCTCCTCCACAAGGGCTCAAATCTGTCCTTGTGCTCATGACCCCTCAGTCGTTGTTTCCTGCTCTGCTGTCTTTGACAGGTTTGAGCCTGTGACTCTGTCATGTCTACAGGAGACTGTTGGTCATCTTAAACCTGCAGGGTCTCCAAATGATGCTGTTCCTCCTCGACTTTTAAAAGAGGTGTTACCTACAGTTGGTCCTTTGGTTCTTGAGCTGGTAAACCATAGTCTGATGTCAGGCGTTGTCCCTAAAGATTTTAAGCATGCAGTAGTCAAACCTCTGATTTAAAAACCTGCTCTTGATCCGCAGGATCTTGCGAATTACAGGCCTATCTCCAAACTACCCTTTCTTTCTAAAATTCTTGAAAAGGTAGTTTATAGCCAAATATTGGCCTTCCTGGAAAAGCAAAATGTATTGGAGGTTTTCCAATCTGGTTTTAAACCCTTTCACAGCACTGAATCAGCCCTTTTAAAAGTTTTTAATGACATATTCTTAGCTACTGATGCTGGGGACTGTGTTGTTCTTGTGCTTTTAGATTTGACAGCTGCTTTTGATACTGTGGATCATGCCATTTTATTCTCTCGTTTAGAGCACTGGGTGGGCATTAGCGGCACAGCTCTGGAGTGGTTCAGGTCCTATTTGGCGGGGCGAAAATTTTGTGTCAGTCTCGGTGACTATGTGTCATCCTCCGCTCCTCTCTTGTGTGGTGTCCCGCAGGGCTCAGTTCTAGGCACCCTCCTCTTCTCTTTGTATCTTCTTCCTCTCGGTTCTATATTGAGAAAGCATGGCATTGCCTTCCACTTGTATGCTTACGACTGTCAGATCTATGTCCCTCTAAAGAAAAAAGGCAGAAACCTCATACAGCCATTACTTCAGTGTCTTGATGACATGAAGGCTTGGATGTCTGTGAACTTTTTAAAATTCAATGATAAAAAGACTGAGGTGATGATTTTTGGTAGTCCTACTGAGACCCCCAATGTGTTTGTAGATTCCTTGGCCCAGTTTGTTAAGCCAACAGTCACCAACCTGGGGGTCAAAGTGGACTGTGATCTAAAGTTTGAACATCAGGTTAAGGCGGTGGTAAAATCTAGCTTCTTTCACCTCAGGCAGCTGGCAAAAATAAAGCCAATTCTTTCACGGCAGCACTTTGAGACAGTGATCCACGCCTTTGTAACCACTCGGCTGGATTACTGTAACGCACTCTATATTGGGGTCAGTGCATCATGTATTAGTCACCTACAGAGGGTGCAAAATGCTGCAGCTCGTCTTTTAACTGGCACTCGAAAGTTTGAGCACATTTCCCCTGTTTTAGCTTCACTTCACTGGCTGCCCATTTCTTTTAGGATTCATTTTAAAATCCTCTTGTTTGCTTTTAAAGGTCTTCATGGCCTCGCCCCCTCTTATCTCTCTGACCTGATACAGCCTTACACTCCCTCCCGCTCTCTCAGGTCTGCTGATCAGCTGCTCCTGATTGTACCCAGGACTGAGCGTAAACTTAGAGGAGATCGCACTTTTGCTGTAGCAGCTCCAAAACTGTGGAACGAACTTCCATTAGAGATAAGACAGGCCAGTTCCTTACCTGTTTTTAAGTCACTCTTGAAAACTTACCTCTTTACCCTGGCTTTTGATACCTTGTGAGATGTTGGTTTCTATTTTTTATTTTATTTTAGCTGTTTTAGGTGATTCAATGTGGTTTTATCAAGTTCTATCAAGTTTTTATTTTTTAACATAGGGCTATTTTAATTTTATGTATCATGTGTTTTATTTATTTATTTATCTTTGCTGTTTTCTGTTTAGTGAATTGTTTTAATGTATTTTCTGTACAGCACTTTGTTCCTGTGCTGGGTCTTTTAAAGTGCTTAATAAATAAAACTGGATTGGATTGGATTGGATCTTCTTTGTATTGTGATTCCTGAGTACTGTAACAGTCTGTACAAAATATCGGCACAAACTTAGATCGATCGCAACAGAGCGGCCCATCAGGATATTGTCCTGGGTAAATGTAGTCCTCTAAAGTGTTGGTAGACAAATCGAACATTGCTCTAACTCTGTCGTCAGCCTGGACCTTAACGCATGCGCGCCCGTTGTCCGTAACGAAAACGACCCAGTCCCAATTCACGGTCGGATAGTGATGGTTCGCAATGTGCCATTGTAAACTCACGCTAGTTTTTCCTTTGTGGCGAATGTCAAATTGTCGCCCCAAATAAATTTGTTGTCTAAGGTCAATAGAAAGTGGAACGCCACACTAGAAATGTGTTTGACTTCTGCTACCATACAGTATGGGGGTGTTACCATGACAGGACTGTGTCGAGAATCTCGTTTTGATTCTTTCACACGCGTCAGTTCTGTGAGTAAATCTGTCAACCTGGTAGCCTCAGACACTTTTACATTAAACAATCCTTGCAAGCAAGGTCCGATGTTGAGAAAGCCTCCATGTCTAGTCCACGTTTCTTTGTTGTTGTGATGGAATCTGCACCATTTACACTGTTCACTATGTAACAGCGTTATGACATTGTCGACCGTATCGCGATGCAAGCAAACAGATGCAAAGTGAGAACACGCTAAAGACAGCATTCCCCCCAAAACCGTGGACCTGTCACACTTTATGTATCCAGCAACGCATCAGTTTCTGTCAGGTAACGACTGAGCGTTGGGATTCGGATACTATGAATCTATCCTCGGAAGATGGACATCGGACATTGTCCTCTGACCGTTTGGCAGCCAGTGCGATTGTGAATACACAACCCAAGGCCGGAGCGTCCACCACTGCATCCTTTGTTAGTACAACTAAGTCTTCTGGTCAGGAGCGAGCGTGGATTCCTAGTGCGCACGGATCACGAGCAAACCCCGGGTATGCTATATCAATGGCATCCGATCCCATGTTCAGTTTATACCCAGATGCATCCGATCAGTCAGATACAAGGTGATCTATCTCAACATGAAGTTAGAAATTTCGATCACGTGTTACAAAGGCAGTACCCGAAGGCATTCGTCAAGTTAAACGTCGACCAGCATCCCGAGGTAGTTGCGGTCGAACCGTACCATTCGCCCAAATGTCGGCTATGCGCGCTTGATCGTAATACCAGGGATGCGATAAAAGTACTCCAGCCACACGAGGTGGGTCCTTTCCTACTGTCCTGTGGTCACAACTTCACAAACGGGGAAGTCAAAGTTCATCTGGGACACACCCTGACATTAGAGGATGACAGAATGGGTATGTTGGAAAATATGTCTATGGACATGCTCGCCAAGTCTTATGAGTTAGCGAACCGTACATCTCTTCACATACTAAATCGTGTTATGTCGCATATGGGACAAACTATATTGGTTCCCGACCAGGCTGTAGCAAAAATTCACAGTGAGGTGGTCAAACAATTTATCGCGCTTACTAATACATGTCAAAAATTATTAAAGAATAGACTATCGGAGCCTAACTGTAAGATCACAACAACGCACCCTTTACTGTGACAAGAAGGGTAAGTGGCTTCACTCTGTCTCTGTGACTGTTTTTAAATGGCCCAGCCAGCACCGACTTAAACCCAACTGAGCATATCTGGAGAGACCTAAAAATGGCCGTCCACCAACGTTCACCATCCAACCTGACTGAACTGGAGAGGATCTGCAAGAAGGAATGGGAGAGGATCCCCAATTCCAGGTGTAAAAAACTGTTGCATCTTTACCAAGAAGACTCATGGCTTTATTAGACCAAAAGAGTTTTTCTACAGCAGTTTTTACAAAACAAAATTTAAGCATCGCCATTGTGCATTCATAAGACACACTGTTGCAGTAATATTATGCTGATTTCCAGGCAAGGTGTGTCTTGTAAAAAGGGCTTACTAAATACTGAGCAAAGGGTCTAAATATTTAGGACCATGTGATAGCTGTGTGTAAATTAATGAGGAAACATTTTCATTTGATTGATTTTAGCAAAAGGTTGCAATATAACAGAGTGAAAAATTGATGGGGGTCTGAATACTCACAGTATGCATTAAATTAAATTACAAAAGGATACATTCAAATGGTGAAATGCTGAAGCAAACAAAGGCCAATTCTGTGTGTAAGGCAACGGAAAACTTTTTCTTCGAGTTTCATCTGGACAATTAAGTGAGTATATATCACATACTTGACAATTAAAGATGGGCTGCTTTAAATGTAACAGTTCTCTGCTGAGAAAAAACATAGACTCCGTGGTTAAATTACTGCTGTGAGCTTCAACATCTGCCATACATTAACAATCACAACACAACGGGTCAGAGCTTCAAACTACTCCCCTTTCTTAATAGAGAGTAAGCCCTCTAGTGACCTGGCAGATCCAAATGTTTTGAGAATCATCACATCAGCATTGCAACATAGAAATCCAGAGCAAGTTTCTTTTCCTTTAAGTTTTCAGAAGCTTTAAGAAGTTCCCTATTTGCCAGTCAACAGTTTAGGATCTTAGCCATGTCCCTTCACTCCCACGAAGCCCACACCCGCCATGGTGCTCAAGGAGTTTACAGTTAACTCTGTCTAAAGATAAGTGTGCATAAAGCTGGGCGTACCTGTGCGACTTTTTCACTCATAGCACTCAGCTTCAGCTCAAACTGTACGACGTCCTCGCAGGCCAGATCTCACGAGTCATGCGCTCACACTGCACGTCTGGTAGCAACACGTTGGCCCTAAAAATATGCTAAAAATAGCAGTTTTTACACAACACGTCAGACTTTTTTTAACTTGTTTTGCCTGTTGTCCTTCGGGAGTGCTGCAGGAGGACACACAGGGATTTATGGGGGTTGGATGAGGAAAACGAAATAAAGAAAGTAAATCTGTGTTTTGTGATCAGTTTAATTTGACATGAATACGACAAACAATCTTGACAATCATTATGAGTAAATAAACGTGTAGAAATAAAAATCAACAATGTGTGTTTTTAGGGAAATAGCGGGCGAGCGGTGTTGATGCAGGATTGCGCATGCGCCGTGAGCGGTTCTGATACTTTTTGGGTTGCAGCCGCTCGCTGCGCCGCTTCAACAGTGCGATACCCTCTTGAGGAATGAGCAAAATATTAAACACGCCAGAAGTCCGTGCGAACTCACGATTGCTGATCGGTAGCTGGTCACGTGGTGTTAATCGCCTCTCGTAACCCCCTGTACACTACACGACGCTCGGCACAAAACTCACCCCGATCTCGTGGATTCTCGCACGACTGGAAAATTGGCTCAAAAAAGTGAAAAAGTCGCACAGTGTACGCCCGGCTTAAGAGTGAGTCATTACCCTGAAAGCCCTCAGACTAAAAAGCAAGCTTTTCACTTCAAACAAAACAAGGCCTCTATTTGGAACAATGCTGATGAAAACAGCTCAACTGTAAAAGAAATATCCCATAAAATATATTTAAAAACCATTTAAGAGTAAAAAAGTGCTCAGTGTATAATTGCGCTCTCAGAGAGATCAGTGGCTAATGAGTCAAGTTCCTCAGTTTGCCAGTGGAGCAGATCTGTGAGGCTCCTTGGAGCTCCTCCATATTACTCCTCTCATTTTCCAACTCTCGCAGAGGGGTTGTACTCAGTTTCACCTGACGACACCTGAGTGATGCGGCGTGTGGAGGTCCACAGACGACGGGAAAATTGTCGTGAGCGAACCTAAGCAGAGGAGGGAACATGTTTGTTTTGTGTCTTTAGAGGTGAAAAGGAGACAGAAATTGGCATCTAAAAAACCTGATTTCCAAAGGAATGCTTTGCATGAGATTAGCCCTTCCTGCTAATGCTCAAATGTTTAACATGCACACAAACTCTGCCATATGCAGAATTTCTTCATATTTTGATCTTGAAGTTCAGCTTCTCACCTCTTCTGGTTTTCCTGCCCCCACCACTATTAACTTCCCATCATCCAGCCCCACTAGAATGTGGCTGAGCTCCTTGGTGACAGACACACACCTCACAGGAACTTTCAGGGCCAGAGGCGTTATCAAATCGTCCAGGCTGCAAAACAGACAGGTGTTAAGAGTGGAAGAACCAGTGGAAACTTTATGAATCTTTAAAGTCACAGTGGTGTTACATTTTTACATGTTTACTAACAAATTGTGTGTATCTGTTCACAAACTTGTCCTTTTACATTAAAGGAGTAGAACACTCATTTAATCAATACAGTTGAAGTGGTCTCCAGTAGGAATTAATGTCTTGTAAGTCGTATGCTAGGGGGAAAAAGCTCCGCTTCATTTATGCTTCAGAGAAGAGCTCCAGACTGCAGGATTTGAATTCTTATTTCCTGATATTTGGACATCTTGCCTCATATTGGATAACGACATTGCGACTCTACCAATGACTCGGTTTGCCCTGCAATGTTTATTGATGTTTATTCTAGGGTTGGGCAATGGGACGAATGAACTGACCATACAGTTGTTCTTTTACAGGAGGCGATTTGTTTATTTATTTGGTTGCCTGTGAGTTGGTTTGTTATTGACAAATATTTTACACATTACGCACAGAGAACATCGCAGAGGTAATCAAGAAAAGGTCTCCATCAGCGCAGAGACTTTTCTCAACTACTCCACTTCTCGTTGCTGACAGTGGGCACACAAGCGGCGTGCTGAGGAGATGCTCGGGGAGTGTCTGTGACGCACTCGACAATGTGCACAGCAGCGCAGGGTTGAGTGGAAAGTGGAAACTCTCCTATCTTTCAGAGAGTCTGGAAGACTTCTAGTTATTTCATTTGGAGAAATGTTTCCTGATTTAAATCTTTGAAGTAACGCCCATCGTTATTCAGCACCCGCTTGGAGTGTGCCAGCGGAGCACAGATCCATCCAGAAAAACATTTAAAACAGCCACGAGTCAGTCCGAGGCAAAGACAAGGCTTCCTTTAAACACTTTAACCGTGTTTAACACGAGCTGCTTATACGTCACTCTACCAAACAACAAATGTAAAATTTAATAAAAACAAAATTCTAAATTTCTCTTCTTGCAAACATTTGCACTGCGCTTGTATATTAAACTCAATAAATCTTCTTCTGTGTTTGCAAATCAGTCCATGCGTCATGATGTCACATGCACAAATAAATCGTTCATCGTCTTTTTTTGGACTGACGATTGGCGGTGGGAAAAGTTATGTAAATCGCCCAACCCTAGTTTATTCTCCACAAAGCCTGAAGGAGTTCTGCATGTGGTGGAAACGCTAATGCTAACAGTTAGCCTCTACTAGCCGAGATGTTCTCTGCTGTTTCCTAGACGCTAAACAGCCTTCCCTGTCGCGAGTCAAGATGTCAGGTGACAGTGTGACGTAGATGGCTTTTCAAATTCTAGCTGTAATTTCCACGAATCATGTCGGACACAAGTGGTTTCCTCAAACAGGTGAATTTATTCCACACATGAAAACTAAAGAAACGCATAAAAAGCAACAATTCATTCTTGAGGCAAATTGCGATTTTGAACTCTTCTACACTTGTTAAGTAACAAATACAGAAATAAACACACACATACCTCGTTTGCTGTGTGCTATCACAATAAATTAGGCTTGTTCGTTCCTTCGTCTTCATCTTTCTTAAGCTACATGTTTAATTGATATTAACCTTGCAAAATTATCTTCGTCTTTCCATGTAGAGCTGCCTTTTATACTCCACAGCACTATAGCACCATCAGAAGGTGGCATGTAAAACTACTTTTAATAAAACAAACAGTAGGACCATTAAAGGTAAAGGACAAAATAAATCTCACAGTTACACTCCCACCAAGTCGGATAATCTTCAAGTGGGATTTCAACTAACTAAAACCAACACTGTAGTCTGAGTAGGGTTAGGCATTGAGCATTGCTCGGAAGCGGAACTAAAGGTAGTTTTCCGTGATCACTACTCAGAGTAACCAGGACTGGTGCAGCTTAGACTAACCACAGTTTTCAAGGGCACAGTTCTGTATTTTCCCTCTACTTTCTCTCCAATTTTTTTAGTCTCTAATTCGTTGAGGTAGCTGGCAAGGCTGAGTCGGGCCGTTGACTGGATGGGGGAGGGGGGGGGGGGGGGGGTTCAGTGGTTGCTCTGCTGCTTCACTGCCTGCAGCCTTTTTCTGGTTCTGAATCTGACTAAAAGCTATAAAACTGGGCAGAATATCCAACAATATTACCATTTTTGTGCTGAATTGTGTTTCTGTGGACGATATAGATCCCTTCACACTGTTTATTGATCACCTCATGCTACTGTTGTCACATGTAACCCATGTGGCTGGCTGGTCAGGCTACAGGTTAAAATGTAAACATACGCGTCGGCCAAATTTTTACTCTGTGAGAACTTTGTAAAATAAACTGCGAAATAGGGCTGGGCAATAAATAGAAAATCTTTCGTTATCAAATTTTCTGACTCTTATCGAGATCATTTTTCCCGTGTCAATAATTTGATATTAAAAAAATGAAAAGATGTGTATAGGTGGGCAATGTTCATGTCCCTTTAAGAAGCTGTACCATCTTGAGTCACATGAAAATAAAACTCAACGTAATACACGCAACAACCCCATCTAGTGGACAACTTTTTTTTCTTCGCATACCTGTAGTTATCGTCCATTTATTGTTATTAAGGTGAAATCAATATATCGTGATACTAATTTTAGGCCAAATCGCCCAGCCCTAGTGTGAAGGAAGCTCATTAAATGTGTCAACACAGTGGATTTAATACAAGTTTTAAAGAACAAACTCTGGGTGGAGTGAGGTTAGTTTTTAAGGCACACTGCAGAAATAAAAATCATCAATCAAATGCAGCCACTCACTAACACTCATCTGTTTGAGCATGACAGTCAGAAGGTTGAGCAAATAACCTGTAAAATAATTAAAGGCATAATTCAGCCGTTCGCTGTGTTGGACCACACTGGGTTCTGGCCACTAAGAGCCAATACTAATTATAAATAAATAAATAACAATAAAAAATATCACACAACACGCAAAGTTCTGAGATTTTGTTTAACATTTTTGAACGATTCGGTCTGTTGAGAATTTTAACATTATGTTAGATTGTTACTGACAGCAGCTACATTTAAGCTTCAGTTTCCCTTCTTCCGTACAGGTTTTATCAAGTTAAATTCGACTTTTTAAGACCTTTTCAAGACCACTTTTGTAAAAAATTAATACCTATTTTACAGCCCTACCGGCAAAAAAAAAAAAATCCTTGAATTCAATTTAATTCTATTCAAAAATACTTTATTAATCCCAGAGGGAAATTGATTTCTGTAGTAGCTCAGAATAATAATAATAATCAAGTCATCAAAGAGTTGTTGTATATTACAATGGCTGTTGGCAGGAAGGATCTCCAGTAGCGGTCAGCGTTGCAGCCAAACTGAAGAAGCCTCTGACTGAAGACACTCTTCCGTTGTCGGACAGTCTTGTGAAGAGAATGCTCAGGGTTGTCCATCATTTTCTTTATTCTCTGGAGAATCCTTCTTTGCATTATCTCCTCCAGTGGTTCCACAGTCGTCTCCAGAACAGAACCAGCCTTTGTTATTAGGCTGTTGAGCCTTTTCAGGTCCCTGCTTCTGATGCTGCTACCCCAACAGACGATGGCTGAAGAGATTACACTCTCAACAACAGACTTGTAGAAGATCTGCAGCATCTTGCTACAGACATTGAAGGACCTAAGCGTCCTCAAGAAGTGCAGTCTGCTGTGTCCCTTCTTGTAAACAGCTTCACTGTTCTTTCTCCAGTCCAGTCTGTTGTCCAGGTGAACTCCAAGGTATTTGTATTCCTCAACCACCTCCACTTCTTCTCCCATGATGGAAACAGTGTTTGACTCCACCCTGTTTCTTCTGAAGTCTAAAATCATCTCCTTTGTTTTGTTCACATTCAAGGTCAGATGATTGTTTCCACACCATGCCACAAAGCGCTCCACCAGCTCTCTGTACTCAGCTTCCTGTCCATCTCTGATACACCCGACAACTGCAGAGTCATCTGAGTATTTCTGTAGATGACAGGTCTCTGATTTGTACTAGAAGTCTGAGGTGTATAGGGTGAAAAGGAATGGTGAGAGTACAGTCCCCTGTGGTGCTCCGATGGTACTGATCGCCTGGTTCGATGTGCAGTTCTTCAGCCTCACAAACGGTGGTCTGTTTGTCAGGTAGTCTTTAATCCAGGTGATAGCTGAGGCCCCCACCTGTGTCTTCTGGAGTTTCTGGCAAAGTACATCAGGCTGGATTGTGTTAAATGCACAGGAGAAATCAAAGAACATGACCCTCACAGTGCTGCCTGCTTTGTCCAGATGACAGTGGGTTGGTTGAAGCAGCTGGATGATGGCATCTTCAACTCCAACTCCATGGCGATAAGCAAACTGCAGCGGGTCCTGATATGTCAGGACCCGCTGCAGTTTCCTTATTCAGGTGGGCCAACAGGAGTCTCTCCAGAACCTTCATGATGTGGGATGTCAGGGCAACTGGTCTGTAGTCATCAATGACTGATGGGCGAGTTTTCTTTGGAACTGGAACAAGGCAGGATGTCTTCCACAGGACTGGAACCTTCTCCTGGGCCAGGCTGAGGTTGAAGAGGTGCTGCAGAATCCCACAGAGCTGCTCTGCACAGACCTTCAGTACTCTGGGGCTGACACCATCTGGACCTGCAGCCTTGTTCCTGTTCAGTCTCTCCAGCTGCCTCTTCACCTGACTTCTAGAGACAGGTAGGTGGGAGGGGGAGGTAAATGGGGCAGCAGCATCTCCTGACTTGGTTGAAGACAGAGTTATAGAACCAGAAGAGCCCATGACTGTGTTAGAGGACAAAAGAGCTGGCGTGTGACAGGAAAATGTTGGATCAGAAGAAGAAGGGATGTCTGATTGGCTGGGGACAAGCGAGGAGGATGCTGGGTTTGTTCCTGAACTGAACCTATTGAAGAACTTGTTCAGTTCATTGGCTGTGTCCAGGCTGCCATCTGTGCAATCCTTCTTCTGCTTGAAGCCTGTGATCATCTTCATCCCTGACCAGACATCTCTGATATTGTTCCTCTGTAGTTTGTTCTCCAGCTTATTCCTGTATGCCTTCTTGCTGTCTCTGATCTTGATCTTCAGTTGCTTCTGTATACTCCTCAATAATTCCCTGTCTCCCTCCTTGAAGGCTCTTTTTTTCTCATTTAGCAGATTCTTCAGTTCACTGGTGATCCAGGGTTTGTTATTAGCGAAGCATTTCACTGTTCTGGTGGGTATGATGTTGTCCACACAGAAGTTTATATAGTCAGTGACACATCCAGTCATGGCATTGATGTCCTCTTCATATCCTTGGGAGAGAGTCATCCAATCTGTGGTCTCAAAACAACTCTGCAGGGCTTCTTCAGTGTCCTGTGACCATTTTCTCACAGTTCATCTTGTCACAGGTTGCCTCTGAACAAGTGGTTTGTATTCTGAGCAGAGAAAAACAAGATTGTGATCTGATTGTCCCAGAGGAGGTCTTGTTTTGGACATGTATGCATTCTTTACATTTGCATAACACAAATCCAATGTCTTGTTTTCTCTGGTTGAGCAGCTGACAAACTGATGAAATGTTGGAAGTGTAGAAGAGAGCGAGACATGATTAAAATCACCAGATATAGCCACAAATGCATTGGGGTGCTGGGTTTGTAGCTTAGCGACAAAGGAACTGATGGCATCACATGCACTTTCAGCAATGGCTTAAGGTGGAATATAAACGGGTGCCAAGACAACACTGGTGAACTCTCTTGGCAAATAGTATGGGCGACAACTTACTGCCAAGAGTTCAACATCTGGGCTGCAGAGACATTTCACTGAAACATCACCTGGATGGCACCATCTGTTGTTGACAAGCAATACCACTCCACCTCCTTTTCTTTTCCCGGTCCTCTTCAGATCTCTGTCTGCTCGTACAGTCAGGAATCCTTGCAGAGAGACGCTGGAATCAGGGATATGGTCCTGCAGCCACATCTCAGTGAAACACATAACACTGCACTGCCGATACTCTGGCTGAATCCTTGAGAGGGCTTGGAGTTCATCCATCTTGTTGGCCAGTGATCTCACATTGCCCATTATGATCGATGGACGAGATGGTTTGAATTTCCTCTTTCTCTGTGATTTGCTCCCACTCTGCACCCACGCTTCTTGCGTTTTAGCTCATTTGGGATTTGTGGCTTCAGTTGAGGTATTTTTTCAGCCTTTCCAAAGTTAATCAGCTGCTCCCAATTGTAAACCAGCTTGCTGCCATGGTTACGCTTCATAACAAATGCTCAAAAAGTGAAAAAAGCGGAAAAAATAGCAGTAAAAATCCTCTAAGCTTCACAGCACCAGAAACAGAAAAGTAAAATGTCCAAAAAATACAATTTTTCTTGAGAAACTAAAAGCAAAAAAGTAAAAAAAAAATGTCTAAACTTACATATGGTCAACAGAGCTACTCTAACATGCAGCCACCCAGAGCAGCGCAGTTCCGGAATAGAACTTGTGTTGCGTTTTATCATATTTTGTCAGAACACTCGGTAGAGAACAGTAGCAGAGCAGTTTGAGCTTTCACAGAAAGGGTGGCTGGATAGCATCAGTAGGGCTGGGTACCAGTAGATATTTCTTCGTACTACTACACTGAACAAAAATATAAATGCAACACTTTTTGGTAATGTTTTTGCTCTCATTTTTTATGAGCTGAACTCAAACATCTGACATTTTTTCTACATGTACAAAAGACACATGACTCTCTGTTGTGTGACAGGGTGAGTACTCCCTCTTCTCCACAACATCTTTGTAAGACTGTCATTCCAGGAGAGGGCACTCACCAGCTGCGGGGCATTACCGATCAGCGGCAGCTGCAGATCCTCTAATCAACCGCAGCAGAGCTCTATTTAAGAGGAGAGGGAACCACTTCACATCGCTGGATGATTAACTACTCACGGTAGAATCTTGCCACTCAGTTCTAGGTTTTGCTTTGTCTATTCTCAGACATTCGTGTGGTCACAGTTTTGGATTTTTCTGGGTTTTTTGTGCTTGGATTTTGGTGTTTGGACTCGAGTTTGTTTCATCTTCAGGATACTTGGAATCGCTGAACCACTGATGGATGTACCTACCTGGAAGTCACCATAACCCGCCTGTATTACACACTCAAGGTTCACCTCTCCTCCTTCTTCACTTACCCTCTGCCGCCATCATCTGGCTCCCTCTCCTGGACGCACCCCGTCACACCGTCTGCCCTCCCTGCTGGCTTTTGGACTCTTGCCGACTACTTCACACTTGGATATCTCCAGGACACTTTTAGTTAGGGTTAATAAATCATTGTTTGAACTTTCTGCCTTTGTCCTGTGATGGTTCTTCATGTCGTGGGTTAAACACCTTCCCAGGAACATGACAGAATCATCCAGCCAAAACGCTAACCCCACGGAATCATCACTCACCGATTTCAGTTCTAGGTTAACTCAGCAGGAACAGGCCCTGCCGGTCTTATTGGAACACCTCCAGATTGTTAACCAACGATCTCAACAGCTGGAGGCCATGATCCGTCAACTTCAACAGGGCTTGACCCAGCTCCAGGCTCAGGACCCCTCTCAGGAGAGAGCCACCACCTCCCAAGGAAACCTCGCCGTTACTGAGCTCAATACTGAAGGGGCCGCGGCCGCGGAACCCGCCTATTACCGCACCGCCCCTGCGCCTCCTGCTCAGACGTACAGCGGAGAGTTCGAGGAGTGCCACAGTTTTCTCCTCCAGTGTCAGTTGGCGTTTGCACGGTCTCCTGGAGCCTTCCACACTGATGTAAGTCGCATTTCTTATATTGTTGGACTGCTACGAGGAAAAGCATTAAGGTGGGCAGAAGCTAAGAGCCACAACCCTTCCTTTTTGGCAGGCCCCTTGGACGTTTTCCTGGCCGAATTTAAGTTGACTTTTGGCTCTGACATATCCCCCATGGACATAAGCAGGAGGCTGTGGATGCTGTCACAGGGGCAGAGGACGGTGGCAGAGATGACCCTGGATTTTCGTACCCTGGCGGCTCGATCCGCCTGGAACGAGGAGGCCCTCATCGCTGCCTTTACGGAGGCTCTAAACAGCCGCATCAGGAACCAGCTCGCCATGTGCCCGGAACCTCAATCCCTGGAGGGGCTGATCAAGCTGGCCATCTCCCTCGACAAGAGGCACCGGGAGCTTCACGTGCCCACACCCACACCGGCAACTGGGTCAGTAAGTCATTCCTCGGAGAGTCTCCCCCCGGAGGAACCCATGCAATTAGGAAAGACCAAACTCAGCAAGGAGGAACGTGAACATCGCATGAGGTCAGGCCTTTGCATGTACTGTGGGGGGTCTAGGCATTTTGCCAAAGCCTGCCCGGTTCTGGTAAAAGGGCGTGCCCACTGGTAATATCGGGACTACTGGTGGGCAGTCAGAACTCTAAGGGGTCCCGTAGTGTGTTACCTTGTATGTTGTACGCTAATGCTAAACAGTTTCCGGTTGATGCTTTATTGGATTCAGGTTGTGAACAATCTTTGATTGACACAGAACGAGTACGTCAGTGGGGAATTCCCACGACCCGGATCTCCACTCCACTCGCGGTGGCGGCTCTGGATGGACGCAGCTTAACCACCATCACGCATCGGACTGTCCCGGTAAAACTCAGGGTGTCGGGAAATCATGTGGAGGAAATAGAGTTTTTTGTTTTTCCCTCCCTACAGACTGCAGTAGTGCTCGGTCACCCTTGGCTCCTCCGCCACAATCCCCAGGTGAACTGGGAGACGGGAAGAGTGGAGGGGTGGAGCCCGAGATGCTCCCAGTCCTGCCTCGGAGCAGCCCCTCCTAACATCAGCGCTTCCAGATCGCCATCAGCCGAGAAGATTGACCTGTCTAATGTACCCCAGGAGTATCACGACCTCGCACAGGTATTTAGTAAGGACAGAGCTACTTCTCTTCCTCCACACAGGCCTTTTGACTGTAGCATAGAGCTGCTGCCTGGGGCACCTCTTCCCAGCAGCCGTCTGTACCACCTCTCCAGACCTGAGCAGGAGAGCATGGAGACCTACATACAGGAATCCCTGGCCGCTGGACTCATTCGACCCTCTTCCTCTCCCCTGGGCGCGGGGTTTTTCTTCGTCCCAAAGAAGGAAGGTACCCTCAGACCTTGCATAGACTATAGAGGACTAAACCAGATCACTGTAAAGAATAAATACCCGTTGCCTCTACTCAGCTCGACCTTCGAACCTGTGCAGAACGCACGGGTGTTTAGCCGTCTGGATCTTAGGAACGCGTACCACCTGGTGCGCATCAGGCAAGGGGATGAGTGGAAGACGGCTTTTAAGACTCCAATTGGACATTATGAGTATTTGGTTATGCCTTTTGGGTTGACTAACGCCCCTGCTGTATTCCAGGCGCTTGTGAACTCTGTGTTGGGCGATTTCCTGAATAAGTTTGTAACAGTTTATTTAGACGACATTTTGATTTTTTCAGAGGACTCTGCACAGCATGTGGAACATGTTAGAGCGGTTCTCCAGCGGTTGTTGGAGAATCGCTTATATGTCAAAGCAGAGAAGTGTTTGTTTCATGTCCCACAGGTCAAGTTCCTCGGGTTCATCGTGGAACACGGGAGGCTCAGAGCGGATCCGGAGAAGGTCCGCGGGGTCACGGAGTGGCCCACCCCCTCATCCAGGAAACAGCTGCAGCGCTTCCTGGGATTTGCGAACTTTTACCGGCGCTTCATTAAGGGATACAGCCAGGTAGCCGCACCGCTAACTAACTTAACGTCTTTGAAACGTCCATTTGTCTGGTCCCCAGAAGCCGAGGCTGCTTTCCAGGAACTTAAGAGGCGCTTCACTGCCTCTCCAGTCCTCCACAGACCCGATCCCCAGAGGCAGTTCGTGCTAGAGGTGGATGCATCTGAGACCGGGGTGGGGGCGGTCCTCTCACAGGTAGCGCCCGAGGACAATAAACTGCACCCGTGTGCCTTTTTCTCCAGGCGGCTGTCCCCGACGGAAAGCCGTTACGACGTGGGAGACCGGGAGCTGCTCGCGGTGAAACTCGCCATCGAGGAATGGAGGCATTGGCTGGAAGGAGCGGAACAGCCGTTCCTAATATGGACAGACCACAAGAACTTAATCTATCGGAAAGAAGCCAAACGTCTTAACCCCCGCCAATACAGGTGGTCGTTGTTTTTCTCACGCTTTAATTTTCAGATTTCTTATCGCCCTGGATCAAAGAACACTAAACCCGATGCCTTATCCAGACTGTATGCACCAGACCAAGAACCCGAGCCCGAACCCATCCTTCCTTCGTCGTGTGTGGTAGGTGGGATCACCTGGGAGATCCGGGACAAGGTTTTGGAGGCACTCAAAACCGAGCCCGGACCAGGGGGACCCCCAGGGAGGCTATTCGTTCCTCAGGCGCTTAGGGGGCAGGTTATACATTGGGCACACACAGGAAGGTTTTCCATTCATCCAGGTGTGGGACACACTATAGCTCTGATACGACGGACCTTCTGGTGGCCCTCCATGTATATAGACATTAAGAACTATATTTAAGCTTGTCATGTGTGCGCTCAGCAAAAGGGAGACCACCGAGCCCCAGCTGGGCTCCTCTGTCCCCTTCCTAATCCGTCACGTCCCTGGTCGCATATAGCGCTTGATTTTGTTGTAGGTCTTCCAGAATCTCAGGGCTTCACATGTATCATGTCTGTGGTCGACAGGTTTTCTAAAGCATGTCATTTGGTGCCTCTTAAAGGTCTTCCCTCCTCCACTGTTACTGCCAAACTCCTTGTGAAGCATGTTTTTAGGCTGCATGGTATTCCCACGGAGATTCTGTCTGACCGGGGTCCCCAATTCGTGGCTCGGGTCTGGAAGGAGTTCGCAGAAGCTCTGGGCGCCAAGGTCGCCCTCACCTCCGGCCACCATCCTCAGACTAATGGGCAGTGTGAGAGGTTAAACCAAGAGCTGGGCGCCATGCTGCGTTGTGTCTGCTCCTCCCAGCCCAACACCTGGAGCACACATTTAGCATGGATCGAGTATGCTCACAACTGCCATGTATCCACCTCCACCGGTCAGTCACCATTTGAGGCGTCTCTGGGTTACCAACCCTCACTGTTTCCACAGCAGTCCTCGGCTTCAGTCTCCATCCCGCAGTTTCTCAGGGGGGCCAGACGGGCATGGGCCTCTACCCGGGCGGCTTTGGAGCGCACTGCCGCCAGGAACAAGCAGCTGGCAGACCGACACCGGCGCCCCGCCCCGCTGTACTCTCCTGGTCAGGATGTTTGGCTGTCTTCCCGGGACATCCCGCTAAAGGCCTCCTCTAGGAAGCTCACTCCTAGGTTCATCGGCCCCTTCAGGGTCCTGGACACGCCTATTCCCACCACGGTTCGGCTGGACCTCCCCAGGAATATGAAGGTACACGCTGTATTTCACATTTCCTTGGTTAAACCCATTGGTTCCAGTCCTCTTTGCCCTGCTCCTGCGCCTCCGCCGCCGGCCCGGCTCTACAAGGGGGGACTGGTCTACTCAGTCCGGCGGATCCTCGACTTCCGACCCCGTGGTCGTGGGGTCCAGTACCTGGTCGACTGGGAGGGGTACGGCCCAGAGGAACGCTCCTGGGTCCCGCGCTCCTTCATCGTGGACCATTCCCTCATTCGGGACTACGAGGAGTCGGTTGCTAGGACGCCAGGTGGCGTCCGTTGAGGGGGGGGGGGGCATTGTTGTGTGACGGGGTGAGTACTCCCTCTTCTCCACAACATCTTTGTAAGACTGTCATTCCAGGAGAGGGCACTCACCAGCTGCGGGGCATTACCGATCAGTGGCAGCTGCAGATCCTCTAATCAACCGCAGCAGAGCTCTATTTAAGAGGAGAGGGAACCACTTCACATCGCTGGATGATTAACTACTCACGGTAGAATCTTGCCACTCAGTTCTAGGTTTTGCTTTGTCTATTCTCAGACATTCGTGTGGTTGCAGTTTTTGATTTTTCTGGTTTTTTTGTGCTTGGATTTTGGTGTTTGGACTCAAGTTTGTTTCATCTTCAGGATACTTGGAATCGCTGAACCACTGATGGGTGTACCTACCTGGAAGTCACCATAACCCGCCTGGATTACACACTCAAGGTTCACCTCTCCTCCTTCTTCACTTGCCCTCTGCCGCCATCATCTGGCTCCCTCTCCTGGACGCACCCCGTCACACCGTCTGCCCTCCCTGCTGGCTTTTGTACTCTTGCCGACTACTTCACACTTGGATATCTCCAGGACACTTTTAGTTAGGGTTAATAAATCATTGTTTGAACTTTCTGCCTTTGTCCTGTGATGGTTCTTCATGTCGTGGGTTAAACACCTTCCCAGGAACATGACACTCTCAAACATTGTTCTGAAATCTGTCTACATGTGTGTTAGTGAGCACTTTCCTTTACCAAGATAATACATTCCACCTCACAGGTGTGGTATATCAAGGGGCTGATTAGACAGCATGAATAATGTAAAATGGGAGCAAAACCAAAAGTGTTGCATTTATATTTTGTTCAGTGTATTTTAACCTGGTTTTTGATGGCAGTACTTTAACGATACTTTTGATAAAATATATGTATTTTTTATTTGAAGAGAGGATAACAAACTACATAAAGGTTTTGTTCTTATTGTTTATTATTTTATTATATTTATTTAAATTATGCTTTATTTAATTTTTTTCTAAGCAAAAACAGAGCAAAGCCACAGTGCAAACAGTAAAGGCACAAAATTTAAATGTGAGTAAAAGCAGCAATAACAACCCTGCTGAACTGAATTTCATAACTCTGGTAAACAGCAGATAATTAGGTTTATCAGTCTCTATCCTCAGACTCCTCCAGTGGTTTGGAAGGTGATGAACTCGGATTTACTCTTTTGCAGTCAAAGACTTTCCATGCTTTAGCTCTCAAGATGATGCCCTACACAAAACGGTGCTTAGTTAAGTTGTTGCTATTCCTGATTTCTGCTGCACAAATCTTCTCGCTGGTGTTTCATTTAGCTGCTGCTTGCTTTTGCAAAAAGCACCCAAAGTTTTTTTTTTTTTTTTTAGTATTTTAATCCGCAAACTGCAGAGAAGTGTTGTTGAAAGGTGACGCGTTTCCTCCACTTATAATTTGACTGATCAGTCATGTAACCCACTGAGGCACATTGGGAGATTTTAACACTTTTTTTCTGATATTGGTACACACCCAATGTTTTCACTCAGTCCCAAAGAGGTCCAGAGTTCTGGCACTCAGTCCCAGATGTCAGTCAACCTTTCTCGTGGTCTGCTAAGATTTTCCATGTTTCTCCTCTGCTGGAGGTCTGTGTGGTCTGTGTTGTTTCCTGCTGTAGCGCACGAGCCAAATACGCCACATGCTGGGAGTATTTTGGCCCGAGACTGCACTGCATTCTCAATTATTGGTTCCACCACTCTTTATTTATACTACATTATTTAATAAAAACTATTGTGGTTGACAAATGAAACTTTAGAGGACAAATACAGTAAGGAGAATTTACATACAAATTTTAAGACCCAGTTGTCAAAATTCAAGACTTTTTAAGGTATTATTTCCAAATTCCTAAATTCAATGTTTTTAAGACTTTTTAAGGCCCCGCAGGAACCCTGGAAACATTCACTCAACGCACATGAATGCAACGGACCCCTGCGGAAACGACATAGAGTGCCCATCAATTTGTTTGTCAGAATTTTTACAGGTTTCCAGCTGATAAAATACACCAAAGGCAATGGTCAGCCAGAGAGCTCTAGTGAATAAACCACCCACATTGTGGCAAAGTTTCATGACAGGATAAAAAAGTAAAATATCTGCCCTGCATGTCTAGACAGAAAAAGTTATGGCCATCTAATTACTTTTTATATAATTATGTACGACTGCGGGGACGAGGAGCCGGCCAGGGAGAACCAACTGACCAAGCGGAGGCAGCAGCTGAATGAATTGTGCTGCTGCTATGTCCTGATAAATAAATGTATGTGAAAATGACAAAGCTGGTGTGGTGTGTAGTTCTGTGTCCTACTGTTACTGTGTGTGTGTGTGTGTGTGTGTGTGTGTGCGTGTGTGTGTGTGCTTTCAGGACATTCAGTTAATAGGTAGGTTTGTTAATAGGACTAAAGTAATGAAATATAAAATTTCCATAACAGTTACAATCTTATTACAATAATTACACAAAATGTGTTGTGTAATTGGAATGGGCAGCCACTAATGTTATTTGTGTTTCTGTTTATTTTGCTTGTCAGAATAAACAAAGCATTCATTAATCTTCAAAGATGAGCAGTGTCACAGCGATCGCTCAGCATTAACCCACAAAACACAGAAGAGATCCGTTACACCTTCACTGGTTCAGCTTTGAGATGTCCAGATATAGCCAGTTCAGAGGACTGTTGTTCCCACAGCTTGCTACCTGTTTTCAACATGGATCTGGTAGCTTTATGCTAAACACAGTTAACTTTGAGATGCTTTTTGTTCATCTGCCCAAAGCTGTGTTAGATTCCTAGGTTTTATTTTGTTAGCTTAAATTGCAGAGATACAGCTCTGGAGCAAAAGCTGGAGATAATGTTTTGATAAAACCAAAAGGAATGCATTATCTGCAAAAAGTAGAGACCTGATCCTTAGACCACCAAAAAGGATCCCCTCAACACCATGGCAGAGCCTAGAAGTCCTGTCCATAAAAGTTATGAATAGAATTGGTGACAAAGTGCAGCCTTGGCGGTGTCCATCTCTCACCAGAAATAAGCCCAACTTACTGGCGGCAAAGCAGACCAAGCTCTGGCACCAGTTATTCAGAAACCTAACAGCCTACATCAAAGGACCTGGTATTACATACTCCTGGAATACCCTCCAGTCACAATATTTGTGATTGAAACTAATCTAAAACTTCCCAATTATATCACACAAGTACAGAGGCTGAATTGGTGAACTAGTGAAGGAAGTGAGTGAAGGAGAGAAAGGTGGAAAGGCAGAGCAGGAGAATGCATCCACCCCCCACCTCGACAGCACCACCACGGTTTAGAAAAATCCTAGAAGAGACCCTGATATACCACACAGGACTGTAGCCTAATTTATACTTCTCCATCAGCTCCACAAGGGAGAGATATGCACACACTGACAGAGACATTTTGCCTTCAGAAGGAATGCTGCAAAGCAATTCCTCGCCAGGGCAACAGAGGGCATAGCGCTGTTTCGTCCTGACATGACATGTATCTGACCGAAGATAGTGCATTTACTATTGTGTTTATATTGTGTGCTTTTTTGTATTTCTCTTCAACCTCCTCATGCGCTTGCCACCTCTAAACCCACGTTTTCCGTCATTTCCATTCACAAATAAAATGCTTGCTTCGAATCTTTGTTATTATTTTTTTACCAAGTCCTTTCTGGTTGTGAAACAATCATAGCCTAGTGAACTAGACCAAATTCTTGCTTTGCAAAGTTTGGTCTAGGCATGCTCCATTGGAACCTCCGCAGCTCCTACCAGGACTCTGGCTAGCCAATCACAGCTCTCTAGAGGGGTTTCAAACACATAAAGAGCTGTGATTGGTCCATAATGGTGGGCCAATCATATTGCTCTATCTGCTTAGTGAACAAATCACAGAGCTTTATCCGCTTTGTGGGCCAATCAGGGCACTCTATATGCCTGGTGGGTGGGATGATGCAACAGAGTGAAACAAGAGTATGTCACATTCATTGTCCAATAGCATGCGGAGATCATTTGAAAGACAACGGTAGAACCCGCCCCACAACCGAGAGCTGTCAATGGAGCATGGCCAGACTAAATAATACATTTATTTAGTCTGGCTGTTTTATTCTCACAGGAGTGGCATTATAGCTTCTGCTATAATGCCACTCCTGATACCAACATTTCATTAGAAATATTTTTGGTTTTAAATACCAATGGACAAGGAGACAGAAGTGTAGGAGAAAGGGGGAGAGAGAAAGAACAGGTGGGGGATAGGGGTTTACAAATATAAACAATACATGATGAGCAAGAATCTGCTTCTAGACCTGCATAAAGAGAGAGAGAGGAAAAAAGGGGACACACAAAAATACAAGACCAAAATATCACTGCGCCAAGAAAATGAAGATATATATAAGTAACTATTTTTGCTGAGAAACACACAGTAATAAGTCAAAGTACATTTAGTGCAAACTACAGCCATCACACAGGTGATGTGTTGAAAATGCCCAAGTCCATCCTTGTGAGAGCACCACATGAGCGCCTGTGTGTGTATAAGTAAGGTTTCTCTATAGGAAAATAGTGAGTGTGAGGGGCCACAGACCTGCCCCCAAAGACGTGTGGTAGTTGGAGGAGTTTTAAGCCATGGTTCTCCCCAGGGAGACATCTGCCGGAGAAGACCCAACCCCCCTCACTAGAGGCGCAGAGGATTACCTCGGGGGTCGCAACCAGCAGCCGCCAGAGCCCCGCGAGATAACAACGGCAGTTCCCGGACACCCAACCAATGCATACCAAAGCGACACACCACCTCAGACCCCAACCAGAAAATCAGCTCCCACTCCTAGCCTCCCGCCCTAGACCGCTAACTGAGAACAGAGGTGTGATAAGACCCCTTGTCTCCCACCACTTGCTCCAGTGTGGTGTTGATGCATGTTGTTAAAGTGCATTCTGAGGTTGGGGGGTGGGGGTTGGGCTGGGGTGGGGGGTGCAGTGAAAGCATTGTCTGGTCTACACCAGTTGATGCCACCACACAACCCTGCTTACCCACAGAACCCTCAGTGTCTAGGTGCAGCTTAAAAATGGAAGTGGGCACCGGCATTCAGGATGAGGCTGAGAGATCCCCCCTCCCACCAAGTGTCGTTGAGTGTGCTCACTTCCAAGGCCCTAAGTGTGCATTTGCATGTAATGTCAATGGTGGAAGTTTTTAAAGGGCAAACTAAAAATGGGGTGCAAGCAGCCATGGGACTGCAGAAATTGGAACCATACCCGCACTCCAAGGTCCTTTGTGCATGTTTATGCGGTGATGTGAAGGAGCAGGAGGAGGAAAATGTCTGAGGATGTGGAGGAATGGCTGGGGGCCTAGACCCTCTAGGGAGCCAGCTCCCCCACTGATCCCAATAGACACACCCGTTTCCTAAATTAAACTGGGGCATGGAGACCCCAGCCTATTTCGCCAGGGCCCAAAACAGCAGCATCGCAGAGCCCCACAGAGTCTGAGGCCACCTATCCGCCCCCAGAGTATCTGCTCCCATCCCCACATTTGATCAACCTCCAGACAACGTATGACACAGACACCCAGGTAAAGTTGGGTCCTCCCCCTCCCAGGCATCCCCCTGCTTTGAGATGGAACAGAAGTGTTCTTGCCAGTACAGAAGGAGCCAAGGCCCACCCAAGGCCCTCAAGCCAGGGCTAGGCACCGCCGCATGCTCACGCCCTCTTGCCGGCAGCATACAAGCCAGGGCTCAATCTCCAGGCCAGCTCAGATCCCCATCCGGGGACGACCGCCCCCACACCCCTAGCCACCATGCCCTCACCCAGACCCACCCAGGGGCGATACAGCTATCAGGCAGCGACCTGTGGCCACCGTCAAGACCTCCTAAGATCCCACACATGGCCGCCAGAAGCCCACCCACTGAGGCCTCCCAAGCACCACCAGAGTAGGGCAGCAGCCCTCCAGCCCCAGCAGCATGTTAGAATCATTTGAATGACGAATTTAACTACACTGAACTGCTTTTGTAATAATTTAATCTCTTATTCTGGAGTAAAATAAAGAAAGAAGCTAAATCATCACTTATCTGTGGCATCAAGAAGCATCTTCTGAGTTCAAACACAGGGATGGAGCACAATGTTTACACCTGAACAGTATCAGGATGTTTTATCTCACAGAGGCCTGCAGGCCTTCTGTTTCATGAACAGAGCGCTGAGAATCCACTTGTTATGAGCGCTAAACGTTATTTTGCCACTTCCATGCGGAGTGGTAGGGAAACACACTTAAAACACGGGACAGAGTCCGACTACCAAACCGAGCAGAATTCTGATGATGTAACACCGGTGCGCAAAGGTGCGGGTTCCAACCCACAGGAGGGAGGCAGGAGGTAAACAGCAAGTGGATCACAGGGACGGAAATGATGTAAAACTGGCTGTTTGTCATCATTATCAAGTGTACGCCCACGCCCCCACAGTTTAGACGCGGCGCTCATGCAGGTGTCTCTTTCTGTTCCGATGCAGCGACACGTAATATTTTTTATTTATAAGCTTACAATTTATTTTTACTCAGTAACAAATATGATTTAAAATGTAGCAAATTACAATTCTTTTTAAAATACTTACTCAAGTAAAAGTATAAGTACAGATTTTAAAAACAACAAAAAGTATAAACATACAAAAAAACTACTCAGTTACAGTAATGTGAGTAAATGTAATTGGTTACTTTCCACCTTTGCTCAAATGTAATATGATTCAACAAAAGATTTTTATACTGGTTAATGCAAAGATTATCTTTATTTTTCCAGTTTATGAGGATAATTTCCTTTGCAATGCATATGGCAGTCAGAACCACACGAACCAGATTGGTTTCAATGAGGACATCATCCAGGTTTCCTAGCGAACAAAATGAGGGGGAAGTTGGGATTTCATGCTTCAGACACTTTGACAGGTCTTCTCTCTACTCTCTCACATACTCTACACCAGACTCCCTGAACAGGTGGACATGACCACAGTGCATGGATATTATCGTCAGGAATGTTGTCTGTGAAGTGTGTACAGGTGCCAAATGGCATAACCCCCATCCTGAACATCCAATGACATGTATTGTGTACTCTATGCAGAATTTTGTAGTTATTAATTGTAAATTAGGGTTTCTGGTCATTTTAAAAGTTTTTAAACAAGTTTGAGTCCAAAAATTCTGGTCACAGCTTATTGACAGACCCCCCTCCAATTTTTCTATAGGAATTGCTATTGAATCATCTATTTTGGACAGTGCCTTGGGTGATTGAGATTAAAGAAGTCAAGTAACCTTCATGGTGTTTGTAATTCTACTTTATTAAGCTTACATTTTTGTTTAACTATAGATTTAATTTGGTGATATTCTAAAAATGTATTCTTGTCTATTCCATATTGGGAGAATATTCTGTTAAATGGCATGAAATCTAACACTTAAATGTGTTCCAGGTATATGATTCCTTTACACTTCCAGTCAGGAAGGTTCATCATTTTATTGTTTTGCAAAATGGCCGGATTTTTACAGATAGGTGTGCATCTGCATGGTATGAGTGAAGATATTTTTAGATACTCCCACCATGCTGTCAGAGAGGTGCTGATACTAATACTTTTGAAGCCTTCATGTTTTCTCATGCTTGAGCTAATAAATGGTAAGTCTGAAAGCTCTATCGTATTGCAAAGTGTCTGTTCTATATCTAACCAGGACTCATCTAGTGGGTTATCTTGCAACCATCTTGGTATATATTGCAGCCTGTTGGCTAAGAAATAATAATAAAAGTTGGGTAAATCCAGTCCTCCTCTGTCTTTGGTCTTCTGAAGCATTTTTAAGCTAATTCGTGGAGGTTTATCCTGCCAAAGGAATTTGGTATGGAGGAGTCCAGAGATCTAAACTAGTCAGATGGTTGCTTGCTTGGGATAATTGAAAATAAGTAACTGATTCATGGTAAAAGTATAATTTTATTTGTGGCAACCCTCTTCATGAGTGATATCGGTAGGGACTTCCATCTGGCAAGATCATCTTCCACTTTCTTTAAAAGTGGGATGTAGTTTAGTTTCTTTACATCTGCCAACTTGGGAGAAACACGAATGCCCAAGTATGTAACATTTCCCAACTCCAATTGTGTATTAGAGGAATTGAGAGGAGATTGATTAATTAAATTAATTAGGAAAACGGTGGATTTTAACCAGTTTATTGAATAAACTGAAACTTTTGAAAATGAGTTTATCAATTCAGTTGCTTGGGAGAGAGAGGATTGAGAATTCTGGAGAAAAAGTAACATATCATCTGCATAAAGACTGATTTTATGTTCTATGCTCTTACACTTTATACCTGTTGTTTGCCTGACTGCTGCTGCTAGTGGCGTTGTGTGTGTCCATCTGGATGCAGATGGAGAAGTGGAAATTGGGCTTAACTCTTGCTCAGGAATCTTTTCTGCATCACCTTAAAGCCTGGGGCACACCGCAGGTGGACGCACCGCGCCGGAGATTTTGAGAAGTCAAGTGGTCACACAGGTCATGCTGCTGAGCGCTTCTTGGAAAGTCGCGTGATAGTCACATCACGTGGGACTTTAGAACAGAAAGTGGGAAGTGACTCTATAGTTTATACGAGATCAAACATGTCATTGTGTTTTGTGAGACTCAAATTCATTAAAAATGGGTAAGCACACTATTTATTTGAATATTTTAAGATCAATAGTACTTTAAACTTATCAAAACTGTGGTTGGGTTTGTGCCACAAAGCCGTTCCGTGTCGTAATGTCTGTTGTAAATTACTGAAAAATGTTGTAAACAGCCGCTTGAGATAGAACTGGCGCCTATCTTCAGCACCTTGGGGTGCAGCCCCCCGTGTGTCAACGCTCATCAACTATAATGGCTTCTATTTAAAATGAGGGCACAGCGTGGGCAAGGCGCGTCCGCCTCTGGTGTGTTCTAGGCTTAAAGATATGGTTTGTCTTTCCTTTATCTCTTCTCCAGACATTTCAGGTGGTGCATTGAGCATACCTTTTTGTCCACTAGATTAGGTTGTTCATCACAAAATTGTAGTGGCATTTTATAGTGACCACTTTCATTGTGTTTGATGCCGTCACTGAGTTTTCAGAGAAACTTGAGATCCTCGTGAGACATGATTTTCATCAATGGGCTTTTCTGAGAAATCTAAATCCAGGGCCTTAATGATATCTGAAGGAGTGACACTTTAGTTTTGTTTATTAAATTAACTTTGCTTGGAAGATCTCCACAGGGATTAATATGGGGTGAATTTCCTCACTATGATGCAATGATTTACATAAATAGCATCTCCCAAATTTATCTGTGAAAATTATCAACACGGAGAACAACTGGTCCAAACGTTGGGTCAGGGAGGAAACGGGAACATTGGAACATGAAATAAGGAAACGGGAACAATGGAACATTAACAGAGACAAGGGGGCCTATCGGCTGTCTCGCACCTGGGATTCCCTTCTCCAAAGATCAGCCAGCAGAGGTAGGTGTGACCGACCCGGCAGATCTGACTGATCCGGGTTGGTCGTGCCCATCAGAAGAACAGCTGATAAAGATGCGTCACACAAACACATGACATTTGTGATGAAGACCGCAGACGACGGTCAAAACATGTAAAAGGTAACTCGAAACACCTTCATGTCCGAAGCCAAAAGAACCTCGTTTAATAATTGTTGCGCTACTGCTGCCCTTTTAATGTTAGGAACGTTACTTGGGATGCTTTTTGATACTGATCAGCAACATCACTCAGTGCGTTTACATGCAGCCAGTAACCCTTTTAAAACCCGAATATTCGCAATAACCCGGTTCCGCAGGTCAATGTAAACACCGCCAAAAACCCGGATATGCTCATAACCGGGTTTTTAAAAACCCGGTTACTACACCTGGGGTAACCCTTTTCTAACCCGAATGTTTGGTCGTGTAAACGCATACTGGGATATCCCCATCAAAGCGTGTGTTCTGCGCATGCTCTGTTCGCAAGGAATCTTGGTATTTTGAGTAGCGAGACGTCTTGTATGTGCCAGAACACCGGAAGTAAACAACAAGTTGGGAGCAACATGGCGAGTCGCGGCACAGCACCACACTTTTGGAGTGACGAAGAAACTAAAGCGCAAACAAACGCGGTCGCTATCTCTTCCGAACTGGGAAACATGTTGTTGTTTTCACGGATACCGGAACAAGAAGAACCAGAAATGACGCATATTGCGTCTGGAAGTAGTCCACACGTCCTGACGCTACCCCAACGTCCGCATTTACATCGGGTTATGCAAGTTAGAGGAAACTCTTTCTATTTATGCTTGTAAACGGGTTATTCTGATCAACTCAGAAACCCGAATACCGACCTTAACCCGATCATAACCCGGATATTGGCTGCATGTAAACGTAGTCACTCACAGCCAAAGCAGTCACGATATGCTGACGCAAAGTCCTGAAAGGGCTGAATTTGAATGGATGTAATGCCCCTGTTTAGCAAACTCCCTTTTAACAGGAAGAAACCTCTAGAGGATCCTGGCTCAGGATGAGCAGCCATCCACCATGACTCACTTG